>NW_028227258.1:17407500-17827500 GCF_978045245.1 Mus caroli
TAACCTCTCATTTATCTGTTAGATACACATTTAAGAATTGATGATTGTATACTAACAGTAGTGACATTAATGTTCAACTGTTTATGGCTCTTACACTGAAGAACAAAGAACAGAGTGTAGTGAAAAACATGGGTTGTATTCATGCCCCTGGCTTGGTCAGAAAGTAGCTTCATCTGATGCTATTGTGGGAGATAATAAAGGTGTTGTCTCCAGTGAGCAAAGAAGGTAACTTCAGTGGCAGAAGCAAGCTGGAACTAGATGTGTGGGTCCATGTGGCAATCTACTTCAAATTATTTTATGGTGTCTTAGTCTGATAGACAATTATAATAAATCCACAAAGCATTGGTTTTGTTATGCAGCAGACATTGCTTACTCGATTCTGGAATCTTTGGAGGACAAGATATTGTCAATGGCAGACCAGCAGTCTGTCTAAGAGCCCACTTTCTATTCATAGATATTGGTTTTTTGCTGTGTCCTTCTTGGTCAGATGAAAGGACTCTGGACTCTTGGATCCTCTCTCATGACTCAATCGCCTTTCAAGGCCTCTCTTCCTAACCTCATTCCCTTAGTGGGGATTGATTTCAGCATACAAATTTGGGGTCCACAAATATTCAGACCATTTCATGGAGTAGATGGCATCTTACAAGTATATAAAAATGATCCACAGAGCATATGTGGGTTGATTCAAAGCCCATGGCACTTATATAGCAGTGGCAGCCTCATCTGGCCTCAGTGGGAGAGGATGCAACTAATCCTGTAGAGACTTGAAGTCCCAGGGTAGGGGGGATACCCCATGGGGTGCCCTCATCTTCAAAGAGGAGGGAAGATGGGGGTAGAACTCTAAGATGGAGAACAAAGTGGGAAAATATTTGGGCTGTAACTAAAACAACAATAACAACAACAACAATAACAGTAATAATTCTATCTAGAGTGTTCAGTAAGCATGTGAATCACAAGATTATCACAAAAACCAGTGAGCCACACCAAGGAGTAATATTTTCTTTTTTTTTTTTTTTTTTTTTTTTTTAATATTTTTATTACATAATTTCCTCAATTACATTTCCAATACTATCCCAAAAGTCCCCCATAGCGCCCCCCACTTCCCTACCCACCCATTCCCATTCTTTTGGCCCTGGCATTCCCCTATATTGGGGCATATAAAGTTTGCAAGTCCAATGGGCCTCTCTTTCCATTGATGGCCGACTAGGCCATCTTTCGATACATATGCAGCTAGAGACAAGAGCTCCAGGGTTCCGGTTAGTACATCATGTTGTTCCAACAATAGGGTTGCAGATCCCTTTAGCTCCTTGGGTACTTTCTCTAGGAGTAATATTTTCTATATTAACGGTGAAGAATTGGCTAATTGACCTGAGGACTGATAGAAATTATAAGGTTAACAAAGAGTGTGGTTGTTTAAAAAGATGTAAACTTTCATGAACAGGACACACAGTAAGAAGCCTAACAGCTCATGATAGATGTGACACATTCTGTGAGCTGTAGCTGCTGTCCCATGTCACTCATTCTACAGAGAATGCATCCTCTGCTCTGAAGTTCACATCTGGGCACAGAACCTAGCTATCTCCACCTCTGATTAGGTCTTTACTCATGGAAGTTTCTTACCATATGTGAGTAGGTCAGTCAATGCTTTCCTTTCCTCTCATAAGTAATATATGCTGACATGGGAAAATTTTAGCTGCAGATGCAGAGGCTGATGGGAGTGTGCAAGACTGCAGACTCAGCTTTTCTGCTTCCTTCTTTCTTGTATTTTTGAACAAGCTTGCAACCTATTTTTCTTTGAAAGAACCCACCCCTTCCTCTCTCCAAGCATGGGCTATACCACTTAACTATACCTATCTCTTTGTATTTCTAATAAATTCCCACTTAAAGCTTCAATACAAAGAAGAGCCTGCTTTCAAGAATCACTTATTGAGGGTGCTGAAATTCAACGCACCAATTGAGAAGGCAGGACTTGGAGGACATACTACAGACAAACTCTGAGAAAATAGCCCAGATAATACATACAAGAGTAGTAAATTTATCTCCCTTCAAAATTACCAAGAAGTGATTGAAATTGATCTGTCATGCCATCAATACAATTTTCTTCATCCCTTTTCAAATGTGTAAGAAACCCTTTTTCCCACAAACCACACTCATCAGGTGACAACTGGTGACTGAGTTCCAGACTGGGTGGAGACTGATGTTGCTGTGAACCAGACTGTTATTGTTCTTTTCCTCTCATTGTCATCTCTTCCTGCTACACATACAGCTGTAAAATCAAGCCAATATTGCCACTGTCTGTGGCTTCATATTTCTACTGCTAATCAGCATGTTTGGGAGGCTAGCCTGGGAAGCAGCTCCCACACATCTCATGAGTCATGTCTTCTAATGTTCTGACACAGTATCTGACCAAGGAAACTTAAGGAATAATCAATTTTAGTCTGTAATTGGAGGGGATCTTTAATTATGGCAGGGAAGATATGTTGTCAGAAACATGAAGTTCAAGTTACAGTGAGAGGCAAGCAAAAAGCAGAAACCACCAAATGCTGTTTCCCCACTTGTTCTAACACAATTCTTTGCAGATCTGAAAAGAGCAATTCTCAACTTCTTACGGAAAAACAACAACAACACAACACAACAGAACACAACACAAAACAAAACAAAACAAAACAAAACAAAACAAAACAAAACAAAACAAAACAAAACAAAACCCTGAGGTGTTAAAACAGTCTTGTAGCATAGAAGAACTTCTGGAGGTATCACATCTCTGATTTCAAGCTATCCTGCAGGGCAATAGTAATTAACACGGAATGGTATTTGAGAGGCCAAACCTATTCCATCTTTAGGCTGGCCCCTCTCTTAAAAGGAAAAAAAAAAAAGGATGAAGAGCTTGGCCTACAGCCAATCCCAAGCAATACCCAAATACCAGAATGGACCCTATGACTTGTTCTTGGCCAGAGTTACTCCTTAGCTACTTCCTAAAATCAGACTAATCAAAGATATACTTTAAGACTGTTTGTGATTGTATGCGGTCTTGCTTCAGAGCACTCACCTGACAGCTTCCAAAGTCACTAACTTAGATGCTTGCCAGGTTGGGCTTCCACTTTCTCTAAAACTTTGTCCTGATGAGAGTTCAGGTTTGCTTCACCAAACTGTCCTGT
This sequence comes from Mus caroli, assembly GCF_978045245.1. Lineage (NCBI taxonomy): Eukaryota > Metazoa > Chordata > Mammalia > Rodentia > Muridae > Mus > Mus caroli. The sequence goes on from NW_028227258.1 coordinate 17,410,659, forward strand.
GGGTCTGTGGTGAGTAGGCTCAAACTGGAGTTCATAATAAAGAGACATAATATAGATGTGATGAGATTGTTGTTGGATCCTTAGTGGTCTTTTGGGGTTCACATGTGGTTGTTGGCACAACAGTATTGGCAGAAAAAACAGACTGTTTGATCAATGGAATAGAATCAAAACCCCAGAAATAGACCAACACACCTATGGACAAGTGATCTTTGACAAAGTGTTCTAAACTATACAATGGAAAAATGAAACCATCATCATGAAAACACCTTCAGCAAATGGCTCTGGTTTAACTGGATATCTACAAAGAGAAGAATGCTAATAGAACCATATCTATCACCCTACACAAAACTCAACTCCAAGTAGATCAAATACCTCAACATAAAAACAAATACACTAAATCTAGTAAAAGAGTCACTGGGAAACTGTTTTGAACTCATTGGCACACAGAACAAATCCCTGAACAAACCATCGAGGGCTCAGGCCCTAAGATCAACAATTTTGGGACCTCATGAAACTGAAAAGCATTTGCAAGGTTAAGGACACCATCAATAGGACAAAGTATCATCCTAAAGAATGGGAAAAGACCTTCACCAACCCTACATCCAACAGAGGAATAATAAAACCAAGAAAGGACTTAAGCAAATGAATATCAACAAACCCAATAACCCAACTAAGAAATGGGGTACAGAGCTAAACAGAATTCTCAACAGAAAAATCTCAAATGGCCGAGAAGCACTTAAAGAAACCCTCAGCATCCTCAATCATCAGGGAAACCAAAAAGACTATGAAATTCCATCTTCCACCAGTCAGAATGGCTAAGATAAAAAACACAAGCAACAGCACAAGATGACAAGGATGTGGAGCAGGGATACACTCCTCCATTGCTGGTGGCAATGCAAACTTGTACAAACACTTTAGAAATCAATTTGGCAGTTTCACATAAAATTGGGAATAATTTTACATGAAGACCAACTATACTACTTCTGGGCATATATCCAAGAGAAACCTCAGTATAGCACAGGGATACTTGCTTAACTATGTTTATAGCAACTTTTTGTTATGCAATAGCAAAAGTAGATTGAGGGACAGCATAAATGTCGCTCAAGTGAAGAATTAATCCTTTAGATGTGGTACATCTACACAATGAAATACTATTCAGCTATTAATAACAATGACATCTTGAAACTTGCAGGAAAATGGATGAGACTTGAAAATGTTGTCCTGAGTGAGTTAATACAGAACCAGAAAGACACATGTGGTATATACTAACTTATATTTGCCCATTTGGCACAAAGTGAAAGATAACCATGCTATAATCCATAGACCCACAGAAACTGGGTAATAAGGAAGGCCCAAGGGAGGATGCAAGACTCTCACTCAGAAGGGGAAACAGAATAGTCATCAGAGGAGAAAGAGAGAGGAACTGAGTGGATGAGGGAGTGAGGAGGGCTATGAGGATGCTCATCATGTGTGAAGAATCTGGGAGTGTGATTGGAAATCAGTGGGGGACATCTCTGGGAACAGCTGGAGACCTGGGTTCAGATAGGCAATGGGAGTCTATGGTGGTAATCCTAGCTGAGATTCCTATAGCTGGGGCATATAAAGTCTGACATGGCCACCTTCTGTAATTAGGCAGGACTCCCAGTTAAAGGAGGGGGACATCAACTGCCCACAGATCCTTCAGCCTAAAATTTGTCCTGTGTACAAGATGCACAGGGATAAAGATGGAGCAGAGCCTGAGGGAACAGTCAACCAATGACTGACCCAACTTGAGATACATCCCATGGACCAAACCAACCTCTGATACTATTAATGATACTCTGCTATGCTGCAGCTAGGAGCCTACCATAATTGTCTCCTAAGAGGCTTTATCCAGCAGTGGTTAAAAATAGTGCAGAAATCCACACCTAAATATCAGGCAGAGCTCAGACAGACTTGTGGAAGAGTAAGGTATAGAATTGAGTGAGCTACATGTCCAAATGAAACAATAACCAGGTCACAAATACACCTAACATGACTGTCCCTAGTACAATCACCAGTTTTGCACCTGGTTAGATGGTATTTATAACTACCTTCCCCCACTGCCCCTTCCGTATTTCCACCACCCTCTGCAAGCCCTTCAGCAGGTCTTGGGTCTTTGCCTTGAGTGTCCCATACCTTCATTCCTGATGGGTCTGTGCCCTTCGTCATCCTGCTTGGATTAAGCTGTTGTAGTTTCCCATTGACTTTAACCACAGGATATGGTAGTACGAAGAGACACCCTAAAGGATCTCCTGCACTCCAGACATAATCCTTCTTACCTCCATTGTAGAGAGGCAATCTAATTTCCCTATGATAATCTGACTCTATCATCCCTTTTAACACTGTTATCCCTTTTTTAACCTGTTGGTTTAAGGGCAATAGATGCCCAAAGTGACAATGGATAGTCTGAGCTTCCAACTCAATGGAATGTTTGTTTTCTGGATTGTAGTTCATTCTAGATGTAGTCAAGTTGACAACCAGAAATAGACATCATAGAATGTATTATGAATTTTAAAAACTATAAAAAAATCATTGGAAAGTAAACAAACAAACAAACAACAATAAAAACATCTCCCACTCTAGATTTTAATAAAAGCCCTCAGCTTTAGCTATTGCAAAATCGAAATGCTTTGCAGTATCTTGATATTTCCTCCACCAAGGAAACTCATACTCCAAGTGTATACAGGTCACTGGACACTCGAGGCTAGACTTGTGGCCAGAATGGAGCCAGAATGACCTGTAGCTGATTTCCTAATGAAGTTCTTGTGTTCCTCTGAGACCTCATAGGCCATGCTGTACTGTGTTTCTCTCAACCTTCTGGTCTCCCAAACCAAATGTGCAGTAAGCGCTCTTACAGCTCTCTAGGGCTTGCCTATCTCAAGGCTCCAAGCCATTCCACATGCCTTCTGAGAACAAGTTCCATGGGCTGCAGAAAGACAAGGCCAGGTTTCTCATTGTCTCCCTAGAAAATAGTAGTTCCTTGCCATTTCATTTAACCCCTTGTGCTCCGGGGTTATGTCAAAAACCAAACTCTTTGCATGTAAGAAGAGCAACACAAATGCTTCATTGTTTTAATCTGTGAGGCTTTTATTGTCAATCAACCATTTTTCTCATACATTCTTTTATGAAAACCTACTTGTTGGTTCTTACAAGAGCTCTTTGTAACCAATTACCTGTTGTGCATGACTGGGATTCAATTGTCAATAAGTCTACATTTGGCCATGTTTCTGTTTGATTTACTCACATATTTTCTAGAAACAATTTCACTGTATTCTGACAGGTTTCCCACTTTATTATTTACATTATGTCAGTGAAATTTGATGGGATTTATGGAAGCCAAACATTTATATTCCTTATTGCTTTGTATCTTTGACCTTGAATATAACTGGTGATGAACCAACACAGAATTCAACTCCAATGAGTAAGTGTCTGACGATTTAGCTACTAATAGTAGTTCTGACCTGCTTCATAACCCTGGTTATTAAACTAGCACATGGATTTAAAGATCAAGGCAAAGAGTTTGGTATCAAATTAGCTGAAGCCTGGATTTTATAAATTCCTTCCCAGAAACTCTTTAGACTACTTTATAAGTGAGCTGAGGACTTTCAGCCCCGAACCACATAGTTTATCAGCTCCTGGTAAAATCATAATGAATGCATTACCAACTGTGTCAAGGATTTGAACAAACAGTGAGGGTTTCCTTCTTGTTCTTTCCATCTCTTCTCTCAGTTGACTTATTTCATTCTTTGACATATCAGATTTCTTTTTGAATCCTTTAACCATTAATTCTTTTTGGACCTGTAAAGGAAAAATCTGCCATTATTTGCAGGCAGAATTTTCATAACTCTATCTCAAGTATCATTATCTACTTCTCCACCACCTCAGAAGGGTCTTTGATATTTCAAGACATGTGCATGTATTAATAGAAACACCCATGCTTTATGCATATACAGAGAGGATTCCTCAATACCTCCTCATACAGAGTGAAGAACATTGTTCCAATACACACACACGCACACACACACACACACATGCACACGCACACGCACACACACACACACACACACACACACACACACAATGCCCTTTGGGGGAGATTGCAGAAAGCAGGTGAAGTAAAATTGACTTTCAGTTCCAAGAAGGGGTATCTCTTTGATTATTTAAGAGATAATGGGAGTGCTGACCTTGTATAGAGAACACTGGTTATTAAACTCCAGCATGGGTTGGTTTTCTTGAGTGATGTGGCCCCTGGTAAGTTACTCAGACTCCACTAGGCGGCCTTATGCCTGTGCCTGAATGAGCTGCAGTAACTTGAGTCAATGAGAACATGAAACTGAGAAGATAGAGTGGGGGATGGGGAGGAGGAGACAGAAAAGAGTAGGGAACATATACAATCAAAACACATGACATGCCAGGCGGTGGTGGCACACGCCTTTAATCCCAGCACTGGGAGGCAGAGGCAGGTGGATTCCTGAGTTCGAGGCCAGTCTGGTCTATAATGTGAGTTCCAGGACAGTCAGGGCTATACAGAGAAACCCTGTCTTGAAAAACAAAACAAAAAACAAAACGAAACAAAACAAAAACCCCACATGACATATATTAAAAAGGTCAGCTCAGAGTCATTAGAAAAGTCCACCCGACCACTCCCCCCCCTCCCCCTTCCTGGAAGAGACAGGTCAGAGAGTACATAGGCCAGAAGGGAGAGGCTGAGTAAGCCCCTACTACCTCATTCCCAAAGACCAATCAGTTTAGAGGGTGCACTGTTCCCTAATCATATTGTGTCTAGTTGTTGATGCTGCTCCACCCCTGGAAACCATATAAAAACTTGCCAAATGGGCCACCTCTCCTTCTGGTCTGGGAAGACCCCAGTGCACTGGAACAATAAATTGCTCTTTGCTTTTTGCATTGATTCCCAGCTCACTCAGGTTCACTCAGGGGATCCCAGGTAAGCTAAGGCTCGCCAGAGGCTTACAGTATGATGCTGTAAAGGAATGAATAAAACACACACACACACACACATATTCAAAATAGTATACACAAAGATATTGTAACTCCCTAGATTTTTCAGCAGGAGAACTGACTTTTTATTAATTCTAAGCAGCCTAACTTATTTAGGTATACACTGGCAACAAGTTCAGGAATCTTATCTGAGTTTCATTAGATAGTTAAGGATGGGATAGGGGCTGGAGAGATGGCTCAGTGGTTAAGAGCAGCAACTGCTCTTCTAGAGGTCCCGAGTTCAACTCCCAGAAACAACATGGTGGCTCACAACCATCTGTGATGAGATCTGATGCTCTCTCTTGGTGTGTCTGAAAACAGCTACAGTGTACTTATAATAAATAAATAAATAAATAAATAAATAAATAAATAAATAAATAAATAAATCTTTTAAAAAAAGGATGATATACATGGTACCAAGAAAGCAATATGAACCTCAACACACTTATGCTCTCAGTGTGAAGTCTTCTTTCCCAGAGTTTAATTAATTTGCCCTAGTAGGGACAGGGACATCTAGGGTAAAGTCTGCCTCTGTCACCTAGCCCTGGGCCACACACATCTGTGCTGGTTTCAGCCTCCTCTTGTTAGGGTAAACCAGCAGTCTGGTAAACAGTTTTCCACCCCTGCCTCTGTCTTACCTGAAGAGAAATCTTTTAGAGAAGAATCAGCCTTTCAATGCAGGTCAGCTTTGCCTCTGAGTCTGGCTGCAGAGTGCTCTGTCCTCTCTCACAGGCACTGTGACATAGACCCAGTAGAAACCAGGGAAGTTCCAGCTTTTTGCCAGAGAACTTGTGAGGAGTCAGCTCTTTATTAGAGAGATGTTTAAGAGAAGAAATTGAAACTAAAAGAGTTCCTAACTGGGGTGGGGGTGGAGGGGTGACTCAACCAGCCCAGCAGGAGTGAGGGGTCTGCTCTTGGGAGGAGGGTCTCAGGACTTCTCAGGTAGAGATTGATCAATGGTGCCATTTCTTGTGGGTGTTTCAAAATGCAGGGTGAAAAGGGTGTGGTTTTGAAATCATTCTCTTATGTTTCAGTCCTTTTTTGTCCATTAGTGTTTGTTTTGTGAAGTTGCCAGCCCCACTGTGTTACACATAGTTAGCAAGCGATTGTGCAATTCAGAAGTGGACGTAAATGGATTAAAAATCATTTCTCTGTACTGTGAAAGAGTACACATAGGAAGAAAATGGGTAAAATTGGGAGGAACAATGAGAGAGAAAGGAAGGGGAAAGAGGTGGGGGAGACAAAGAGAGGGAGGGAGGAAGAAAGGAAGGAAGAGAGAAAAGGAGAGAAGGAGGAAGGAAGAAAAAAAAATCACTGAAAGTGAAAGTGAATCTGAGTTCCTTTAAACATATTGAGTTCTGGGAAATCAGCTACCTTGTTTGTTTGTTTGTTTGTTTGTATGTTTGTTCGTTTGCCTTTTGGACTAGAATAATTGATGTTAACACTATATACAGTCCCAAAACATTTTTAGAACCACTTGAATATTTATCAGTCATGTGAAATTCAAGGGTAAACAAAAGGAATTTTTTGTTGTTGTTGTTTCTAAGCTTAAAGGGGTGGAGTTTCCAGTCATTTGTAGTATGTTTCCTTAGAAACAAGTGAGTCAGGGTCCTGACCCTAAACCATTGAGTGTAAATAACATCTCTCAGAGGCTGAGGGAAGCCACTGCCAAAACTCTGAGACAGACATTTGTTTGTGACTCTGAACTCAGGCTTGGAATGGCCATGGAGTTGACAAGCCACTGGCACTATGGCTCTGAAAAGTGTCCCAAACTGTGCTTTGACGTTCTGAAGACATCTAATTACCCCTCATGCTGATTTACCCACTGACTGGTACTTAAAACCTCCCATGGACCTAACACAAATCAGACAATAGGTCAGACTTTGAGTAGAAGTGTTGAGTTCTTTCTATAAGCACACATGATACAAGCATGCACTCAAAAGTATACTACAGAAATACTATACCACCCACTGTTATGCTATCAGTTAATGTACCACCAGAAGTGTTTTTAAAGCCCTGGGTTTAAAACACTATACCACCACCAGAAAAATATTTATGCAGAAATTATCTTTGTGTTTCTGTATTCCACATGAGTGAAGAGCCCTGTGACTATAACATTTCCTTTGTGTGGTACTGTTATTCTGAATGTTCAGCTGCAGAGCTGAACCCCTCATCATTGGGTACCTGTGTGACAGCTAAGAGTCTTCTAATGACCTCCCCTCTTATAGAAATTTAGGAGAGGATTTTATTACATTATGAACAATGAATGTACAGCATGCATTTGAAACAATTATGGTAGGCTGATCATTTTTATTAAGAGTTTTCACTTAACCCGTGCTTCTGCCACATTGTAGAAGGCATTTATCCTCAGAGATATGCAAATCATGTCATAGCAGCAAAAGAAAGATAAAAATGAAGGTTGGTTTCACAAGAGGTGGCACTGTGATCATGAGCCTCAGAGGAATAGAACGAAAATTATTTTGAGTTCTCCATTCTGTGATTGTGGAAGTCATTCTAAAACTCTTAGAAGGAGAAAGTGTTTAAAAACACTCTTAGAAGTGTTTTTAAAAAATAAAAAGAGAGATTATTAAGGAAACACAATAGGGTGGAGCATGAAAGAAAACAAGAAGTTCTCTAAAAGGTGCAACTCCCACTCACCTATGCATTCTGTCTGGAGGGAAATTTCTCCCACTCTCCAATGAGTTTCTCTGCTCTCCCAGCAGCCACAGAGCCTTCCCACATTGAGCACTGCCCATTGTCTACCCTGGGAACCAATGTCTGCAGACAGCATGAGACCCTAGGAGCTGTGTCCTCTGGTTATGTTCAGACTTTTATCATGTTTACAACATGCCAATCCCAGCTTAGGGCAAGCTACATCTTTGAATTCCTTATGAGCACATGACTAAGAATATCCAGAAAGGGTATGTGTGAATCAAAAAGGTCTAACCGAACAGAGGTGCCATATCACTGTGTTGTAAAAACCAATCCCAATAATACAATTTAGTATGTCTACAGAGTCCATGTTTACAGTATCAAATATAAGACCCGATTACAGATCACATGAATCTTCACTTCTAACACAGACATGAACTGAGTCACCTCATAAGCCAAACATTCTTTTCACATATAAACTCCACTTTGTGAACTTTATTTCTCGCTTCTTCCTAATAAAGTATCACTGTGTTCAAGTCTCGTTCAGTGCCAAGCTGTGTCACTGTCCAAAGCTGTGTCCAAAGTTTATTCCTTGATGAGTGAAACCAGGGTAGAGAGCTTTATTCTGTTCGGATTTTAGAATATGGTGCACCGTGAACGTTTCTCCCTTATTTTCTGGATCTCTTGATGTAGTATCCTGCTCTCATTCTGGAATTCTTCCTTGAAAAGTCTTTCCTGTTCCTAAAATGGAGATGAAAAATGAATTCAGAAGGCATCTCCCATTCCTCAGACTCACACACTCTCCTTGGTAGTTACACTAAATCCTGGGGGGTGGGGGGGAGGGCAGATTTTGACATGTATCTCAAAAGTCTTTTCCTTCTTTATCTTCCATAATTTCTCTCACTTCTTGTACACCTGCATATATATATATATATATATGTCTATATGTCTATATGTCTATATCTATATCTATATATATCTGCAGCTTTTGAAATGTAGCCTGACAGTTCTAAGCACCAGTAGCCTACAACCCTCAGGTCCAATTCTTACGTCATTTGACTCATGTAAAACACAATTTTCTATCAAATTAGCACCAGCTTGCCTGTTCTTTCTTGCCTCATCACTGAGCTCTGTGGTGCACACTCTCAAACACAAGAAAGAAGTTGATAAAGTTGGGCTCAAACAAAATGGAAGGCCACTACCTGAAACAGAATCAGGGCAGGTGTTCAATCAAGAAATTTGGTAAAAGTCCCAGTTGTAGTAACCAAAAGAGAAGACAAATATATTGAAGGCCTTTTTATTAACAACCATGGAGGCTCAGTATAGATGTGGAGGGACGCACAGAAAACAAGATGTTACTGGCAATGTGTCCATTTAACCATTTTTCTTAAAGGTTTGGGACTGACTCTACTCTCTAAGATACTTCCAGAGAAAAGAGCAATCTAGGTGTGGGAGAAACAAAATTTCTATTGGTCCTATTAAAAAAAAAAGAGTTGGATATTATATCATAGAATCTGGTGCAAAAAGCCATTTTACATGTAGAAATTACAATTACTCTATTTAGCATAGGAGAAAATAATAGTTCAAAGTAGGTTAGTTGGGGATTTTATCACAAAAAATCCTAGAAAACACCTGAGGAGAACCTGTAATTCCAATCTATGGATTAATAGACATACCCTGATAAAGGGCTTCATTTAGCAATTAGCAGACTTAAAGAGCCAGTGGTGGTCAGGAAAAAGAGCAGTAAGGAGATGAGAATATGCTACAGTTTGTGAGCGATACCCTGCCATTGGGGGATGGTATGTTATTTATTGCCCTTGGATTGAGAGTGGGGAGGATGGAGCACAGGTCTCTATTCACAACTCAGTCAAGCCTTGACCTTGTGAACCTAATGCCTCAGTCTCCCCATATACATTGTTGATTGGACCACCCGGAACTGAAAATTTAAATGGTGCAGCCAACTCTGCTGGCCTCCATCAGGCCTGCCTAACAAAAACCACCCAGGTCCACAGAACAGTAAAGAACCAGGTAAAGGGCTGTAAAAAGGTTCTCCAAGAAAATGTACCCAAGAAACAGGCTGGAGTGGTCACTCCCATATCTAATACAGTAGACTTGCAACCAAAATTAATCACAAGAGATGGGAAGGATACTTCATACACATAAAAGGAAAAATCCACCAGGATAACTTCTCAATATTGAACATATATGCTCCAAATGCAAGGGCACCCACATTCGTAAAAGAAACATTATTAAAGCTTAAACCACATATCAAACCCCACACATTGATAGTGGGAGACTTCAACACCCTACTTTCACCAAAGCACATGTCATCAAGACAGGAACTAAACAGAGAAATATTGAAACTAAGGTTATGAATCCAATGGACCTAACAGTGAGGGGGTCATTACTCATATCGCATTCAGAAACTAAGCCATGGACCATTTTGACCATTTCCTATCTATCCTAGGTGGAAGGTATTCTGCTTCTGAAGTTCTGCAGCTGATCAGCCTGACCTAGTCCCTTAAAGATGGCTTCCCCAGTCTCCAGTTGGCACTTCAATGTGACACAGTAGGAGGCCAGGTAAAGCTTCTTGGGGGAGGGAGGAATTGTGCTTCTCTAAGTTGAAGTCTCAGGGAGAAAGGGGGAGGGGGATTTATCTCTGAGCTTTGTCTTGTACAACTCTAGGAGCTTGTGTTCACATAGTAAAAGCTCACTGCCAGCTTGCACATGAAGATCATAAATTGAATAAGAGATTATAACAGAGAATGCCTACATGCATATACACTAGGAACAATTATATGGCTTAACTTTTACCATTTGTCACTGGATTGCAGGGTCCTTTAAAACTGTAACTAAGCCATCCCTGAAGTCTAGTTTTGACACACTCAGTCCATATCTTATCTCCTGTTTTTGCTCCTAACTCCTGTGGTACATATCTCCCTTACAGCCTCCATTTAATGATTTTGGTAGCCATGGAATGTGTCCTAAGTCTTAGAAATGTGCTGTTATCTCAGAATCAATTAAGAAGTCTGTTATAAAAGGAACTCTAATGTTTCTGTGGATGTTGCCATTTGGATGTAACCCTTTCATGCTAGATGATTCTGCAGAATAAATGCTATTTGTCTTTGTGTACTATCTGAGTCTGGGTTCTTCCTTCAGTGATTTTCAGGCCCTACAACAGATATCTACAGAACCTTTCACCCAAATACAAAATAATGTTTTTTGTTATCAACACTTCATGACATCTTCTCCAAAATTGACCATCTAGTGGGTCACAAAGCAAGCATCGACGTATAGGAGAAAATTGAAATAAGTTCTTGTATCTTATCAGTCCATCATGGATTAAAGCTGGACCTTATCAACAACAGAAACCTTAAAAGTTCAAGGAAACTGAACAACTCCCTACTCAATGATCACTTGGTCAGGATAGAAATCAAGAAAGAAATTAAATACTTCCTAGAATTCAATGAAAATTAAGGTGTGACATACAGACTTAGGTGACTCAATGATAGCAGTGTTACAAGGAAAGTTCATAGCTTTGAGAGCCTTCATAAAGAAATTAGAGAATTCTCATACTAGCAATTTGAAAGTACATCTGAAAAGTCTAGAAAAAAGGGGCAAATACACCTAAGAGGAATTCCTGGCAGGAAATTGTCAAACTGAGGATTGAAATCAATCAATTGGGAACAAAGAGAACAATACAAAGAATCAACAAAGCAAAGGCCTGGTTCTTTGAGAAAATCAACAAGATAGACAAAGCCTTATGCAAACTAACCGGCAGAGAATATCCAAATCAATAAAATCAGAAATTAAAAGGGAGACATAACAAGAGACACTGAAAATCCAAAGATTCCTTAGCTCTTACTTCAAAAGCCTGTAATTTACAAAACTGGGAAAATAAATGAAATGAATAATTTTGAATGATTTTCTAGATGGATAGCACTTAAGTCAAGATCAGATAAACTAAAACCCCCAAGAAAATAGAAGTAGTTATTAAAAGTCTCCTAACCAAAAAACAAAAACAAACAAATAAAACAAACAAAAATGGACGGGTGTAACCTCCCCCACCCCCTCAGCCTGAAACCAGTTTGCTCAGGTTTCACTGTTTGCATGGGGGTGGAGCCTGCTGCTTAATCATTCTGCCATCCCCACTGGTAGAGCCTGCCCCCTTGCTGTTCTGGAGCCATACACGTGGTCATCCTGCAACTGGACTCCAGGATTATTTGGCGGGAATTAGTCCGTTCCCCTTCGTTCATAACTGGGTGCATGAATTAGAAAAATTGAGCTTTGATCAGAACCTGGTTTGTCTTAGCTCCATCTCTCGTGCACTGCCTAGTCCCCCCTCTTCTCTTCCAGGTTTCCAAGATGCCTTTCCAGACTAGAACCCAGACATGTGAGCCGCTGGCCGGCCACAACAGGCGGGGCAGATGGTTTTACTGCAGAATTCTACCATAGAATTGGTAATCATAGAAGAGGTAATACCAACTCCTCAAACTATTTTACAAAATAGAAACAGAAAGGACATTACCAGAGGCATTCTCTAAAGCCACACTCACCCTGATATGTAAAATATACAAAGACTCAACAAAGGAAGAGAACTTCAGACCAGGTTCTCTTATGAACATTAATGAAAAAATACTCAATAAAATACATTCAAACTAAATTTAAAAAAAACATCAAAAATGTCACCCACCACGATCAATGAGGCTTCATCCCAAGGATGCAGAAATGGTTCAATTTATGAAAATCAATGCATGTAATCTACCATATAAACAAACTGAAAGGGAAAGTAGATCTCATGAACATTTCGCTGCATGCTGAAAAAGCCTTTGACAAAATCTATCACCCCTTCATATTAAAAGTCAGGGAGATATCAGAGCTAAAAGGTGCATAGTCAAAGCAATATACAACAAGACAATAGATAGCATTAAATTAAATGGAGAGAAACTTAATTCAAATCACTAAATATATGGATAGGAAAAGGCTGCCCACTGTCTCCCTATCTATTCAATATATTTCTTGAAGTTCTAGATAAATCAATACGACAACTAAAGTATGAATCAATAAGACAACTAAAGGAGATCAAGGGAATACAAATTAGAAAGAGAGAAGTCAAAGTATCACTGTTCTCAGGTGGTATGATAGTGTACATAAATGACCACCAAAATTCTAGCAGAGAACTACAGATAATAAATGCTTTCAGCAAAGTGGTGTCTAGATAAGAAAAACAACCGAAACAAACAAACAAACAAACAAACAAAACCCACTAGCCCCTTTTTACACAAACGATACGTGGACTGAGAAAGAAATTAGGGAAATGACACCTGTAATAATAGCAACAAATACTATAAAATATTTTGCTGTAACTCTAACTAAACAAGTGAAAAAAATCAAGCAAGTGAAAAACATGTATAACAAGAACTTCAAGTCCCTCAAGGAGGATATGAGAAGATGGAAAGATTTCCCTACTTGTAGGTGAGTATGAATAACATACGTAGTGAAAATGACCATGTTAACAAAAACAATCTACAGATTCAATGCAATCCCCATCATAATTCCAACATAATTATTTACAATCCTTGAAAGAGCAATTCTCAACTTCCCTACAAAACAAAAACAAACAAACAAACAAACAAAATCCCAGAAAAGTAAAACAATCTTGTACAGGAAAAGAACATGTGGAAGCAACACCATCCCTGATTTCAAGCTATCCTACAGAGCAATAGTAATTAAAACTAAATGGTATTGGCACAAAAACAGACTGGTTGATCAGTGGAATAGAATGAAAAACCCAGAAATAAACCCAAACATCTATGGACAGTTGGTTTATGACAAAGAAGCCAAAACCATGTAATGGAAAAATAAACGAGTCTTCAACAAGTGGTACTAGTCTAACTGGATGTCTGCATGTAGAAGAATTCAAATAGACCCATAACTATCACCCTGCACAAAACTCAAATCCAAGTAGATTACAGACCTCAACATTAAGCCTAACATATTAAATCTAATAGAAGAGAAAGCTAGGGAACTGCTTTGAATTCATTGTCTTGGCACAGGAGACAAATTTCTGAACAGAACATCAGTAGCTCAGGCATTTAGATAAACAATTAACAAGTGGGGTCTCATGAAACTGAAAAGCTTTTGCAAGGCTAAGGAAACCACCAATAGGACAAAATGGCAGCCTACAAAGGGGGAAAGGATCTTCATCAATCATACATTTGACACTAAACTAATATCCAAAACATAAAAAGAAATCAAGAACATCAACAAACCAATTAAAAAATAAGAGCCGAACAGAATTCTCAAAAACAGGAATCTCAAATGGCTGAGAAGCACTTAAAGAAATCTTTAACATCCTTAGTCATCACAGAAATGCAAAACAAAATGACCTGAGATTCCATCATATACCCATCACAATGGCTAAGATAAAAAACTCAAGTGGTAGCACATGCTTGCAAGGATATGGAGAAAGAGGGACACTCCTCCAATGCTATTGGGGGTGCAAACTTCTACAAATAACTTTGAAAATCAATTTGGCAGCTTCTCAGAAAATTGGGAATAGCTCTGTCTCAAGACCCAGCTATACCACTCCTGTGTATAGACCCCAAATATTCCCCACTATACCACAGGGACAGTTGTTCAACTATGTTAATAAAAGACTTATTTGTAATAGCCAGAAACTGGAAACAACCTAGATGTTTCTAATCTGGAGAATGGATAAAGAAAATGTGATACATCTATAAAATGTAATATTGTTCAGCTATTAAAAAGAAAGACATCTTGGAAGGAAAATGGCTGCAACTTGAGCATATCATTATAAGTGAGGCAACACTGAACTAGAAAGACATGTATGGTATATATTCATTTATAATTTGACATTAGCAATAAATGCAGGATTACCATGTTATAATCCACAGACACAAAGTAGATGAATTATAAGGGAATCCTAAGGAAGGATGTGTGACTCACACTCAGAGAGAGAAGCAAAATAGTCATCAGAGGTGGATAGAGAGAGGGAACTGGGTGGGAGAGGAGATGATGAGGGGTATAAGGATGGTGATTTGGTTTGGAGAGGGGCAGGAAAGACCTGGGAGTGAGACTGGATATCAGTTTTGGGGGGGGGGATCTCTGAGAACAGGTGGAGACCTGGGTTGGAGGAGTGTATATGGGTGATACTAGCTGAGATTCCTACCAGCAGAGGATATAGAAACTGAACTGGATACCTACTATAGTTAGGCAGGACTTCCAGTAGAAGGAGGGGGACATTAACCCACCCAGAGATCCTTCAACCTAAAATTTGTTCTGGCTACAGGATGCACAGGGATAAAAATGGAGCACAGACTGAGGGAATGGCTAGTAAGTGACTGGCCCAATTTGAGACCCATAACAGATGGGAAAAAGCCAACCACTGTCACTATTAATATACTCTGCTATGTTTTCAGACAGCAGTCTAGTATAACTGTCTCCTGAGAGGCTTCATTCAGCAGCATATGGAAACAGATGCAGAGACCCATAGCCAAACATCAAAGAGACTTCTGGAAGCATTGGAGATAAAATTGGGGGAGGTGTGTGTGTGTGTCAAGGACTCTAAATGAAGACCTACAGAATCAACTAACCTAAGCCCAAGGAGGTTCCCAGAGACTGAACCACCAATCAAAGAGCATGCAGGGTTTCAAATTAGACATCCTCCCCAACCCTACATGTAGCAGATGTGAAGCTTGGCCTTCCTGTGGCTCCACTAACAGTTGGAACAGGGGCTGTCTCTGACTCTGTTGCCTACCACTGAATTCCCTTCCCCTACCTGGACTGCATGGTTGGGTCTCAGTAGGAGAGGATATACCTTGTTCTTCTGGGACTAGATGTCCTAGAATGGGTGGTACCCAAGGAGAAGAAGGGGAAGAATGGGGGTAAAGAGTTATAAGGGCAGAACAGTAAAAAAAGAAGGGAGGGACTGAAATTGTGATGTAATGTGAATAAAAAATAAATTATGACAGAAAACCAACCAACCAACCAACCAACCAACAAAACCTAACCAACCAAATAACCCAGTGCAGCCAGAACCCAGTACAGCCAGAACCCAGTGCAGCCAGAACCCAGTGCAGCCAGAACCCAGTGCAGCCAGAACCCAGTGCAGCCAGAACTCAGTGCAGCCAGAACCCAGTGCAGCCAGGTACCTGAAGTTTAAGGGATATGATTCTTTGTTGCTCTGCCATTAACTCTTTCTGTTCCTGCTCCATCTTTTCAGTCAGCTGTTTCATGTGCTCTTGATAACTCTGTTCCTTCTGTGCCATCAGCAGCTCGTGCTTCGTTTGCATTTCCGCCAATGCTCTGTTTGCCGCCTCTGCGGCTTCTGCTTTTATATGTTCCACTGAGAAAAGAGAGAAGCAAAGGCGATGAAGAGTACATTTTGGGAGAGGCTTTTGGTTTTTTACTACTTTGTGGAACCTTTACCCTGGAAACTGGTGAAAAAGCAGGGACATTGCCATGTCTACTGGTATAAAAACAGACACCATGAAGCTAAGAGTGATATTTGTCATCTTTTCTCTTCAATGATGACGTCATATGGACCAATATTGCAACACATGCCGAGAATTTCCAACATCTGGAATCTTCTCAACAGCTCCCACCTTCAGTCCTCTTTTCCTTTTCTGTGAGTGACTGGTCCATCTTTAGAACTGTATCGGCCAAATCCTCCTTGGACTCAAAGTATTTTCTCAGCATCACTTCAGCCTAGATGTTGAAGGGAGTTAGAATGAGGAAGTAATTATGTGAGTTGAAGACAAATCAAACTTAACCTTCAATTTAATTTTATCAACTATGTGACAAATACCTTGTAATTCAAACGGTATTTCATGTTTGAGGTTTTAAAATCAACTTGAGGTACATCCAAGGATCAATCATTTCCAGCCATTCAAATTGTAGTAACAGGTGACTCCATTCATCTAGCTGCATCTTTGATGCCTTATCCCCCTCAAAATATTTATTTCATATGTTACTATCGCCTAATGATGTTGATTTTCACTTGAAAATGTAACCTTCGCTAATTGGAAAACAATTTTGTCCTACAATATTTTCTGATCACATGATCTCTTCTGTTAGCTCATCCCAGATCCTCCTTTTCTCCTCTCCCACCCAACTCCATGCCTTTTCTTCCTCTCTCCTTTGAAAAAAACCAAACAGGTAAACAACCCCCAACCTCCCAAAAACCACAAGAAACTGTCACAGACAAAAAAAAAAAAAAAAACCTCCCACTAAAACACAAAAGCATGAACTGTAATTAATATACAAGCAAAAGATCAATAAGACAAAAAACAAAAAAAACCACCCAAACACAGGGAGGCAAATACCATAATACAGTTAATACCATTGAGTTTGTTTTGTGTTAGCTATGCACTTTCTAGCTTGGACCCTACCCTGAAGTATTAACCAGGGACTTTTTCTTGTCTTCTTGTCTAACCAAACCTCCTGTGCTGAGACCTTCCTGCCTACCTGAATGAGTCCTGCAGATCATTCTCAGAGCATCTAGAATGCTGCCATAACATTTCAGAAAGTGTCATTGTGGTGGTTTGAAAGAGAATGGCCCCCATGGAGTCAAATACTTCAATATTTAGTTACCAGGGAATGAAACTGTTTGAGAAGGATGAGGGGGTAATGGCCTTATTTGAGTGAGTGTGCCATTAGGCTTTGAGGTTAGAAAACCTTATGCCAGGTGAGTGTCTTTAGCTCAGGATATAAAGCTCTCTGTTACTTTTCCACCACCATCTCTACCTGTGTGTCACCATGCTCTTCATAATGATGATAATGGACTAACTCCCTGTGCTGTATGCAAGCTCCAAATTAAATATTTCCTTTTAGAAGACTTGCCTTGGTCATGGCAGTGCTTTATAAATAGTATGTAGCCAAATCTAATCTTGAATCTACTGCCTAAGTATGGCTGTTTAAAATGGCTAAAGGCGAGGAGCAGGGAGCACCATCTTGGTTCTGGGACTCCGCCGAACTTAGGAACTTAGTCTGCACAGGTGAGAGTGTGCACCACAGAGGCAGACAGCTTCTGGGACAGGCAGGAGCCACAGAGCCGCTGAGGCAGCAACCTTTTCGGGCCGCAGACATCCGGCACCCTCCCAGCCAGAGGACAGTGGTCCGCCCTGCACGGGAGCCCTCTGCCTCAGGAGCAGGGAGCGCCATCTTTGTTCCGGGACTCGGCCGAACTTAGGAACTTAGTCTGCACAGGTGAGAGTGTGCACCACAGAAGCTGACAGCTTCTGTGACCTGCCAAAGCAACACAGCATCTGGGAAAGGTCCTGTTTTGGGCCTTCTTCGGCCAGGAGGAGGTCCAAACACCAGATATCTGTGCACCTTCCCTGTAAGAGGAGAGCTTGCCAGCAGAGAGTGCTCTAACCACTGAAACTCAGAGGAGAGAGCCTGTCTCCCAGGTCTGCTGATAGACTGAAATAAGAATCACCAGAACAATCTCTAAACAGAGACAACTATAACAACTAACTCCAGAGATTACCAGATGGCAAAAAGTAAATGTAATAATCTTACTAACAGAAACCAAGACCACTCACCATCATCAGAACCCAGCACTCCCACTTCGCCCAGTCCCGGGCACCCCAACACACCTGAAACTAGAACTGGATTTAAAATCATATCTCATGATGATGGTAGAGGACATCAAGAAGGACTTTAATAACTCACTTAAAGAAATACAGAACACTGCTAAACAAGTAGAAGACATTAAAGAGGAAGCACAAAAATCCCTTAAAGAATTACAGGAAAACACAACCAAACAGGTGATGGAATTGAATAAAACCATCCAAGACCTAAAAAGGGAAGTAGACACAATAAAGAAAACCCAAAGTGAGGCAACGCTGGAGATAGAAACCCTAGGAAAGAAATTTGGAAACATAGATGCGAGCATCAGCAACAGAATACAAGAGATGGAAGAGAGAATCTCAGGTGCAGAAGATTCCATAGAGAACATCGGCACAACAATCAAAGAAAATGGAAAATGCAAAAAGATCCTAACTCAAAACATCCAGGAAATCCAGGACACAATGAGAAGACCAAACCTACGGATAATAGGAGTGGATGAGAATGAAGATTTTCAACTCAAAGGACCAGCAAACATCTTCAACAAAATTATAGAAGAAAACTTCCCAAATCTAAAGAAAGAGATGCCCATGAACATACAAGAAGCCTACAGAACTCCAAATAGACTGGACCAGAAAAGAAATACCTCCCGACACATAATAATCAGAACAACAAATGCACTAAATAAAGATAGAATACTAAAAGCAGTAAGAGAAAAAGGCCAAGTAACATATAAAGGCAAGCCTATCAGAATTACACCAGATTTTTCACCAGACTATGAAAGCCAGAAGATCCTGGACAAATGTTATACAGACATTAAAAGAACACAAATTCCAGCCCAGGCTACTATACCCAGCCAAACTCTCAATTAACATAGATGGAGAAACCAAAGTATTCCACGACAAAACCAAATTCACACATTATCTTTCCACGAATCTAGCCCTTCAAAGGATAATAACAGAAAAAAACCAATACAAGGACGGGAACCACGCCCTAGAAAAAACAAGAAGGTAATCCCTAAAAGAAGACAGCCACAAGAACAGAATGCCAACTTTAACAACAAAAATAACAGGAAGGAACAATTACTTTTCCTTAATATCTCTTAATATCAATGGACTCAACTCCCCAATAAAAAGACATAGACTAACAAACTGGCTACACAAACAAGACCCAACATTTTGCTGCTTACAGGAAACTCATCTCAGAGGAAAAGATAGACACTACCTCAGAATGAAAGGCTGGAAAACAATTTTCCAAGCAAATGGTATGAAGAAACAAGCTGGAGTAGCCATTCTAATATCTGATAAGATTGACTTCCAACCCAAAGTCATCCAAAAAGACAGAGAGGGGCACTTCATACTCATCAAAGGTAAAATCCTCCAAAAGGAACTATCAATTCTGAATATCTATGCTCCAAATACAAAGGCAGCCACATTCATTAAAGAAACTTTAGTAAAGCTCAAAGCACACATTGCACCTCACACAATAATAGTGGGAGACTTCAACACACCACTTTCACCAATGGACAGATCATGGAAACAGAAACTAAACAGGGACACAGTGAAACTAACAGAAGTTATGAATCGAATGGATCTGGCAGATATCTACAGAACATTCTATCCTAAAACAAAAGGATATACCTTCTTCTCAGCACCTCATGGTACCTTCTCCAAAATTGACCACATAATTGGTCACAAAACAGGCCTCAACAGATACAAAAATATTGAAATTGTCCCATGCATCCTATCAGATCACCATGGACTAAGGCTGATCTTCAATAACAAAATAAATAATAGAAAGCCAACATTCACGTGGAAACTGAACAACACTCTTCTCAATGATACCTTGGTCAAGGAAGGAATAAAGAAAGAAATTAAGGACTTTTTAGAGTTCAATGAAAATGAAGCCACAACATACCCAAACTAATGGGACGCAATGAAAGCATTTCTAAGAGGGAAGCTCATAGCTCTGAGTGCCTCCAAAAAGAAACTAGAGAGAGCACACATTAGCAGCTTGACAACACACCTAAAAACGCTAGAACAAAAGGAAGCAAATTCACCCAAGAGGAGTAGATGGCAGGAAATAATGAAACTCAGGGGCGAAATCAACCAAGTGGAAACAAGAAGAACTATTCAAAGAATCAACCAATCAAGGAGCTGGTTCTTTGAGAAAATCAACAAGATAGATAAACCCTTAGCCAGACTCACTAGAGGGCACAGGGAAAGCATCCTAATTAACAAAATCAGAAATGAAAAAGGAGACATAACAACAGATCCTGAAGAAAACCAAAACACCATCAGATTCTTCTCCAAGAGGCTATACTCAACAAAACTGGAGAACCTGGATGAAATGGAGAAGTTTCTAGACAGATACCAGGTACCAAAGTTGAATCAAGATCAGGTTAATGATCTAAACAGCCCTATATCCCCCAAAGAAATAGAAGCAGTCATTAATAGTTTCCCAACCAAAAAAAGCCCAGGACCAGATGGGTTTAGTGCAGAGTTCTATCAGAACTTCAAAGAAGATCTAATCCCAGTTCTTCACAAACTATTCCATGAAATAGAAACAGAAGGTACTCTACCCAACTCATTCTATGAAGCCACAATTACTCTGATACCTAAACCACAAAAAAGACCCAACAAATATAGAAAACTTCAGACCAATATCCCTTATGAATATTGATGCAAAAATCCTCAATAAAGTTCTTGCTAACCGAATCCAAGAACACATCAAAACAATCATCCATCCTGACCAAGTAGGTTTCATCCTAGGGATGCAGGGATGGTTCAATATATGGAAATCCATCAACATAATCCAGTATATAAACAAACTCAAAGACAAAAACCACATGATCATCTCGTTAGATGCAGAAAAAGCATTTGACAAGATCCAACACGCATTCATGATAAAAGTCTTGGAAAGATCAGGAATTCAAGGCCCATACCTAAACATGATAAAAGCAATCTACAGCAAACCAGTAGCCAACATCAAAGTAAATGGTGAGAAGCTTGAAGCAATCCCTCTAAAATCAGGGACTAGACAAGGCTGTCCACTTTCTCCATATCTATTCAACATTGTACTTGAAGTCCTAGCCAGAGCAATTCGACAACAAAAGGAGATCAAAGGGATACAAATTGGAAAAGATGAAGTCAAAATATCACTTTTTGCAGATGATATGATAGTATATATAAGTGACCCTAAAAATTCTACCAGAAAACTCCTAAACCTGATAAACAGCTTCGGTGAAGTAGCTGGATATAAAATTAACTCAAACAAATCAATGGCCTTTCTCTACACAAAGAATAAACAGGCTGAGAAAGAAATTAGGGAAAAAACACCCTTCTCAATAGTCACAAATAATATAAAATATCTTGGCGTGACTCTAACTAAGGAAGTGAAAGATCTGTATAATAAAAAGTTCAAGTCTCTGAAGAAAGAAATTATAGAAGATCTCAGAAGATGGAAAGATCTCCCATGCTCATGGATTGGCAGGATCAACATTGTAAAAATGGCTATCTTGCCAAAAGCAATCTACAAATTCAATGCAATCCCCATCAAAATTCCAACTCAATTCTTCAAGGAATTAGAAAGTGCAATCTGTATAAGTTTCAGTGTCTCTGGTTTTATGTGGAGTTCCTTAATCCACTTAGATTTGACCTTGGTACAAGGAGATAGGAATGGATCAATTCGCATTCTTCTACATGATAACCGCCAGTTGTGCCAGCACCATTTGTTGAAAATGCTGTCTTTTTTCCACTGGATGGTTTTTGGTCCCTTGTCAAAGATCAAGTGACCATAGGTATGTGGGTTGATCTCAGGGTCTTCAATTCTGTTCCATTGGTCTACTTGTCTGTCGTTATACCAATACCATGCAGTTTTTATCACAATTGCTCTGTAGTACAGCTTTAGGTCAGGCATGGTGATTCCTCCAGAGGTTCTTTTATCCTTGAGAAGAGTTTTTGCTATCCTAGGTTTTTTGTTGTTCCAGATGAATTTGCAGATTGCCCTTTCCAATTCGTTGAAGAATTGAGTTGGAATTTTGAGAGGAGAAAGTAGGGAAAAGCCTCGAAGATATGGGTACAGGGGAAAAATTCCTGAATAGAACAGCAAAGGCTTGTGCTGTAAGATCGAGAATCGATAAATGGGACATCATAAAGTTGCAAAGCTTCTGCAAGGCAAAAGACACCATCAATAAGACAAAAAGACCACCAACAGATTGGGAAAGGATCTTTACCTATCCTAAATCAGATAAGGGACTAATATCCAATATATATAAGGAACTCAAGAAGGTGGACTCCAGAAAATCAAATAACCCCATTAAAAAATGGGGCTCAGAACTGAACAAAGAATTCTCACCTGAGGAATACCGAATGGCAGAGAAGCACCTGAAAAAATGTTCAACATCCTTAATCATCAGGGAAATGCAAATCAAAACAACCCTGAGATTCCACCTTACACCAGTCAGAATGGCTAAGATCAAAAATTCAGGTGACAGCAGATGCTGGCGAGGATGTGGAGAAAGAGGAACACTCCTCCATTGTTGGTGGGATTGCAAGCTGGTACAACCACTCTGGAAATCAGTTTGGCGGTTCCTCAGAAAATTGGACATAATACTACCAGAGGATCCAGCAATACCTCTCCTGGGCATATATCCAGAAGATGTTCCAACCGGTAAGAATGACACATGCTCCACTATGTTCATAGCAGGTTTATTTATAATAGCCAGAAGCTGGAAAGAACCCAGATGCCCCTCAACAGAGGAATGGATACAGAAAATGTGGTACATTTACACAATGGAGTACTACTCAGCTATTAGAAGGAATGAATTTATGAAATTCCTAGGCAAATGGATGGATCTGGAGGGCATCATTCTGAGTGAGGTAACATATTCACAAAGGAACTCACACAATATGTACTCACTGATAAGTGGATATTAGCCCCAAAACTTAGGATACCCAAGATATAAGATACAATTTGTTAAACGCATGAAACTCAAGAAGAACGAAGACCAAAGTGTGGACACTGTGCCCCTTCTTGGAATTGGGAACAAAACACCCATGGAAAGAGTTACAGAGATAAAGTTTGGAGTTGTGAAGAAAGGATGGACCATCTAAAGACGGCCATATCCAGGGATCCATCCCATAATCAGCTTCCAAACGCTGACACCATTGCATATACTAGCAAGATTTTGCTGAAAGGACCCAGATATAGCTGTCTCTTGTGAGACAATGCCGGGGCCTAGCAAACACAGAAGTGGATGCTCATAGTCAGCTATTAGATGGATCACAGGGCCCCCAATGGAGGAGCTAGAGAAAGTACCCAAGGAGCTAAAGGGAACTGCAACCCCATAGGTGGATCATTATTATGAACTAACCAGTACCCCAGAGCTCTTGTCTCTAGCTGCATTTGTATCAAAAGATGGCCTAGTAGGCCATCACTGGAATGAGAGGCCCATTGGACTTGCCAACTTTATATGCCCCAGTACAGGGGAATGCCAGGGCCAAGGGGTGGGGGTGGGTGGGTGGGGGACTGGGGGGGGGAGTGCATTGGGGACTTTTTGGATAGCATTGGAAATGTAATTGAGGAAATTACCTAATTAAAAAAAAAAAAGAAAAAAAAAAAAAAAGAAAGTGCAATCTGCAAATTCATCTGGAATAACCAAAAACCTAGGATAGCAAAAACTCTTCTCAAGGATAAAAGACCTCTGGTGGAATCACCATGCTGGACCTAAAGCTTTACTACAGAGCAATTGTGATAAAAACTGCATGGTACTGGTATAGTGACAGACAAGTAGACCAATGGAATAGAATTGAAGACCCAGAAACGAACCCACACACCTATGGTCACTTGATCTTCGACAAGGGAGCTAAAACCATCCAGTGGAAGAAAGACAGCATTTTCAACAAATGGTGCTGGCACAACTGGTTTTTATCATGTAGAAGAATGCGAATCAATCCATTCCTATCTCCTTGTACTAAGGTCAAATCTAAGTGGATCAAGGAACTTCACATAAAACCAGAGACACTGAAATTCATAGAAGAGAAAGTGGGGAAAAGCCTTGAAGATATGGGCACAGGGGAAAAATTCTTGAATAGAACAGCAATGGCTTGTGTTGTAAGATCGAGAATTGACAAGTGGGACCTCATGAAACTGCAAAGCTTCTTCAAGGCAAAAGACACCATCAATAAGACAAAAAAAAAACACCAACAGATTGGGAAAGGATCTTTACCTATCCTAAATCAGATAAGGGACTAATATCCAATATATATAAAGAACTCAAGAAGATGGACTCCAGAAAATCAAATAACCCCATTAAAAAATGGGGCTCAGAACTGAACAAAGAATTCTCACCTGAGGAATACCGAATGGCAGAGAAGCACCTGAAAAAATGTTCAACATCCTTAATCATCAGGGAAATGCAAATCAAAACAACCCTGAGATTCCACCTCACACCAGTCAGAATGGCTAAGATCAAAAATTCAGGTGACAGCAGATGCTGGCGAGGATGTGGAGAAAGAGGAACACTCCTCCATTGTTGGTGGGATTGCAAGCTTGTACATCCACTCTGGAAATCAGTCTGGTGGTTCCTCAGAAAATTGGACATAGTACTACCGGAGGATCCAGCAATACCTCTCCTGGGCATATATCCAGAAGATGTTCCAACCGGCAAGAAGGACACATGCTCCACTATGTTCATAGCAGCCTTATTTATAATAGCCAGAAGCTGGAAAGAACCCAGATGCCCCTCAACAGAGGAATGGATACAGAAAATATGGTACATTTACACAATGGAGTACTACTCAGCTATTAAAAAGAATGAATTTATGAAATTCCTAGCCAAATGGATGGACCTGGAGGGCATCTTCTTGAGTGAGGTAACACAATCACAAAGGAACTCACACAATATGTATTCACTGATAAGTGGATATTAGCCCAAAACTTAGGATACCCAAGATATAAGATACAATTTGCTAAATGCATGAAACTCAAGAAGAATGAAGACCAAAGTGTGGACACTATGCCCCTTCTTAGAATTGGGAACAAAACACCCATGGAAGGAGTTACACAAAGTTTGGAGCTGTGATGAAAGAATGGACCATCTAGAGACTGCCATATCCAGGGATCCATCCCATAATCAGCTTCCAAACGCTGACACCATTGCATATACTAGCAAGATTTTGCTGAAAGGACCCAGATATAGCTGTCTCTTGTGAGACTATTCCAGGGTCTAGCAAACACAGAAGTGGATGCTCACAGTCAGCTATTGGATGGATCACAGGGCTCTCAATGGAGAAGCTAGAGAAAGTACCCAAGGAGTTAAAGGGATCTGCAACCCTATAGGGGGAACAACATGATGAACTAACCAGTACCCTGGAGCTCTTGTCTCTAGCTGCATATGTATCGAAAGATGGCCTAGTCGGCCATCACTGGAAAGAGAGGTCCATTGGACTTGCAAACTTTATATGCCCCAATACAGGGGAATGCCAGGGCCAAAAGAATGGGAATGGGTGGGTAGGGAAGTGGAGGGGGGTATGGGGGACTTTTGGGATAGCATTGGAAATGTAATTGATGAAAATACATAATAAAAAAAATAAAATAAAATGGCTAAAGGCAAAGACTATGTACCCTGGATTTTCAATGAGTCTGTGAAGCTCATTGACTTGATCTTGAGTGAGGTCTTAACTTTCTTCTGCCACAATTTCCTTTTCTCTCTATGAGATAATAATAATAATTACTTAATAGAATTGATGCCAGAACTCAGTGAGTTTATTTCTAGAAAAAGTGAGGGCAATCTAGGTATCAACTGCTATTACTATGATTATTACTAGTCTGTAAACTAGCATTACCTAGAGCTTACGAGAAAGAAATTACTAGTTACTTGGTTTGGTTTAGTTTGGTTTGGTTTGGTTCTGTTTGGTTATTCCTTAAATCACAGTAGCCCTAGATCCTTGAGAAGTACTCTAAACACTGGGGGTAAATAAATCACTCTTGCATGATTAGATAACTAAATAAGAGAATGAATGATTTCCACAAACATTTCTGAGAGGTCCAATTTTACTCCCAAGGAAGAAGCTACAATCTATATCATGGTTGACTGCCTGGATGAATGTAAGAGGAGGGCACAGCTCACAGACACCATTGTAGTGTCTTTGAAATCGCAAGAATTTGTTAGAGATTCTCTACCAAGTACCACAAAATGCTAAAACTGCTCAGTTTACCTGGAGTCCCTTTCCAGCAATCTGGATATACTTTTTCTTCAGCTCTTGTTTCCTTTGAAGAAAAAGGTAGTAACCTCCTGGTTTATAAAATGTCCCCTGCTTCACTTCTTCTTCCAGATGACCAAAGAGGCCCTCCAGTAAGTCTGAGCAATGAGCAGATGACATGTCCATGTTCTTCTTAACAAAGGCATCTCGCTTGGCTTCCAGCTGGGCCTGGTAGGGCACAGGAGGGAGATACACAACAGATTACAGGAGAATGTCTAACTGAGGACTCATTTTTCACCTCACTGTAATGTCCCTTCAGAAACTGGTCCTTCAGTTTGTTAATCCCTGAAGGAATTCTGCATCCCTTCTGCTGCCCACCCTTTCTGACTTAGAAAGTGATTGTCAACATAGAGATGCTACATCATAGGAAACTGTTTTATTTTAACATTTCTGATTTTAAGGATAGCTCAGATCACACAGGTTAGAGTTAGATAGGCTCCTGTGTTCTCACTGAATGTGTGACTCTACTGCTTGGTGTCCTTACCATGTGTGGACAGATAATTCCTTGTTTGTGAAGCAGGATGGAGAATACCAATGTCAGATTATGAGGTAACACAGGGTACTAAGGCCAGAGACTTTACTAAAACTATTCAATAAAAGAATAAATACTTTTTGATATTCTAAAATTCTGTGTTTTTGTCACCGTGAAGGTAATGAATGATGAAGATGGTAATGATGTGAATTTCAACATTTAGAAAGCATAATGAACCTCTATATACATTCCATCCTAAAAATACCTCAGGTAAGAAGATGCCTATTTCCAACGACATTGACTAGCTAGCTGCACTAGAAGTTTTGATCACAACAATGTATCATTTGTAAAATCTGGGCATTGCTAATCAGGGAGAGATCATCACTGATCAAATGTCCATGTTTTCTTATAACAAAGAAAATGAAATTTTGTGGAAAATATGATTCACTATAATACTAGAATTTTTATCAAAATCCAGCAGAATCTAGTCTTTCAACAGTCATTGTAAATCTGTGCACATCACTGAGCATTCCTCTCTTGGAGACTAAGGACAATTCTCTCCTCAAAAAGACAAATATATTCCTGACTCTCAAGATGTTGAGTGCCAAACCTACCCCTAATTCTTCCTGGAACTGTTGGTCTACATCCTTGAAAGAATTCTTCATGAAGACCTCAATGGCCTCCCTCTCAAAGGTCCTGTGCATGTCCAGCAGCTCCTGTAGGGTTTCTGTGGGCATGTGGATCTTCTGATTCATCTGTTCTTCGTAGTAGGCGATGGCTTTTTGCACTGCTGCTGAGTTCTTTATTTGGGCCAAAGTCAGAACAGCACTCTCCTCGAAGGCGAGATCTCTACTGCAGATGGCACTGACATAGGTCTGCACCAGGCTTTTTAGACCTAGATGATGAAGGAGTTCCAAAATGACTATTAGTTGCTGGACAGAGCACATAGCTTCCACAATTTTCTGAGAAAGAACACCAAATGGATAATATGTTAACCTGGAGATCCAGAGCTCAAAGCCCATTTTTACTGCCTCTACATTTAACTAAGAGATAGATTTGGTATTAAATTTCTCAGGACAGGGTTTGGATGGCCCGAGACACTGTGTCTCCTTATTTTATCTCTCCTCTTTTTTTTTTTTAAATTCCCTTTCCATTGTATTTCTTTTCTCTCTCTTTAAATGACCAAAGAGAAACCTTGTCATCATCTTTCTCCTCTTCCACTTCTCCTGTTGTACTTGGGTGAATTTGGCTGTTGCTCTTCCTTCCTTCCCTCCCTCTGTCCCTCCCTCTCATCCTCCCTCCCTTCTTCCCTCCTTCCCTCCCTCTCTCCCTTCCTTCCTTCCTTCTTTCCTTCCTTCCCTTTTTTCTTTCTTTCTTTTACGTATTTTTTGTACTACATGCTACTAGCCCACTTTCCACACTCTATAAATGTGTCTATCCACTATTTTGTTTTGTTTTGTTTTGTTTTGTTTTGTTTTGTTTTGTTTTGTTTTGTTTTGTTTTGTTTTTTCATGAGAGCTATAGAATGACCAAGACATTCAGCTTTTCTTACATCTTTGCTCTTTGGATTACTGAAAGGACCACATCCCTGTCTTTAAAAAACAAAAACAAAAACAAACAACAAACAAACAAACAAGTCATTGTTGGCTACATATCAAAGTTAAGGGAAGTCTGAGAAATGTTACACTATTTCAATAAACAAAACAAAAAAACCAAATAAATGAACACACATACAAAGTGTACTTACAGATTTGAAAGGAAGAAAAATATCAAATCCATGACTCATCCCAACTATAGAACCAGAAAAGAGAGTGCAGGACTGACTTGCACAGAACTATTGAGACAAAAGACCTGGCACCAGCTCTGTATAGCCCTGGCTGTCCTGGAACTCATTTTGTAGACCAGGCTGGCCTTGAACTCAGAAATCTGCCTGCCTCTGCCTCCCAAGTGCTGGGATTAAAGGCATGTGCCACTACTGCCTGGCTATGACCTTGTATTTTCGATCCTCCTGCCTCTACCCCTGCAAAAGTAAGATTCCAGGTTGCACAGCCATACCAATTCATGTGGTGCTGAGATCAAACCAACAACTTTGTGAATGTTAGTAAATCACTCTACTATCTGAACGACATCCCTGGCCAGTGAGCTAACTGACTCCATGGTGTTCCTTATTATAAATATCAGCTGCCTGATTCAATGGTGTTCCCCTGCTATAAATATCAGGGGTGGGGGAATCCACAGTAAATTATTAAAAAACAAACAACTTTACCCACTCCAAACACTAATTCTTCCTCCTGATATTACTTTCTCAAGAAATAATAAAATATACAGGAAATGAAGAGCTTCAGTCTGAGGTGACATATTTGTAGTTCCTTCTTGGACCTACCATACTGTTGTATTTTATTATAATGAAAACTTTTATATTTGACACCAATATATAGTAGCTTCCATGACTCATTGACAGTTTTTACTGCCCTAATTTTGTCCTAACCCAATGACCACTTAATTCTACTCAAGTGTCAGATGTCTATAAATTAGAGACCTTCCTACAAAGCTTGGAGCCAATTGTAAGATCCTCCAGTCATGTCTGCTCCATCAGGACAGCACCATTGCATCATGACTCCACTCCTCTCATGCACTCTCTTCTTTCAGTCACATAGCTTTTACTTTCCTGAAGTTGGAAAGTCATGTCCTGCCTTAGGCTTTACTCTGTTGCATTAGCCCTATGTGGTATTTGATCTGTGACAATCAGTTAACCTCTTTATTAATAAGGAACCATGAACAAGTGGAAATTCAGGCTACATTATGTTCTGGTGGTTTCTGCTGTTGTTTGCTATTACAAGGATGAGATTGTGAGAAATACATTTAGTTCCCAAGTAAATTCCAAGTGCATGAGAGGCATACACTCCATCTTCAACAACATCAACAAATGGTGTTTGGTCTGGTTAGAGTGGGTTTGTTAGTATCCTACAATGAGCAGAAGACCAGATAAGAGGTAGAAGGGATGACTTACGTGGTCCATTGACTCTAATGCCACCAGACAGAGTCTTGACATCAGAATAGCTGAAGATGTATGAGGTGAATTCTGCAACTTGTTCTACAAATTCTTTATTCAGCTGGTCCTCCTGTATTGACTCTAGTTTGGAAAGTTGCCTCCTGTCTCCGGGCCTGTCAAAGATGAAGCACTTCCTCTTTGGGAATAACTTCCTGATACACAGTCGAGGCATATTAAATTTTTTAGTGTTCTCATCAGTTCCTTAAGGAAGGATAAATTAGATGCAGTAAACTTCAAATAAATTCTTTCAAATAAATGACACTTTCAGTAATATAACTTTCCCAAAGCAAGGGGTAAATAACTAATCTAGAATGAGTAAAACAAAACAAAATGACAAGAAAGAACAAGCCCTCTGAGAAGCTGTGGATGGTACAGTTCAAATTCATCAAGTTGTGTTTTCACTTCCCTTAACAGCACTGAGGAAAGCACAAACACAGGATCAAGAATTTTACCAGGAATACAGAAGCGATCCTTATGCTATTGTTACCATGATATCACAAGCTTCCATTGAGCCCATTTACCTTTTCTCAGAGCCAGTGAAGTCTCTAGGTACTCATCAGGAGTGATGGATATTCCATTAATTTCCAGATCCAGGGAGAAATCCCTCAGAGTCCACACAAAGACAGGAAAAAAGCCCACGAAGTTAGCTGAGTTGTCTACATCACTCTGTTGAGGTGATGACTTTGATTTGATTAGATCAGTCTGTTCTGTCAGATAACTGACATGCTCAGTTAAGAAAACTACGGGGAAATCTCCATTTTTATGATGTGGATCCCACCACTATACCACAAAATTATATATTTATATGACAGCTTAATCATTTTCAGAATTTAATTGGTCACAAATATCTATTTTATATCTGCTTCTGAACAAGCACTGTCCCTGGGGAACCTTTTAAAATAAGCAAGAGAATGCCAACTCTGAATGTATATCATATTTAAAGAGACAGATAATAAGTACATGAAAAATAATCCTCAAATATTGCTAAAATTGTGATTCAAAAAAATAAACTAGCCCAAGCAATAGTGAATCAATGCATGGATCTGTGTGGGTTGCTTGCACATGGAAGTCTTCAAAGGGCTACTTGGATCTTCGAGATTCTAGGTTTTCCAAAATCCAAACATGGAATGTTCCAAATAGAGGTTACATCACTTATAAACCCTTAAACAGAAAAATGTGATTATATACTGAGTATAAATAATGCTTGCTTGTGTGGTGGGGAAGAAGTTCCAAAAGACCTATATGTAGGACATTAAGTTAGACAGACTCTAGTCTTCAGCTTGATCTGCACTAAATGGAAGGTACTTTTTGAAGAGAAGATATGATATAACACCATTTCTGAAGATCATACTGGCTGTGACTATACTTGATAGTCAAGAGTATATGCACAGAATAATTTGGCAGTTGACATGTCCAAGACAAGAAAAGCTTACACTAGAATTTGTTGTGGAATGTATGTAGAGAGATAGGGGGTGGTATGCTGATATTAGATCTGGTTCCCTAATTAGTTATTGATTTGGTCAATAAAGGATGCTAGGAGCCAATTCCTGGGCAGAAGGGATAGGTGGCACTTCCAGCTCTCAGGGGGATAGACAAAGTGAAAGAGAAGGTGTTTTCCTGGTTGGAGATGGTTCAGAAGTTATGAGCATTGATGGCTCTTCTTAAGGTCCTGAGTTCAAATCCCAGCAACAACATGGTGGCTCACAACCATATGTAATGTGATCTGATGCCCTCTTCTGCAGTGTCTGAAGACAGTGGGGTGGGGGGAGGGACTTTTGGTTTTGGAAGAAGAAGCACAAAACAATCATGTAAGATTTCAGTGAAGCTAGAACCAGCAGCCTCTGTCACCAGCAGATAGCAGAGGATGTCCGCAGAGGATGGTTGATATGAGTCATTAAGTTTAGGGCAGGAGGACAGATGGGGATAATAAATTATTAAGGGCACACATTTCCAAGTGGGAGGTATTTGAGCCAGGCAATTGTGCTAGTAGGCAAATTCTAAAGTAATAAAGCTCTCTGAGTCTTTTTCATTGTGCAAAGGTGGGTTGAGAGAGAAGCTGTGTTGGTGCTGGCAGCTTGGCAAAGCTAAGCCAGGGGGAACAAAACGGAATTGGGAAAGGCAAGAGTATGGGCTGCACCTTCAGGGTCGAATCTCCTGGGCAAAGGTGGTAGCAAATTTTTAAAGCTACACACAACATAGGGAGTGTGTCAGTTTAAGGAAAGAGCTTTGCTAATGGAGCTGAGTAAAACAATGACTTCTCATTGTACTAAGAAATGGTTATATCAACTGATTTCTATGTTTTAAATCTGAGCAATTTTGTGAATGATGGGAAATGTTAATGTAATTAGAAACATGGAGGGAAGAGAGATTTTGTGAATTTTGATTTGAATTGTCTCTAAGATATCTACATGATGTATTCCATCAGCTGATACATGTGAATGGCTGAATGTGGCTGTAACTACTTGATGACAGCTGACATATGGGTGCTCCAATTGTGTCATGAGGCACAATGACAGTCCCTAGATCCAAGTAAAACCAGGCTAACAGAGTCACAGCCACTAGTGTCACACACTTAGAAGCCACAAAAAGAAGAGAATGTAAACAGGGATGTGGGATATCAATCCAGAAATGGATTTTCTGAGCAGTATGTGACTCTGTTTAAAGGACAGGTAGGCCAGGAAAACTTGAACTTGTGATGGGACTGAAGTAAACCTGGTAAGGAGACAAGGATTTTCCAAATCCCTTAGATTGGCTATTGCAATTGGGGTTGAATGAGAATGGCCTTACCTGCTGGTTCACCTGTTGGGAAGAATGAAGCTGTTCCTTCATTCAAGGTTTAGGATCCCTTGATGAGTTTGTAGGATAAATATTACCTATAGCATCCAGTGAGCAGTCAGGATGCCTACTCTCATTTAGACATAATAAGAATACTGACTATTAAGAACATGAGTTCTGAATCATGTTGAAGATTTGGACAAATGCAGGATACTGAGCCAGATAGGGATGCTCTCAGAAGTGTACCACTCTGTCTGAGGCATTGTATGATGTAAGAAGTTTGAATTTTTCTGGGTAGTAAGGCAAACTCACATGAGGAAAATCAGGGGTTTTGTTATTGAGAGACTTCAAAATATTAAGGTCCTTGTCTGCCTATCTAACTGATGTCATATTGATGCTGTTGTTTCTAGGTTTAGGACTATGCTAGAGAACACCAAAAGGATACTGCAGCTGGTCCAGGGCCTGCTGGTTGATGGTTCCTATGCTGTTGTAGATGAAGGTGCTGCTGAGGAGGACGGCCAAGGCAAAGATCCAGCAGTCATTCTGGTTGTCACCCTACAGGTCAGTGAGTGAAGAAGAGTGACTAAGAGATTATCCATCAACTCGGTTAGGCAAAAATGGCCTTTATCTGTCCCCCATCAGCTATGACAACAAAGGTAAGTCATTTCTTCTACATAATAAATTTGTACCTGTACAATGATTTTATGAATCTTAAATTTATGTTGTATAATTCAAATATGACAAAGTATATCCATGTATATAAGAGCATGAAGGACATTCACATTTAAAAGTCATAACATTGGTCAGTTACTAAAATCTAAACTGGCATGCTGGATTTCACTCCCAGGACATGTTATGGGAAGGGCCATTTTAGCTCTCTTTCAGTGAAACTTTTGTTTGCTCCATATTGGGAAGAGTAGTAATGTGATCCTCCATGAAAAAGGATGTCACTGCAAACTGTGGTGGTTTAAAGTAGAGTTAAAAAATGACACTATTGCAAATTGTGGTGGATTGAGGGAGAATGCTCCCCACAGACTTATATTTTTAAAGGTTTAGTCACCAGGAATGGAATGAAATTTTCTTAAAGCATTAGAAGAATTAGGAGTGTGGCCTCATTGAAGAAAGTATGTCCCAAGGGGTAGGATTTAAGGTTTCAAAAGCCCATGCCAAGCCCAGTCTCTCTGTCTTTGTCTCTCTCTGTCTCTCTCTGCCTCTGTCTCTCTGTCTCTGTCTTTGTCTCTCTCTCTCTCGCAATTTCTCTATTTTTCTCTCCTTATTACTTTCTTTTTATCCCTCCATTTTCTTCTCTCCCTCCCTCCCTTCCATCCCCTTTCTCCTGCTGCCCATGGATCAGGATGTATCTTTCAGGTACTGTTCTAGCACCATGCCTGCCATTCCTGCTGCCATGTTCTCTACCATGATGATAATAGACTAAGCCTCTGAAGCAGTTAAATGTTAGCTAAATGCTTTAACAAAAATAGTTACCTTGGTCATAATGTCTCTTCACTGCATTAGAGCCCTATCAAAAGTATACATTTTATATTGTTTTCCTCTCATTGATAGTGCTATGTAGAAGTTACAATTCTCATCATTTCCATAGGATCACACTTATGCAAGTTCAGAAAATGTACAGTCATATTTAGTGACACCGTTAAAAGTCTCACCAAAACATGGTGTGGTGGTATAAGAGAAAAATGGTAAAAAATATTGTCAGTTATTCTTTTTTTATATATATAATTTATTTTTTTATTAGGTATTTTCCTCGTTTACATTTTCAATGCTATCCCAAAAGTCCCCCATACCCACCCTCCCAATCCCCTACCCACCCACTCCCCCTTTTTGGCCCTGGGGTTCCCCTGTACTGGGGCATATAAAGTTTGCAAGTCCAATGGGCCTCTCTTTGCAGTGATGGCCGACTAGGCCATCTTTTGATACATATGCAGCTAGAGACAAGAGCTCCGGGGTACTGGTTAGTTCATATTGTTGTTCCACCTATAGGGTTGCAGTTCCCTTTAGCTCCTTGGGTAATTTCTCTAGCTCCTCCATTGGGGGCCGTGTGATCCATCCAATAGCTGACTGTGATCATCTACTTCTGTGTTTGCTAGGCCCCCGCATATGAAGGCTGACTCTCTGTTAATATGTTGACTTTAGTGTCAACTCTTGGTTCCTATGTTAGGTAAGTGATACACTAATTTGATGCATCAGTACTATAATTGAAGACTGGGAATGACTATTGATTTACCATGAGTAGATATGAAAGATTATGCCGTACCTTCTGCATGTCTTTCAGGCCCTCAGTGTCAAGCAGAACGAGGGTATGTTCTGGCTTCTGGGGATGAGGCATGCACCACATCCAGATGCCCTTGGTGTGAGACTGCACAGTGGAGCCCAGGGAGAAGCCTACAGAGTGGGGATGAGATGGAGAGATAAACAGCACACGCTTCCTGAAATTGCCTTGGAATGAACATGTTTACCATTTACAGAAGACCAGCCAGTTCCAAGTGTTGGTTTTGATTTCAAACCAGGAAACATGGAGTGCAGAACATCCAATGCTTATCAGCCATTCATTTCCACCTTAGACTTAAGTGGACACTTCCTCCTCCTGAATGAACATTCTAACAAATATTGTCTAATTCATTATAACGTAAGCTGACTGTCCCTACTAATGTATTATTTCTTCCACTAAGACTTGCTTTTTTTTTTTTTTTATATAGTTTTAGAGCTTTATTGTAGAAGGGGTGGGAAAAGAGAGAAGGTAGTAAGAAAAACAGAGGCTGGCCATGGTCACGTGGGGAGAAGGGGGAAGGGAGGGAGAGAAGGAGGGCTAGAGATGAGGATAAGAAAGGTGAGAACTTATGAAGCCCACTAAGACATGCTTATACCTTTAAAAGACGTGATGACATTGTGGGAGGAAGCACTGGGAACACTAATTCAGAAATGCATGTCCACTGATGGACAAAAAGCACCCCATATGACCTGCATCTTTGACTTTTTTCTACTCATATTTGCTTTCTGGATACTGACAGTGGATGTGGGAAGGGGTACTGAGCAGAGCTCTCCTGGTAGAACTCACCCTTCTGTTTTCCAGCCAGCTTATTCATCAGATAGGATTTGCCTGTGTGGTAGAAGCCCACTATTGCTACGACCACTACAGGATTTTGGATAGCAGACAGGATGTCCAGTGCTTCCTGGTAGACCTCCAACTGCTCACCAGAGTTCTTGATGAGGCACACTGGGCCTTTCATGTGGATTTCTGAGGCCATTTCCAGAGAGTACTCTTATGTTTGCAAGAGATGATAAAAGAGGAAATGTTCTGAGTCAGTTAGAAGAACTCAGTTCAATGACCTGGACTATCATGAGCATTCTGTTATAAACTAGAGGGTACAATAGCAGCACACACACATTGGCTGGGAACCCAACTAACTACCTGAAGCTAGTAAGGCCATGAGTCTTGAAGGAGATCCTACTATTGTCACTTTATTAAACCAGCATCATTCTTTTTTTTTTTAAGATTTATTTTTTTATTAGATGTTTTCTTCATTTACATTTCAAATGCTATCCCCTTTCCTAGTTTCCTTTCCAAAAATCCCCTATATGTTCCCACCTCATGCTCCCCCAACCCACCCATTCTCACTTCCTGGCCCTGGCATTCCCCTGTACTGGGGCCTAGAATCTTTGCAAGACCAAGGACCTCTCCTCCCACTGATCGCTGACTAGACCATCTTCTGATACATATGCAGCTAGAGACATGAGCTCTGAGGGTACTGGTTAGTTCATATTGTTGTTCCTCCTATAGGGCTGCAGACCCCTTCAGCTTCTTGGGTACTTTCTCTAGCTCCTTCATTGGGGACCCTCTGTTCCATCCAATAGATGACTGTGAGTATCCACTTCTGTATTTTCCAGATACTGGCAGAGCCTCAGTGTAGACAGCTATATCAGGGTCCTGTCAGCAAAATCTTATTAATATGTGCAATAGTGTTGGTATTTGGTGGTTGTTTATGGGATGGATCCCCGGGTGGGGCTGTCTCTGGATGGTTCTTCCTTCAGTCTCAGCTCTGAACTTTGTCCTGTAACTCTCTCCATGGGTATTTTGTTCCCCCTTCTAAGAAGGAGCAAAGTATCCACACTTTGATTTTCCTTCTTTTTGAGTTTCATGAGTTGTGTAAATTGTATCTTGGGTATTCTAACTTTCTTGGCTAATATCCACTTATCAGTGAGTACCCAGCGTCATTCTTAACTGCATTCTAAATACTTATCCTTATTCCCACAGATAAGTGTAGCTCTTATCCTTCACCAAAGAAGTTTTTCTTTGTAACAGGTAGAGACCACAACAAAAAACTACAACCAATCAAGTTCAAGGAACAAATGGTTGTGTGGTACCCAGCATCAACTATAACCTGACTTCTGCATGTTCTGCTCAGGGACCATCACAGAAAAGGGGGAAGGGGTGAAAAGATTGAAGAGTCAGTAAAACAGGAAGTCTGATATGAACCTGGGGTTCCTAGATGTAATGGAGAAGCTATACCCATGTAGACTCAACAGCTTGGCTGCCTAAACAAGACCCCCAAAGAAGTACAGCACCAATGGACATGCTTACCATCAAAGGGGAAATCTCATGGGGCTTGAACCCTCAACAAGGCACTACAGGCAACTAAGGAATGCTGAGATTGGAATATAAATCCTCCTGGATGAGCTTCATGGTTAGTTATCCAATACCAAGTGGACTGTCCTGAGATCATAGCCATCCAATAACATTATACAGATGAAACAGATTGTGTGTTCATTGACTGAGGAATATATACCTGTGTGTGTGAGTGTGTGTGTTTGTGCATGTGTAATACCAATCAAAGAAAATGAAGCCATGGATTTGAAAGAGAGCAGCAGGTTGTCATTAGAGAGGTTGTTGGTGAGAGAAAGGGAAGGAGAAAAATGACATAGTCATATCTTAATTCCAGCTAATTATTATTAAAAATAAGATGGACCAAAATGTTGTATACTCAGGATTTATTTATTGCATATTTTTAAGTGTCCAGGAGGCATTAATGACTGTACTGGAGTTATTTATATTTTAAACTCATATATGTAAACATAAAAAAAACAAAAATTAACCTTTAAAACCAAAAATGCTGGACTTGTTAAACAAAAGTATATTGGGGAACACTTCAGAACTGGCACAGCATGTCCAAGTAAAACTCTAATCATGTGAGAATTAACCACAAGAATCTCAAATCAGATTACACAAAACTACAACACTTCTGCCCATTGACAGAGACTTGTAACAGAGTGAACACACAGCCTTCAGAGTGGGAGAAAGATCTTTGCCAGCTGTCTCCAGAGCATATTAACCAGAAAAATAAACACACACATACAAACACACACACACACAAACAAACACAAACAAAACTGTGGATCCATCAATGGGACAATGAACTGAATAGTCAAGTCTCAAAAGAAGCGCAAACACTAGTAATTAATAATAATAATAATAATTTTGAAAGTGTTCAATATCGTTAGCTTGCAGGGACATGCAAATTAAGCTTACAACGAAATTGTCTCTCATCGCAGTCAGAAGGGTTATCATAAAGTAAGTAAAGAGTGGTAAAGTGAAGACAAAGAGTGATTTGTCTTTAGCATTTATCACTTTAGCATTTGGCTTTAGCATTTATCACTGCTGGTTTTTTCCACATAAATCCAACAGAGGGCCAGACCTCCCTTGTCCTGCTTCCTGTGACTTGCAGGGAACAGAACAGACACACTGGTCATGTTTCTGGATCAGAACCTTTCCCTTTGAACAACAATGGACCCTGGAAACTACCAAAGTGAGAGTTTGGACTTTTAAAAATTCTTTTTAGTTATGTGTATGTGGGTTTACCATGCATTTGTGGTGGCCCACAATGGACAGAAGAGGTTGTCAAATAACCTGGAACTGGAGCTGGAACAGTTACGAACTGCCCAAGTTGGGTGTCAGAAACCAAACTTAAGCAGTGAGGCATCTCTTAAACCCTGGTAGTTTTTATTGTTATTTGGCTTGTGCTGCCATAAAAGAGGAAGCAATCCATAACGGTGGCCCAGAAAAGCTGTCTGCAAGAGTTTATCACCTCCAGAGTCGACAGCGGGAGGAGTATCTGTTTTGACATGTTCCAAGTTGCCAGAGGTGTACAATTATCATTTTTCAAAAGGCATACAAACTGGCAACAGAGTGGGTGAGTTTGTGTGAGAGTCTTAGGGCAACAAAGATCATTTAAAGTACAGTGAATGCTGAACATGCCTCCCCCCCCTTCCCCCCCCCCCCCGTCCCCCTTTCCCCCAACCTCTGTGGACTCCACTGCCTGATACCTATTAATTGAGCACAGCAGAAACAGTGTAGCTGACAGCATACCTTCCCTCCACACAAACTCTGGATTCTAAAACCTCCTGAGCAACAGCCTCCTGTGGAGCAGTTATCTACAGGGATTCATCAGTATGCTGGAAGCCTTTCCCACACCTGCCCCTCCCCCTCTCTCAGCTGGAGCAGAAATCCTTCCTTACCTTTGGATAAAATTAGGAAATGAAGAGGAGCTGGTGGCTTCTTCCCTCTTGAATCAAGATGCTCTGATGGATGCCCTTGGCACCTGGTGTTTTATCATCCCTCCAATTTCTGGGGCGGTCCAGAGCATTAGCAAAAATTTTCTGCTGAGGCAGTTGAATTAGAGCTACTTCTGCAAACACAGTGTTAAAGAAGAAAGTGAAATTAGAAGTACTCAGTAGACCTAAATTATCAGTGACTGGTGCAGAATTCAAGGAGAGAGTTTGCTAACAGGTTATCACAAGGATTCTCAGGATTATCCAGCTAAGGGTTTCTATGAAAGGGCTGGTCCTTGGGGGCTGTAACATACAGCCATGTTCATGAGGCAGTTTGAGAAGCTCAGGAATGAGGCTGTCTCATCTGATATTATTTTGGGTTCAGTTGCTTTGAACACTAAACTCACAGTGGCCTTAATTGCTCATGTGTACCCATGTAAGGCTATAAGCACTCTGAGGCAATGCCCCGGGTTATGTAATTCTGAATCCTGCAAACCTAACCCATGTCCTAAAAGTTGATATTGGAAATTTAATAAATAATAATGAAGATAGCTCCCACTTGCACATTTGTGAGATGCACGGGCTTCTCACACCACCTGATTCTCACAAATAATACTCATGCCACAAATAAATATAATGATCAGTTAATATAGCAGAGTCCCTAAGCAAACTTTGACTGGAAGGTGTCTTGTCCCCTAGTGAAAGGTATTAAGATGAAGTCAAAACACCCAGCTGTTTCAAGGTGGCTATTACAGGCTCAAGACCACATTAAATCAAAGAAAGAACGTGTCTCCCAAACACTTGACATCCTAGAAAAAAGCCAATATAGTACTCTTTCCTTTCATTTTCTTTCTCCCCCACCCACCTGTGTCTCTTTTGTCAACATCCTTCCAGTAAAATTTTGATTTTGCTTTTCTAAATGTTTCGTTTTAATCCGATATGAATTCTATCCCTCAGTTATCTGGTGCTGTGGAAAGATATTTTCGTTGCTGAATCGTCATATTTTTCATCTCTCATTCTTTCCCCCTCAGAACATTGTTCTTAGTTTCCTTTTGGAGTGTTTATTTCAATTAAATTTTTTTCTCTTTTCCTGCTCCCTCATTGCATTCCTTTCCTACTTCTACATTGACTCTAAATTATAATATACCTGAGATGTTGTTTGTAGCCGACCACAGAGCCACTTCCACACCCATGTTTATTGTTGTGCTAGTCACAGTCAATACTCACATTATGGAAGCAGCTGAGACACTCTCCAACAGAGGGATGGTAAAGGACATGGTGCATACATACAGCAGAGTTTTAGAATGGATGGAACTTTAGTACATCAAGGTACACAACGTAAGACAGATCTCTCATTTTTCCTCTCAAATGGGTTATTATTGTGCATAGATAGATATTATATACATATTGTAGAAGTACTATGGGGAGAGGAAGTAGTGGGAGAAGTATGTATCCTGCTGTGGGAGAGGAAGCAGAAAGGTCAAAAGATGGACAAATATTGCATGTTCATTTGATAAGTAGGTTTATTACCACATGCATACATGTGCACCCACACACATAGAGAGATGGGGAGAGAGAGAGAAAGAGAGAGAGAGAGAGAGAGAGAGAGAGAGAGAGAGAGAGAGAAGAATCAGTAGAAGGGAACTACTTAAGATAAGAAAAGGGACCAATAGGAAGAAATAGGTTGGACAAGGACTAAATGTAGGGGGAAAACACTGTCATAGTTTTGTTTTGTTTGTTGTTGTTGTTGTGTTTTTTTTTTTTTTTACCTTGACACCATCTACACATAACCAGGAAGCAGGAGTCTCAACTAAGGAATTGACTCTATCAGATTGGTTTGTGGGACATTTTCTTGCTTTATGATGAATAGAGGAGGGGCCGGCCCACTGTGAGCAGTGTCATCCCTAGGCAGGTAAGCCTGGCCTGTATAGGAAAGATCTAAGCAAGCAAGGAGAGCAAGCCAATAAGAGGCATCCTTCCATGGTCTTTGCTTCAGTTCCTGCCTTGAGTTCACAATGACTTCCCTTAAAAACAGGACTATAATCCATAAGATGAACTAAACGTTTGCTTCCCCAAGTGGCTTTTGTTCAGTGTTTTATCACAGCAATGGAAAAATAAACCAGAATATATACAATGATATACATTTATTAAAATATTATGCAAATCTATTGTTTGTAGGTTTAAGTAAAAAAACTAGTTGAAATACTTTCAAAAGCAATTTAAGCCACAGAGGTCAATTTTAAGAAAAAAAATGTCTTATTCTAAATCCTCTACCATTTGGCACTTCACAGAAGTTCCTCTGTCCAGTCAGTAAATGATGGTGCACAATGTATGCACCAATTGTTTTCCTGCCACACTTGTACATGTGTTGATAAAGTTCATAAGACTGCTTCATGAGCTAACTCACTATCACATCTGTTCAAAGAGGAAAGAGATTCAGAGAGAGGGTGAGTGAGGACTGTATGGAGTCTAAGAGCTACAAATCAAGCAACTTTAGGGGATGGAGAATTGGAAAAGCACTTGAGTGAAACCTCTGCTCCTCCACTCTACACTGAGAAAGATAGGACGAGAGAAAAACAACTTCCCACAAAGTGAAACAGGGCATGCTTTGGAAGTGGGGAGAGATATTTCTCAAAATGTAAGCATACCCAAATTTCATAAAAACAGACCTAAATACTGGGAAATCAGTTGTTTTCCTTAGACCAGTAAAATTTTTTTGTAGTAGATAACACAAAACTACTTGCATTCTTGAATGTTTATGAATCTTGTAGAATTTAAGGGCCAACGAAAATCTAGTTTCTGTTTTTAAGCTCAACAGTCTTCTTTGTAGTGTTTTCTTGAGGTAGAGTGTGTCAGAGTCCTTTTTCTAAACTACTAAGTACAAATAAAATTCCCCAAAGGCTGAGAAAAGCCATTGCAGCTCCACATTAGCAATGTTTGGGTGACCTAGAGTTGTAACATTTGGGCACCTTGTGGTTAGCAAGTCATTGTCCTTCAGCCAGTGCAACATTCCTCTTTCCTGAGGGAAGACCAAGGATCCAGTCTTTGTTCAGTCTGATGGTCTGGATGTCTCAGCAGTCCCAATGGTCTTGAGTCAGAAATAGCTTGTATGAGCACTTGTACTACACTTGGCATCCCATTTTGCAGCTGGGGCTTGTGAGGATGAACCCTTTCTGGGACATAACCCTCATCCTCAGGGGTGGCAATGACCATGCTCTGAGCCCCACCGGAAAGAAAACAAAAGCAGCCTTGCGTGCTGGCTCAGCACAGTCATCCTTTCTAGAATCTTCTCCAAAACTCTGTCCCTCTGAACTATAAACTCCATACAGGTAGAGCCTTACACCATCACCTAGAAGCTTCACCCACACATGTGTCCTGTCTGTAACCATAAGTTCTCTCTCTCTCTCTCTCTCTCTCTCTCTCTCTCTCTCTCTCTCTCTCTCTCTCCCTCTCTCTCCCTCTCTCTCTCTCTTCCCTTCCTTTGCTCCTCCTCTCCCTCCTCCTTCTCTTCCATCTTATTTTCAGCTATGTTGTTTTTATTTTGAATATATTAAGGTATATTGATGCTAATTATATTAGTACCAATATGTTAGATTCACTGTGTGCGTGACCATGCATACCATTCACCATCTGCCCTTAACACTCCCAAGGGCAGACACAATGCCTAGTAATCACTTTTCAAGTTTCAGATCAACTACCTACAGTGCACCACTTCCCAAGCATAAACACTGTCAAAAGGAAGGCACAGCGAAGTGTCTCATGCAAGAACCCACTTTGGTCAATTTCTTTGTTTTTTATTTCTTATATTTTAAAAGTTTATTATTTGACAATGTCATATAATTTTATAGTATATTTTGCTCATATTCATCCCCCACCCTCTCTTGTCCTCCACGTAACCCTCCAAGAGTACTTCCCACTTTCATGTCTCTTATTCTGCTTTTGGTTCTGCTTTCTGTCCCACTGGGTTTGACCAGGGCCACTTAAGTGGCCAAGGATAGGGAAGTTCCCATAGAAACATGAGTAACTCAACAGTGGCTCCATGACTGAAGACAACCACTTTCTCTCCAGCATCTCTCAACTGCCAATAAGCTTCCAGAATGAGGCTGGCCCAAGGAGCCTCTCCTCTACCTGAACATTTGTGAGCACAGTCTTGTGTGAACTCCATGTTGGTAACTGCAGGTGCTTTGAGCTTGTGAGTGTCATGGCCACATCACACCCATACCATTTTTCATGGAGCCCATCCTCATGGTCTAGCTATGACATTCTTTGCATCCTAGGCAGCATGCCACATGTCAGATAGGACTGTTGCTGACAAAATGATCCTCTCTGCTTGGATGGACAACTGGGAAGTGTCATGTCAACTCTTGTCACATGCAGTAGTCCTGCCTGCACACACTGCTTCCTTAATGATAAAATAATGTTATTTTCTATATTTTTATGGAGAGGACATTTTTTCTTGCCTGAAACTTAACTCAACTTGCCTTAAATACAAAGTCAATTTTCTGTCTACTTTCCAAAGTCTTCCTGAAGAATAAAGCTGTGACCTATTAATAAGTTTCGATGTGTGGGTGGGGCTCTATTCCTTTCAGGATATATGTAAAATTGTCATTTGATAAAATACCTTTCAAATAAATAATTAAACAGAAAGATGTAGAAAAATATATACAGTAAAATTAATATTTGCCGCTTATTGATGAAGCTGGACGTTTCTTTTAGTGGTAGATATACTTTCCTTATCATAGTTAATATTTTCTTTCATTTATTTGTCATAAAAACACCTGCACTGTAAGAAGCAATTTCACCCTATGAAAAGGTAAATCACATAATTTATAAAAACATATGTTAATTATTTATTTGTCTATGTACTCATGTGTATATATGTAGACAAATATGTACAAGAGAGTCTGTCAGATCAGAGGACATCTTATAGGAGTCGGATCTCTTCTTCCCCCATGTGAACCCTGGGGATCAGGCTAGGCATCACGAACTCTTACTGAGCCATTCTCTGTCCCTCAAGAAATATTTCCAG
This sequence comes from Mus caroli, assembly GCF_978045245.1. NCBI lineage: Eukaryota > Metazoa > Chordata > Mammalia > Rodentia > Muridae > Mus > Mus caroli. The sequence continues at coordinate 17,455,076 of NW_028227258.1, forward strand.
CCGGGATTGTTACAACCTCTAATTTATCTGTTAGATACACATTTAAGAATTGATGATTGTGGGGCTGGTGAGATGGCTCAGTGGGTAAGAGCACCCGACTGCTCTTCCGAAGGTCCAGAGTTCAAATCCCAGCAACCACATGGTGGCTCACAACCATCTGCAACGAGATCTGGCGCCCTCTTCTGGAGTGTCTGAAGACAGCTACAGTGTACTTACATATAATAAATAAATCTTTAAAGGGGCTGGTGAGATGGCTCAGTGGGTAAGAGCACCCGACTGCTCTTCCGAAGGTCCAGAGTTCAAATCCCAGCAACCACATGGTGGCTCACAACCATCCACAACGAGATCTGGTGCCCTCTTCTGGAGTGTCTGAAGACAGCTACAGTGTACTTACATATAATCAATAAATCTTAAAAAAAAAAAAAATTAAATTCTTAAAAAAAAAAAAAAGAATTGATGATTGTATACTAACAGTAGTGACATCAATGTTCAACTGTTTATGGCTCTTACACTGAAGAACAAAGAACAGAGTGTAGTGAAAAACATGGGTTTTATTCATGCCCCTGATTTGTTCAGAAAGTAGCTTCATCAGATGCTATAGGTGTTGTCTCCAGTGAGCAAAGAAGGTAAATTCAGTGGCAGAAGCAGGCTGGAACTAGATGTGTGGGTCCATGTGGCAATCTACTTCAAATTATTTTATGGTGTCTTAGTCTGATAGACAATTATAATAAATCCATAAAGCATTGGTTTTGTTATGCAGCAGACATTGCTTACTCCATTCTGGAATCTTTGGAGGACAAGATCTAGTCAATGGCAGACCAGCAGTCTGTCTAAGAGCCCATTTTCTATTCATAGATAATGGTTATTTGCTCTGTCCTTCTTGGTCAGATGAAAGGACTCTGGACTCTTGGATCCTCTCTCATGACTCAATCGCCTCTCAAGGCCTCTCTTCCTAACCTCATTCCCTTAGTGGGGATTGATTTCAGCATACAAATTTGGGGTCCACAAACATTCAGACCATTTCATGGAGTAGATGGCATCTTACAAGTATATAAAAATGATCCACAGAGCATATGTGGGTTGATTCAAAGCCTGTGGCACTTATATAGCAGTGGCAGCCTTGTGTGGCCTCAGTGGGAGAGGATGCAACTAATCCTGTAGAGACTTGAAGTCCCAGGGCAGGGGGGGGGATACCCCATGGGGTGCCCTCATCTTCAAAAAGGAGGGAAGATGGGGGTAGGACTCTAAGAGGGAGAACAAAGTGGGAAAATATTTGGGCTGTAACTAAAACAACAATAACAACAACAACAATAACAGTAATAATTCTATCTCGAGTGTTCAGTAAGCATGTGAATCACAAGATTATCACAAAAACCAGTGAGCCACCACAAGGAGTAATATTTTCTATATTAACAGTGAAGAATTGGCTAAGTGACCTGAGGACTGATAGAAATAATAAGGTTAACAGAGAGTGTGGTTGTTTAAAAAGATGTAAACTTTCATGAACAGGACACACAGTAAGAAGCCTAACAGCTCATGATAGATGTGACACATTCTGTGATCTGTAGCTGCTGTTCCATGTCACTCATTCTACAGAGAATGCATCCTCTGCTCTGAAGTTCACACCTGGGCAGAGAACCTAGCTATCTCCACCTCTGACTAGGTCTTTGCTTCATGGAGGTCTCTTACCATATGTGAGTAGTCAGTCAATGCTTTCCTTTCCTCTCATAAGTAATATTTGCTGACATGGGAAAATTTTAGCTGCAGATGCAGAGGCTGATGGGAGTGTGCAAGACTGCAGACTCAGCTTTTCTGCTTCCTTCTTTCTTGAATTTTTGAACAAGCTTGCAACCTATTTTTCTTTGAAAGAACCCACCCCTTCCTCTCTCCAAGCATGGGCTATACCACTGAACTATACCGATCTCTTTGTATTTCTAATAAATTCCCACTTAAAGCTTCAACACAAAGAAGAGCCTGCTTTCAATAATCAGTTATTGAGGGTGCTGAAATTCAACGCACCAATTGAGAAGGCAGGACTTGGAGGACATTCTACAGACAAACTCTGAGAAAATAGCCCAGATAATACATACAAGAGTAGTAAATTTATCTCCCTTCAAAATTACCAAGAAGTGATTGAAATTGATCTGTCATGCCATCAATACAATTTTCTTCATCCCTTTTCAAATGTGTAAGAAGCCCTTTTTCCCAGAAACCACACTCAGCAGGTGACAACTGGTGACTGAGTTCCAGACTGGGTGGAGACTGATGTTGCTGTGAACCAGACTGTTATTGTTCTTTTCCTCTCATTGTCATCTCTTCCTGTTACACATACAGCTCTAATATCAAGCCAATATTCTCACTGTCTGTGGCTTCATATTCCTACTGCTAATCAGCATGTTTGGGAGGCTAGCCTGGGAAGCAGCTCCCATATATCTCATGAGTCATGTCTCTTAACATTCTGACACAGTATCTGACCAAGGCAATTTGAAGGAAGAGTCAGTTTTAGTCTGTAATTGGAGGGGATCTTTAATTATGGCAGGGAAGACATGTTTTCAGAAACATGAAGTTCAAGTTACAGTGAGAGCCAAGCAAAAAGAAGAAAGCAACAAGTGTTGTTTCTCCACCTGTTTTTATTTTTTGTTCAGCCGAAGACCCCAGCTTAAGGAATGGTGTTTCCCATAGTTAAGGTGAGCTTAACGGTGAGCCTATTCCAGATGTTGTCAAGCTGACAATCATAACAAACCCCTTGTCAATTAGACATACCCACATCATTTTAGTTGATTGTCTTCCACTCCTTGACCCCACATACTCATGGACGTCTTATAGTGCAAAAAGGCATTGTGTTTACATTCAAAAGTTTTTAATAGTTTAAAAGTCCCAATCTTAAATTATTCTAATCACTTAAATTTGAGTTTCCCTAAATAAGAAATACAAATCATATAATTACAAGATAGATGGCATAGAATATATATGTCATTCAGAAATGGAAGAATGGGACTATATCAAGGAGTGATTGGATTAACACAAGGGCAACATACAACAGGGAAAATGCTAAATCCTACAGCTACCCATTAGGCATCTGAGCTTGGTGATGGAATCCTCTGAGTTCTAAAGAACCCATGTAGTCTTTCCCTACCAGCTCAACTGAAGCACACATATCATTAAGAAGGAACCCCTTTATGAGATGCTCTCCACATAGGCTTTCTTCTCTCTGATAAATTTGCTTTTCATATATTGATGATATGGTGGGATGGGTGGTGCTTTCAGGGCTCTTTACTGTTATCCTAATGAAGAGACTGGGGCACCTCTTTAACGAAGGTAGCTCTGTCCACTTCACTGCTTTTTCATAAAATTTTAAAATTGCTTACACGACTTTCCTTTCTAAATTTCACATTTTCCTTACAAAGACAAAACTGCCCACTCTTGAAGTTCTAGCTAGAGCAATAATGAAACTAAAAGAGATCAAAGGAGACACAAATTGGAAAGGAATTAGGGAAAGTACCGCTATATATAGATATGATAGTGTATGTCAGTAACCTCAAAGATAGTTCCAAAGAATTTCTACAGCTGATAAATACCTACTGTAGAGTAGCTAGATATAAAATCAACTAAAAAACTATTAATCCTCCTTTACACAAGTAATGTATGGGTTAAGAAAGAAATTAGGGGAACAATACCCTTTACAATAGCCACAAAAATATACAATGTCTTGGTATAACTTTTACCAAGCAAGTGAAAAACATGAATGACAAAACTTCAAGACCCTAGAGAAAGAGATTGAGGAAGATATCAGAAGATACAAAAATCTCCCTGGCTTATGGATTGGTAAACAATGGCAATTTACCAAAAGAAATTTACAGATTCAATGCAATTCCCATCAAAATTCCAACACAATCCTTTATAGACCTTGAAAGAGCAATTTTCAACTTCATATGGAAAAACAAAAATCCTGGAGAGCTAAAACAATCTTGTCACTTGAAAGAACTTCTGGAGGTATCACATTCCTGATTTCAAGCTATCCCGCAGGGCAATAGTAATTAAAACTGGATAGTATTTGATAACCCAAATCTATTCCATCTTTGAACCAGCCTCTCTTGTAAAAGGAAAAAAAAAAGCCAGAGAACTTGGCCTAGAACTAAACCAAAGCTATACTCAAGTACCAAGGTGGGCTCTATGACTTGTCCTTGGCCAGAGTTGCTCCCTAGCTACTACCTAGCAAAAGACTAATCAAAGATGTACTTTAAGACTGTTTGTGATTGTATTTGGTCTTGCTTCAGAGCACTCACCTGTCAGCTTCCACTAGTCATTCATTAGATGCTTGCAATCCTGGACATACTCTTCATTTTCTTCCATTTTCTATAAAACCTAGTCCTGATGAGCGTTCAGGGCTGCTCCACCAAACTTTCCTGTGGGTTGATGATGAGTAGGCTCAAACACGAGTTTATAATAAAGAGAGTCTAAAGTGGTGACATAGGAGTCAGCTCCTTGGTAGTCATTTGGGGTTCACAAATGCTTCCTGGCACAACAGTAATAGCATAAAAACAGACTGGTTGATCAATAGAATAGAATGAAAAACCCAGAAATAGACCAACCCAGAAATAGACAAATATGGACCATTGATATTTGACAAAGAAGCCAAAACTATACAATAGAAAAATGAAAACATCTTCATGAAAGCACCTTCAACAAATGGTGCTAGTCTAACTGGATGTCTGCATGGAGAAAAATGCAAGTAGACCCATATCTATCACCCTACACAAAACTCAATTCCAGTGGATCAAAGATTGTAACATAAAAAAACACACACTGTATCAAATAAAGAATAAACTGGAAAACTGCCTTGAGCTCATTAGCACAGGGAACGAATTCCTGAAGAGAGCAACAAGGGTTCAAGCCCTAAGATCAACAATTTTAGGACCTCATGAAACTGAAAATTTTTTCAAGTTCAAGGACACCATGATGATGATAAAACATCATCCTGCACAATGAGAAAAGACCTTCGCCAACCTTACATCCAACAGAGGAATAATAAAATAAATAAATAACTCAAGCAACTGAATATCAACAAACCCAATAACCCAACTAAAAACTGGGGTACAGAGGTGAACAGAATTCTCAACAGAGAAATCTCAAATGACTGAGAAGCACTTAAAAAATGTTCAACATCCTTAGTTATCAGGGAAACCAAAAAGACTATGGAATTCCATCTTATACCAGTCAGAATGGCTAAGATCAAAGACTCAAGAGTCAGCACAAGCTGTCAAGGATGTGGAGGAGTTGAACACTTCCTCATCTCTGGTGGAAGTACAAACTTGTACAAGCAGTTTCAAAATCAATTTGGCAGTTTCAAAGAAAATTGGGAATTATTTACATGAAGACCAACTATACATATATATATATCCAAAAAAAAAAACCAAAACCAAAAACAAAAACCTTAGTATACCACAGGGATACTTGCCCAATTATGTTCATAGCAACTTTATTTTTACACTAGCCAGAAAGTAGATTGAGGGACAACATAAATGTCCCTAACTGAAGAATGAATTCTTTTGATGTGGTACATTTACAAAATGAAATGCCATTCATCTATTAAAAACAATGGCATCCTGAAACTTGCAGGTAAATGGATGGGACTTGAGAATATTGTCCTAAGTGAGGTTATACAGAAACAGAAAGACACAAATTGTAATCACTTATATTTGGACAACTGCCATAAAGTGAAAGATGACCGTGCTATAATCCATAGACCCACAGAACCATGGTAATATGGAGGGCCTAAGGGAGGATGCATGATTCTAACTCAGAAGGGGAAACAAAATAGTCATCAGAGGTGGATAGAGAGAGGATCTTGTGAGGGGGCTATCTCTGAATCTCTTGCCTGCCATTGGATTCCCCTTCCTTTACCTGAACTGCATGGTTGGACCTCAGTGGGAGAAGAGATGCTTAGTCTTGCTGGGACTAGATGTCCCAGGTTGGGGTGTTACCCAAGGGAGGCTTCCCATTCTCAGAGGTAGGGATTTGAAAAGGCAGATTGGGAGGAGAGTGGGAGAGTGGGCTGCGATTGGGATCTGTATCAATCAGCCTTCTCTGGAGTCACAGAACTTATGACTCTATGTCTCCATATATTAAGGGAATTTATTTATTAGAATGATTTACAGTGTGTAGTCTAGTTAACCCAACAATGGGCAGCTGTGAATGGCAACTCCAAGAATCTAGTAGTTGCTCAGTCCCATGAGGCTGATTGTCTCCTGAACAGAACAGCAATGGCTTATGCTGTAAGATCAAGAATCGACAAATGGGACCCCATAAAATTGCAAAGCTTTTGTAAGGCAAAAGGCACTGTCAATAAGACAAAAAAGCCACCAACAGATTGGTAAAGGACTTTTACCAAACCTAAATCAGATAGGGGACTAATATCCAATATATATGAAGATCTCAAGAAGCTGGACTCTAGAAAATCAAATAACCCCATTAAAAAATGGTGTACAGAGCTAAACAAAGAATTCTCAACTGAGGAATACCAAATAGCTGAGAAGCACCTGAAAAAATGTTCAAAATCCTTAATCATTCAGGAAATGCAAATCAAAACAACTCTGAGATTCCACCTCACACCAGTCAGAAAGGCTAGGATCAAAAATTCAGGTGACAGCAGATGCTAGCAAGGATGTGGAGAAAGAGGAACACTTCTCCATTGCTTTTTGGGATTGCAAGCTGTTACAACCACTCTGGAAATCTATCTGGTGGTTCCTCAGAAAATTGGACATAGTACTACCAGAAGATCCATCAATACCTCTCCTGTGAATATACCCAGAAGATGTGTAATAAGGACACATGCTCCACTATGTTCATAGCAGCCTTATTTATAATAGCCAGAAGCTAGAAAGAACACAAAAGTCCCTCAACAGAGGAATGGATACAGAAAATATGGTACATTTACACAGTGGAGTACTTCTCAGCAATTAAAAAACAGTGAATTTATGAAATTCTTAGGCAAATGGATGGATCTGGAGGATATCATCCTGAGTGAGGTAACCCAATTACAAAAGAACACACATGATATGCACTCACTGATAAGTAGATATTAGCCCAGAAATTTAGAATACCCAGAATACAATTTGCAAAACACATGAAACTCAAGAAGAAGGAAGACCAAAGTGTGAATACTTTGTTCCTTCTTAGAATGGGGAACAAAATACCCATGGAAGGAAATGCAGAGAGAAAGTTCAGAGATGAGATGGAAGGAAGAACCATCCAGAGACTGCCCCACCCGGGATCCATCCCATATACAACCACCAAACCCTGAAATTATTGCATATGCCAGAAAGATTTTGCTGACAGGACCCTGATATAGCTATGTCTTGTGAGGCTATGCCTGTGCCTGGCAAATACAAAAGTGGATGCTCACAGGCATCTATTGGATGGAACACAGGGCCCCTAATGAAGGAACTAGAGAAACACTATAAAACTAAACACACACACACACACACAAAACTGTGGATGCATCAATGGGACAATGAACTGAAGTCTCAAAAGAAACACAAATGCACAAAATAATAATAATAATTTTGAAATCATTCAACATCTTTAGCCTGCAAAGGAATGCAAATTAAGCCTACATTGAAATTGTCTCTCACCCCAGTCTGAAGTAAAGTATCATAAAGTAAATGACAAAGAGTGTTTTTTGTTCGACTTAGAATTTATCATTTCTGGTTTGCTCCACCTAAATCCAACAGAGAGGGCCAGGCCTCCCTTGTCCTGCTTCCTTTATCGTGCAGGGAACAGGGCAGAGACACTGGTCATGTTTCTGGAATAGAATCTTTCCTTTTGAACAACAGTAGACCCAAGGAGCTAACAAGATCAGAGTTTGGATTTTTAAAGATTCTTTTAGTTACGTATATATAGGGTTGCCATACATTTGTAGGGGGCCCACAAAGGACAGAAGAATTTGTTAAAGTTCCTAGAACTGGAGCTGCAGCAGTTATGAAGGGCCCAAGTTGGGTGCCAGGAACCAAACTTGAGAGTCCTTTTAAACATTGAACTATCTCTCGAATTCTGGTATTTTTTATTTTTACTTGAGTTGTGCCACCATAAAACTAGAAGAAATCAATAATGAGAGCCCAGAAAATAACGAGGGTGCAGAAAAATTTATAACCACCTGAGTTTTTAATGGGATGAGTATCTGTTTTGACATGTTCCAAGTTGCCAGAGATGTACAGACCTCATTTTTTACGAGGTATGCAAACTGGCAACAGTGTGGGTGAGTTTGTGTGAGAGTCTTAGGGCAGCAAAGATTATTGAAAGTACAATGAACACTGAAGTCCCCCATCCCCCAACCTCTGTGGACTCCACTGCCTGATACCTATTAATTGAGCACAGCAGAAACAGTAGAGCTGAGACCATACCTTCTCTCCACACAAACTCTGGATCCTAAAGACTCCAGAGGCCTTTCCCCTACCTGACCCCTGCCCTTGTCTCGCCTGGAACAGAAATCCTTCCTTACCTTTGGGTAGAACTTAGGAAGTGAAGAGGAGCTGGTGGCTTCTTTCCTCCTGAATCAAGATGCTCTGATGGATGCCTCTGCACCTGATGTTTTATCATTTTGCCCCTCCAATTTCCTGGGCAGTCCAGAGCATTAGCAGAAATTTTCTGCCGAGTTAAATTAGAGCTATTTTCTGCAAACACAGTGATAAAGAAGAAGGTGAAATTAGAAGTACTCGATATACCTAAGTTATCAATCAGTGACTTGTGCAGAATACAAGGACAATGTTTGCTGAAAAGTTTATCACAATGTTTATCAGGATTTTCCCTCTGAGGGGTGTTAGGAAAGAGCTGGGCATTGAGGGTGGGAAGCTAGATTTGAGCCATAATGAACAACTCATGTTCATGAGGCAGTTTGAGAAGCTCAGGAATGAGGCTGTCTTCTCACATATTATTTTGGGTTCAGTGGCTTTGAACACTAAACTCACAGTGGCCTTAATTACTCATGTCTTCCCTTCTAAGGCTATAAGCACTCTGAGTCAATGTTCCAGTTTATGTAATTCTGAATCCTTCAAATGTAACCCATGTCCTAAAAGTTGATATTGGAGAATTGATAGATAATATTGAAGATAGCTCCCACTTGCACATCCATGATATGCATGGGCTTTTCACACCACCTGATTCTGACAAATAATATTCCTACCACAAATAAATGTAATGATCAGTTAAAATAGCAGAGTCCCTGAGCAAGTCCTGATTGGAAGAAGTCTTGTCTCTTAGTGAAAGGTATTAAGATGAAGTCAGCACACCCAGCTGTTTCAAGGTGTCCATCACAGGCTCAACACCAGCCTAAATCAAAGGAAAGACAGGAGTCTTCCAAACACTTGACATCCTAGAAAAAAAGGCAGTAGAATACTCTGTCACTTCATTTTGTGTTTCCCTGCCCCCCTCCCCCCCACACACACACCTGTGTCTCCTTTTGTCAGTTTGCTTTCAGTAAACTTTTGGTTTTGCTTTTTAAATGTTTTGTTTCAATGGTATGTGAACTGTATTCCACAGTCATCTGGTGCTGTGGAAAGACAATTTCATTGCTGAATCATCATATTTTCCATCTCTCATTCTTTCATGACTGGAAGAAGTCTTGTCTCTTAGTGAAAGGTATTAAGATGAAGTCAGCACACCCAGCTGACTTCCCCCTTCAGAACATTGTTCTTCATTTCCTACAAGAGTGTCTATTTCCATTAAAAATTTTTCTTTCTTTTCCTTCTCCCTCGTTGCATTCATTTCCTACTTCTATATAGACTCTAAATTATAATATGCCTGAGATGTTGTAAGTAGCTAACCACAGAGTCACTTGTACACTCATGATTATTGATGTGCTAGTCACAGTACTCAAGATATGTAAGAGGCTGAGACATTTTCCAACACATGGATGGTAAAGGAGATGGTGAACATGCAGTGCGGGTGTTTAGGAGAGTGAATGGAACGGTAGCACATCATGCTACATGAAGTAAGACAGATCTCCCATGTTTCCTCTCATATGTGTTAGTTAGTATTGTATGTAGAGAGTTATGGTACACATATCATAGAAATAAGGATGGGAGAGGAAGTAGTGGGAAGAAGAAAGTATAATGCTGTTGGAGAGGAAGCAAGCTCAGATAACAGAACGGCTAAAAGATGGACAGATACTGCATGTTCATTTGAAACATAGGTTTATTATCACATGTATACATGTGTACACACACACACACACTCAGAGAGAGAGAGAGAGAGAGAGAGAGATAGAGAGAGAGAGAGAGAGAGAGAGAGAGAGAGAGAGAGAGAGAGAGAGAGAGAGAGAGAGCAGGGTCAGTAGAGGGTATTATTTATGATGAGAAAAGGGGCCAGGCTGGGGAGATGGCTTGCAGTTAAGGGCACTGACTGCTCTTCATCTGTAATGGGATCCAATCCACTCCTCTGGTATGTCTGAAGACAGCTACAATATATTCATCATATATATATATAATAAAATAAAATAAAATAAAAATAAAGCCATTAAAAAAAAAGAAAACGGATCACTAGTAAGAAGAAATAGTTCGGACAAGGGATAAATGTAGGGAAAAAATACTGTTATAATTTTTGTTACCTTGACACACATCTACACATACATGGGAGGCAGGGGTAGCAACTGAGGAATTGACTCCTTCAGATTGGTTTGAGGGCCATTTTCTTGCTTTATGATGAATAGAGGAAGGGTGAACCCACTGTGAGCAGTGTCATTCCTAGGCAGGTAAGCCTGGCCTATGTAAGGAAGATCTAAGCAAAAAAAAGAGACCAAGCCAATAAGAAGCATCCCTCAATCGTCTTTGCTTTCAGGACACAATGACTTCCCTCAAAAAACAGGACCATTGTCTGTAAGGTGAAATAAACCTTTGTTTTGCCAAGTTGCTTTTGTTCAGTGTTTTATCACAGCGATGAAAAAGCAAGCTAGAGCGTATACAATGATATACATTTATGAAAATGTTGCACAAGTCCATTGTTTTGTATGTTTAAGCAAAAAAAAAAATCTAATTAAAAGTACGTTTGAAAGCAATTTAAGCCACAGATAACAGTTTTAAGAAAAAGAAAAATCCTGAAAATTCTAAATCCTATACCATTTGGCACTTCCCAGAAGTTCCTCTGTTCAGTTAGTAAATGATGGTGTACAGTGTGTTCACCAATTGTTATTCCTCCACACTTGTACATGTGTTGATAAAGCTCACAAGACTGCTTCATGAGCTACTCACTATCACATCTGTTCAAGGAGAAAGGTGATTCAGAGAGAGGGTGAGTGAAGAGCTGCAACACCAAGCAACTTCATGGGATCCAGAATTGGAAATGGGCTTAAACGAATTCACTGCTCCTCTACTCTATACTGTGAAAGATAGGATGGGAGAAAAACAGCACCCCATGAAGTGAGAAGGCATGGAAGTGAGAAGAGATACTATTACTGGAAACAATCGAAAGCAGATCGAAGTTTCTTAGAAACAAATCTAAATACTGAGAAATAGGTTGTTTTCTTTAGACCAGTAGCAGTTGTTTCTATTAGATAACCCAGAATTACTTTGCATGCTTGAACGTTTGTGAATCTTGTAGAACTTAAATGTAAATTAAAAACAAATTTCTGTTTTTAAGCTCAAAAGTCTTCTTTGTAATATTTTTCTTGAGAGAAGAGTGTGTCAGAGTCCTTTTTCTAAACTACTGAGTATAAATAAAATCTGCAAAGGCTGAGAAAAGTCATTGACAGCTTCACATTAACAATGTTTGGGTGTCCTAGAGTTCTGACATTTGGGAACATTGTGGTTAACAAGACATCGATAGGCCTTGAGGCAGTCCAACAATCGTATTTCCTGAGGGAAGACCAAGGATCCAGTCGTTGTTCAGTCTGATAGTCTGGATGTCTCAGCAGTTCCAATGGTCTTAACCAAGTCAGAAATAACTTGTATGAGCACTTGTATACTACACTTGGCATTCCATTTTGCAGCTGGGTCTTGTTATGACTGCACTCTGAGTCCAGTCTGAATGCAAAGAAAACCAGCCTTGTTTTCTGGCTCAGCAAGTCGTCTTTACCTATAAACTCTATACAAGTAGAGCTTGACACTCTCACCTAGAAGCTTCACCCACACATCTGTCCTGGCCTCTGTCCTGTCTGTACTGCAGTCCTAAGTTCTTCTCTCTCTCTCTTTCTCTCTCTGTCTGTCTATCTTTCTGTCTGCTCTCTCTCTCCCTCTTATTTTCAGATATGTTGTTTTTATTTTGAATATATTATGGTATATTGGTACTAATTATATTAGTACTAATTATATTAGTACCAATATATTAGATTCACTGTGTGCGTGACCATACATACCATTCACCATCTGCTCTTACCACTCCCAAGGGCAGACACAATGCCTAGTAATCACTTTTCAAGTTTCAGATCAACTACCTACAGTGCACCACTTCCCAAGCATAAACACTGTCAAAAGGAAGGCACAGTGAAGTCTATCATGCAAGAGCCCACTTTGGTCAACTTCTTTGTTTTTATTACTTGTATTTTAAAAGTTTATTGTTTGAAAATGCCATAAAATATATGATATATTTTTCTCATACTCATCCCTTCAGCATCTCTTTTGCCCTCCTCTCACGCCTGCAAGAGTACTTCCCACTTTCATGTCTCTTGTTTTGTTTTTGGTTCTGCTTTGTGTCCCCCTGGGTTTGGCCAGGGCTATTTAAGTGGTCAAGAATAAGGAGGTTCCCATAGAATCATCAGTAATTCAGCAGTGGCTCCATGACTGAGGACAATGACTTTCTCTCCAGCATCTCTCAACTGCCCATAGGTTTCCAGAACGAGGCTGGCCCAAGGAGCCTCTCCTCTACCTGAACATCTGTGAGCCCAATCTTATTGGAACTCTAGGTTGGCAACTTCTAACCGTGTTAGCTCCTTCCTAACAACAGACTAATCAAAAGTGTACTTTAAGACTGTTTGTGATTGTATATGGTTTTGCTTCAGAGCACTCACCTTTCAGCTTCCACTAGTCAATCATTAGATGCTTGTCAGGCTGAACATCCTCCTCATTTGCTTACAATTTCTATAAAACCTTGTACTGATGAGAGTTCAGAGCTGTTTCACCAAACTCTCCTGAGGGTCGGTGGTGAGTAAGCACAAACTTGAATTTATAATAAAGAGACTCTAATGTGATGACTTCAGAGTCGGCTCCTTGGTAGTCATTTGCGGTTCACAAATGCTTCCTGGCACAACAGTATTGGCATAAAAACAGACTGGTTGATCAATGGAATAGAATCAAAAAACCCAGAAATAGACCAACACACATATGGACAATTGATATTTGACAAAGAAGCCAAAACTATACAATAGAAAATACGAAACCATCTTCATGAAAGCACCTTCAACAAATGGTGCTGGTCTAAATGGATGTCTGCATGGAGAAGAATGCAAATTGACCCATATCTATCACCCTACACAAAACTCAACTCCAAGTGGATCAACTACCATAACCTAAAAACAAACACACAAAATCTAATAAAAGAGAAAGTGGGAAACTGCCTTGAACTCATTGGCACAGGGAACAAATTCCTGAAGAGAACATCAAGGGCCCAGACCCTAAGATCAAAAATTTTGGGACCCCATGAAACGGAAAAAAATGTGCAAGATTAAGGACACCACCAATAGGACAAACATCATCCTACAGTATGGGAAAAGACCTTCGCCAACCCTACATCCAACAGAGGAGTAATAAAATAAATAAAGAACTAAGGAATCTGAATATCAACAAACCAAATAACGCAGCAAAAAACTGGGGTACAGAGCTAAACAGAATTCTCAACAGAAAAAAACTCTCAAATGGCTGCAAAGCACTTAAAGAAATGTTCAACATCTTTAGTCACTAAGGAAATCAAAAAGACTATGAAAATCCATCTTACACCAGTCAGAATGACTAAGATCAAAAACTCAAGAGCCAGCACAACTGTCAAGGATGTGGAGCAGGAGAACACTCCTCCATTGCTGGTGGGAGTACAAACTCGAACAAGCACTTTAGAAATAAATTTAGCAGTTTCACAGAAAATTGAGAATTATTTACATGAAGACCAACTATACTACTTCTGGGCATATATCCAAGAGAAACCTCAGTATACCACAGGGATACTTGCCCAACTATGTTCATGGCAACTTTACTTAAACAATAACAAACATAGATTGGGGAACAACCTAGATGTCCCTCAACTGAAGAATGAATTCTCTAGATGTGGTGCATCTACACAATGAAATGTTATCAGCTATCAACAACAATGACATCATGAAATTTGCAGGTAAATGGATGAGACTTGAGAATGTTGTCCTGAGTATCCTGAGTGAAGTAATACAGAACCAGAAAGGCACATATAGTATGTACTCACTTATATTTGCACATTTGCCATAAAGTGCAAGATAACTGTGCTATAATCCATAGACCCAAAGAAACTGGGTAATAAGGAGGGATGAAGGGAGGATTCACGAGTCTCACTCAGAAGGGGAAACAGAATAGTCATCAGAGGTGGACAGAGAGTGGAACTGGGTAGATGAGGGAGTGAGGAGGGCTATGAGGATGCTCATCAGGTATGTGGAGAATCTGGCTGAAGAGGGCTGGGAGTGAGACTGGAAATCAGTGGTGGACATCTCTGGGAACAACTGGAGACCTAAAGTCAGGTAGGCCGTGGGAGTCCATGGGGGTGATCCTAGCTGAGATTCCTACAGGCAAGGGACTGAAGTGGGAGCTTGCCTCCAGGGAGTGCTCAGACCCCAGGATTCAGGTATGATCACCATTTTCAATCTGGGGTCTCTCTGAGGCTAGTCTGCACAGAAGAAGCACGGGCCACAAAAGAAACAGAGCTTCCTGCCCAGGGTCCCTTCATGCCTTGCTGTGAACAGCAAGTCCAAGAATCTAGTAGTTGCTCAGTCCCATGAGGCTGATTGTTTCAGCTGGTCGTCTGTATAAGCTGGAATCATGAAGAAGTAGGTTCCAACAGATATGGTAGCAAGTAAGTGCAAGCAGTCTAAGATGAGTAACTTCCTTTTTCCAATGTCCTTATGTAGGCCTCCAGCAGAAGGTGTGGCCCAGATGAAAGTTATGCATTACCAGGCCTGAATCTGGAACTTGCTTTGTCCCATGCTGACATTGAACTAAGAGATCTACTTGCCTCAGTCTCCTGAGACTTATGGCATATGCCACCTTGCCTTGGCCTAAACTGTGCCCCATAGCTACTATGTCTCAATATCTCCATGTCAAGATCTAGGTCAGAAGCCTGTGTCTTCCAGCCTCAGGATCTTCATCCCAGGTGTGCCCTCCATTTCTGGATTGTAGTTCATTTCAGATGTAGTCTAGTTGACAACCAGGAATAGCCTCATCATCCATCCCTTATCAACTTGACACAAATAATATCTCATGCCCAAATGAAACCATAACCAGTTCATAAATACGCCTAACATGTTATAACTATCCCTAGTACAATCACACTGTAAATTTAGGTCAGTGTCCCTCGGGAACTTAAATACCAATTGATACTCTCTTAATTGATGTTAAAGAAATTGAAAGAAAACACAAACATCTATACAAATGTGTTCTCAACAAAATAAAACAGAATCATTCATTCCATATAAATCCTCAGTTTTGCACCTGGTCATGTGGCCTTAGGTAGTATTTATAACTACCTTCCCCCACTGCCCCTTCCGTATTTCCACCACCCTCTACAAGCACCTCAGCAGGTCTTGGCTCTTTGCCTTGAGTGTCCCATACCTTCATTCCTGATGGGTCTGTGCCCTTTGTCATCCTGCTTGGATTAAGCTGTTGTAGTTTCCCATTGACTTTAACCACAGGATATGGTAGTACGAAGAGACACCCTAAAGGATCTCCTGCACTCCAGACATAATCCTTCTTACCTCCATTGTGGAGAGGCAATCCAATTTCCCTATGAGAATCTGGCTCTGTCACCACTCCTAACACTGTTATTCCTTTCTTGGCCTGTTGGTTTAAAGGCTAAAAGCCCAAAATGACCAGAGGGAAATCTGAGCTTCCAACTCAATAGAATGTTTGTTTTCTGGATTGTAGTTCATTCTAGGAATAGCTATCACAAAATGTAATGTGAATTTTAAAAACTATGAAAAAATAAAATACTATTGGAAAGTAAACAAACAAACAACAATAAAATCTTCTCTCACTCTAGATCTTAATAAAAGCACTCAGCTTCAGCCATTGCAAAGTCTGAAGGCTTTGCAGTGTCTTGAAATTTCCTCCACCAAGGAAACTCGCACCCCAAATGTATACAGGTCACTGGCCACTCGAAGCTAGGCTTGTGGCCAGAATGAAGCCAGAATGACCTGTAGCCGATTTCCCAGTGAAGTCTGAGACCTCATGGGCCATGCTGTACTGTGTTTCTCTCAACCTTCTGGTCTCCCTAACTAAATGTGCAGTAAGCGCTCTTATAGCTCTCTAGGGCTTGCCTAGCCCAAGGCTCCAAACCCTTCTACATCTTACCTGCGAACCAGTTCTATAGGCTGCAGAAAGACAAGGCCAGGTTTCTCATTGTCTCCCTAAAAATGGTAGTTCCTTGCCATTTCAATTAACCCCTTGTCCACCAGGGTTCTGTCAAAACCCAATTCTTTTGCAAGTAAGAAGAGGGACACAAATGCTTCATTATTTTAATCTGCATGTCCTTTATTATCAATCAGTCATTTTTCTCATACATTCTCCTATGAAAAAAACCACTTGCATGTTTTAACAAGAGCTCTTTTTAACAATTTATCTGTAGTGTCCAACTGGGATACATATGCCAATGTGTCTTCATTTGACCATGTTTCTGTTTGATTTACTTACATCTTTTCTAGAAATAATTTCACTGTATTCTGACTGGCCTCCCTCTTTATTATTTAGATTATGTCACTGAAATTTGACAGAATTTATGGATGCCAGACCCTTATATTCTTCAATCATTGGTTTGTATCTTTAACCTTAAATATAATTGTTAATGAGCTGACACAGAATTAGACTCCGAGGAAGCAGTATCTGACAATTTAGCTATTAATGGAAGTTCTCACCTTCTTTGTAACAGTGGCTATTAAAGTAGAATGTGTATTTAAAAATCACAGCAAAAAGTTTGGTATCAAAATAATAGAAGCCTGGATTTTATAAATTCCTTCCCAGAAACTCTTTAGACTACTTTATAAGTGAGCCGAGGACTTTCAGCCCCGCACCAAATAGTTTACCAGCTCCTGGTAAAATCACAATGAACGCATCGCCAACTGTGTCAAGGATTTGACCAAAGAGTGAGGGTTTCCTTCTTGTTCTTTCCATCTCTTCTCTCAGATGACTTATTTCATTCGTTAACATATCAGATTTCTCTCTGAATCCTTCAATAAGCAGTTCTTCTTGGACCTGTCAAAGAAAAAAATCTG
The DNA here is from genome assembly GCF_978045245.1 of Mus caroli. NCBI lineage: Eukaryota > Metazoa > Chordata > Mammalia > Rodentia > Muridae > Mus > Mus caroli. The sequence continues at coordinate 17,472,501 of NW_028227258.1, forward strand.
CTGTTGTTTGCAGGTAGAAATTTGTATTTTATAACTCTATCTTAAGTACCATTATTTACTTGTCTACAACCTCAGAAGGGTTTTTGATATTTCAATAAATTTGCACATACCAATAGAAATACTCATGCTTTATATATAGATAGAGGGGATCCCTCAGCCCCTCCTCATACAGAGTGAATGTTTTAATATAGAAAAAAATGCCCTGTGGGGGAGATTGCAGAAAGCAGGTGAACAAAGATTGACCCTGAGTTCCAATGAGGAGGTATCTCTTTGAATATTTAACAGATAATGGGAGTGCTGACCTTGTATAAAGAATACTGGTTATTAAACTCCAGCATGGGATCCGGTGAATGGAGAAGATATGGGCATAAATAGAGCAATTTATGAAATTGCATCATCCTTTATTTTATTGTATTATTTTATTTTTCCATTAAATGAATTGCCCTGTCTTTGTGCATGTGTGAGCACGTGTGTAAAAGGGAGCACATGCATGTGTTTGTACATGTCCATGGAGGATAGCCGTTGACTTTTTATATCTTCTTCAACTGCCTCTACCTTATTTTTTATAAAATATATTTTTTTATTTTACATTTTTGAGTACTTTGCTTGCATGAGTGTGTACTATGTGCATGCATTGCTGCCCAGAGGTATGAAAGAAAGGTATCAGATCTCCTGGAATTCTACGTTTGGATAACATACATTGCCATGTGCTTGATGGGAACTAAGCTCAGGTCCTCTGTAAGAATAGTAAGGGATTTGAACAACTGAGTCAACTCCACAGCCTCATTTTAAAGACAACCTCTCTCCTCAATCCAAGAACTCTCTGATTCTACTAGGCTGGCGGACTAGAAAGGCCCCAGGGTCCTCCTGTCTATTCCCAAAATGTGCCAGTGTCGCTGGCATATGTCACTTTCCTCCAGAGTTTTACCTGGGTTCTGAAAATCCTAATTAGCTCCTGTGCGTATACAATGAGAACTTTACTGACTTAGCCATCTCCCAACCCCATCATCCTCTTGCTTTATACTGGGATAAATCTGATACATTCACACAAGATGGGGCCTACCTCATGTCTCTTTGAAGGTTAAGCCTAGAATCCTAAAGTCTAGTGGGAAGCGTCAAGTGGACCTCAAGAAGACCTTCCAAGAAACTCACCAAACAGCAGTTCACAACCCTGGGGGACACTATCTCCAAAGTCTAACCCTCCACTGATGCTGGAATCTTGTGTTCTCACAGGCTTCAGTATGACCCAAGTGGACTTTGATTAAAAACCTTTGCAGTTGAAGTTACAGGCTCAAGATTAACACTTCCCTTCCTGGGGAGTCAGAGCACCAGCATCTGGCTCTGCCAAGCCCATCTACACTCACCTTCAGCTTGTGCTCCAGCATCTTCTCCTGCTCCCTCAGCAGCATCTCCTTTTCTCTCTCCATCTTCTCCTGAAGTTTAGCAATGTTTTCTCGGAAGCTTCTCTCCTGAGCCTCCATCACTTGCTCTTGCTCCTTCTGTCTCTGCCTCAGCAGCTCTCGTTCCTTCTCAGCCACTTCCTTCTTTGTCCGCTCAGCTGTTCCACAGATGTTTGAGAGAGGGAAGAAATCACAGTCAGAATGTAGTCAGGGCTTGTAGGGGAACCTCTGAGTACTCCCATTAGCCGGGCCAGCATCATTGTGGTCCTTAACACGATAGAAAGGTACTAACTGAATGGACATACAACACAACACCAAATCCATTATTATTTCCACATTGAGGAGAGGTCATGACCTCTGTCAGGAGGAAACTCCTTGCTCCACAAGGACCTCCCTGAGCATCAGTCAGAGGTCTTTGCAGAAGGTAAAGTCTAATACTTGAACCCTTTACCCTACCTGCTATGGCTCTCTCTCCATCTGTAAGAGCTTTGTCTGACTGCAAGATAGAGTCCTCCATAATAGCTTGTGAGTGTAGGAAACTCTGGAGAACCTCTTTTGCCTGGGGACCCAAAACGAGAAAACATAATTAACGCACTAAAGATATAGTCTTCTGCTAAGATATTGATTGATCAATAAAACATCTACTCTTTTGAGTCCTGTCCTACAATGTATAATTCCATAGTCATAACCAAAAATTCAAGTTCTTCTTGGATACGAAAACTCTGCCTCAGTCTCCTTGTTAGCTTCACAGCCTACCTTCCCAGAGATGCTGTCTACCAACTGCCCCAGGTTACATCTCCCGCCATAGTCACATGCTGTTCCAATGACATAGAGTCTCCACTGTTTACCATGCTTGGATATATTTTGTCTCCTACCTTCATGGGTATCCCCCACTTTATAGCTAAGATAACAGCTACAGACATCTTACTTTGTATCTCAGACAGCCAATACTTTAAAACTCTTAAAAGTCGGAGAAAAGCCAGGTGGCATTGGCTTTGTGATGGTGTTTTAGATTTAACAGCAGAAGCACAGACACATAGAGAGGTGAGAGGACAGGCAATTGTAAGCCCAGCGAAGGGAGGAGTCGATAAGATGTAAGGGAATATACAGAATGAGAGAAGGAAGATGTCTCAAGCTGCACAGTGATAAGGAGTTAATATGTAAAGAAGATGAAGAACATACACGACACAACAGGGAACACTAGCATGCTTAAAAAACATGTAACTGCCCTGAAGAGATATTTCTTAAAATAAGGAATTCAAATGGCCAGCAGATATTTGTACTTGGCTTTACTAATCCTCTGTAAAATAACAAATGAAAGCCACAAGGAGGTATCACCTCACTCTTGTGACCATGCCTATTATCAAAGCCTCAAAAGTTTTGGTTGTCTCTTCACGAAATGGAAACCGGTTGCAGTCGTGATGTGCAACAGCATAGATTCCTTAAAAGACGGAATTCTGAGATTCTATTGGCTGACCTTACAGATCTGCCAGTGAGTGGCTGTGTGGCCAGAACACCAAGTAAGGCCATCGATGCATTGCATTTGTCCAGTGCGTCAGAGTGGAAAACTCTGCTGGTTTGTTTATTTATCTTGAGAAGTAAAAACAGGTATTCCAGCCAAGCCACCTGAAATGAACCCTCAGGCCAGATCTGAATGCTCAGTGTCTGCTACCATGAACTCATCTTCACCTCGGTTAGGTCTACCAGTGCCCAGCAGCCAGCACTCAGCTGAGCTCTGTAAGCCACTGCCTCTGCTGTTCCCCACCTTCACTCCCTTCCTCGGCACTTGCTTGTAGCCCAGCTCAATCTTCTTCCTGGCTTCTAAGTAGAGGCTGTGACCCCCAGGAACAGAGAAAGCTCCACAGGAGATGCTCTCCCTCAGGGACTCTGAAAGCCTCTCCAGTTCAGCCTGGCAGTGACGAATAGATGCTGCTTCGTTCTGTAGCATGAAATCTTCCTTCCTTTCCTCTATGGTGACCTGCCGGGTGAGTAGGGGGAGACAGAACAATCTCTTAGAAGGAAAGTACCACAGTCATCATCCTGGATGATCCCAGTGTGACAGCCACAGCTTGAGGGATACAGGAAGAGGATCAGGAGAACCAGGACATTTGTTTTAGCCCCAGTTGGGTCAATTCTGAGTGACTTCCGGAAGTCTGTTAACTTCCTGGGGCTCATACGCAGCAGCTGTGAAATCGAATTGGAAGGCACAGATTTAGTTTACTCAGAACCTCAGATTTCAGTGGGGAACAATACAGGGGTAATTTTTGGTTTTGGATGTGATATTTTCCTCTGAGAACAGAGGTAGATGTGACTGACAAACCAATTCTTCACAGGTAAGTGTCCTCTTATCGGGATTTTGAACCCTTTTGCATTGTCTCAATAATGATTTCAGTGTCAGGATGCTGGAATAGGTATGCTTTGTTTCTTTATGTGGTTGTGTGTGTGTGTGTGTGTGTGTGTGTGTGTGTGTGTGTTCGTAACTGATCATCTTGATTAATTTCCTCAATATGAACTAAGAGATTTTTGTCCTCCAGGGCTCAAACTCAGATGAATGGAAGACAAGCTCCTCTCAGGGGAGCTACCTTTGGTCAGGTGGGTCATGGTTGTCCCCTGAGAGTTGTTTCTTGGTGAAAATGCTCTTATCAACCTCTGCTAATGAACATAATGGATAGTAACCCTATGCTGGTACTAATGATATATAATGACAGTAATTCTATTATTATATGGCACAGGGTGACCTAGTGTCACTCTTCAAAATATTAGCTTCATCTGGCTCTGGCAGAAAGAAAAATCAGAACATTAGAAACAAGAAAAGGGCCCAGCCCAGTGCTTCCGTGTTTGCTGGTAAGTGGACAGGGCTACCCCTGAACCTACAGATCAGAACTAAATCCATTTGACACAACTTTTTGTTTGTTTGTTTGTTTGTTTGTAGTACATTGAGCAGAAACTCACATACCCTTGCTTCACCTCTATTGTGAACTGCATTAAACTGCATTAACTCTATTAAACTGCATATTGTTTCAAGGCATTTAGCACATGGTAGCTTGTTTCATAGCAATAAAGGTAAATAAAACTCTATTGTTTTAAGAAAGAGCATAATTCTAGCCCAATGAATCATGTTACCCATAAAAATTCTAATGAGAATGATGCAGATCTTGAGATAAGAAAGGTAAAGTCTAGGGGCCCTATCAGAAATGCATGGAGCAGGAAAGACAAAGGCTAAGTTGTTTTACCACCAGCTTCTTCTGGAACTCCTGCTCATCATCCTTGAAGGAGTGCTCCATGAAGACAGCAATGGCTTCCTTCTCACAGGCTGCATGCACATCCAGCAGCTCCTGGAGCGTGTCTGTGGGGAGCCTCACTCGCTGGGCCATCTGCTCACTGTAGTGGTCAGCTGCCTTCTGCACAGCTATGGAGTTCTCACGCTGGGCCAGGGTTGTCACTGCGTTCTCCAGGCAAGGCACAGTCCCACTGTTGATGGCATTCACATAGGTCTGCACCAAAGTCCCCAGCCCTGAGAAAAACATCGTTAAAATATGGAAAGTTTCCAAGGCCAGCCTAGTCTATAGAATGAATTCCAAAGAGCCTGGGCTACACAGAGAAAGCCTGTCTAGAAAACAAAACAAATAAAATAAAATAAAATAAAATAAAATAAAATGAAATGAAATAAAATAAAATAAAATAATCATTCTCACTAATTGTTGCTATAAGCTTTAGGCCTAGAATTATTTAAAGCATTAAAATTCTATTTATCTTGACGTTTTCGTCGTCTCTTATGTCTCCCATATCTTCTATTCTCATTTCATGCACTCTTGGAATCAGTATCTATTTAATAAAATCAACTTCTTTCCTTTGTAGTTCTCAAATTCAATTCATCAAAAATAATCAGTGATTATAAATAAAAGGTTTCAAGGTTTCTTGAAAAGGGAACTCTTCCATCTAAATCAAATAAAAGATGGTTTGAAAGAGAAAAACATTTCACTTTTTGTGAAACCAAATTCCAAGTGAAAAGTCAAGTCCAAACAATAAAAATCACCATCAGAAATTTGAAGACAGAATAGAGAACATGGAATAACATTATGGACACATTTCAGGGGCAAAGCAAAGTTACACAGGCTTTATCTGGGCAGAAACCTACAAACTCACTGGAATCCTTCACTTTATCCTCTCTGGGGCTCGATTTTGCCCGGATTAGCTGTGTTAATTCAGTCACAAAACTGTGATTATAGCTAAGGATAAGAAACAAAATATCTCCCAGGTCTCATGTAGTCTCAATTATTAAAAATAGTCCCTTTGTCTGAGCCTACTGTAATTCAAGACTTACTGACTTAGACCAAACAACGGGCAGTAAGTTGCCTTCTTCCTACACTCAATGAAACACAGCAGTTTGGTCCCTGGAAGGATACTGCAGCTGCTCCAGGGCCTGCTGGTTGATGGTGCTCATGCTATTGTAGACAAAGGTGCTGCTCAGAAGCACAGCCAGGGCGAAGATCCACGAGTCATTCTTAGGGTCACCCTGGAGAGCACATAAGGAAGGGCAAGCAAATAAAGAGTCTCATGGTCATTCATTTATTCATCCATCCATTCATCCATTCATTCATCCAATCATCCCATTGTTTATTCTTTCAGCTACACTATCAGTGAATCTGAGAGAAATAACAAAATTGGAAGATACTGCTACATTCAGCCCTCATTCCTAATACTTACACTGATCCATCGCACGCCATTTGCTCCTCTAGCAATTAAATTAACTATAGATTAGTTGTTAGGCTATAGCTTAGTGGTAGGTGCGCAAAGCCCTGGGTTTAATTCTGAGAACTGACTGATAAAAATACAAGATATTCATTGTGTATAAAACATTTCCTAAGTGCCTAGAATACAGTAGGCAATGAAAAAACGGGCAGTTATACCTTTATAAATTTATCTCAATTATAGACACAAACCTTATTTCATTAAATGTAACTCTTCCCGTACCTCTGACAAAATGCAGAGGCATGGATTGTGGCTAGCAATTTCAACATGGTTGCCTTCTGAAAAATAACTTTTTGCAATAATAGGAAAAAAAACTTGTCAACATATAAATACAACCATAATGTCAATTGTGCTAGGAAGACAGTCAAGATTATAAACAACAACAAAAAGGCATAGAAAGGCACATGGTGGGGGGGGGGGAGGCTTATTCTGAGAATTTAGAGCAAGATGTCATTGTATTAGAGAAGACAGTACCTCACCTTTTCTACATCACCAAGGCCTTCAGTGTCCAAAAGGACCAGGGTGTGTGTTGGCTTGGTGGGATGGGGCACACACCACATCCAGATACCCTTGGTTTCAGATTGCACCGTGGAGCCCAAAGAGAAGCCTAAAGGTGAGAGGAAAACAGAAAAGGGTCACAGCAGGAAGACCAGGGCTAGTAGAGTATTGACACTGTTTCAAGGAAAGGGGTTGCTGTCATTTCAGCAAGGACAATCAATTTAGTTTGTATATAACAGATGCTTTCAAGAAACACTTGGTAAAGATTTCTTGCCTCATTCTTGCAACTCCTCAAAGTAGACTGTGTTATAGAATTAGTTTAGACTCTACTTATTAGTTGGAGTTTTTGATCTGAATCCAAAGACATGGGGTTCAGCAATTGAGGAACAGCAGCGAATGGTCACATAACTGGCCTGAGTTCCCTCGGCTTTGACCCTGGTGAGCTTTAGCATGCCCAGGGCCTAGTGCTGCACATCTGGTCACAGTTCCCTTCATGAAGTTCCAGCCAATATTTCTCTTGCCACATGTCGGCACTCACTCCTTACCTGCTTCTTTCAAACAAGGAGCTTAGTTCCTACCTGGTCATTCCTGCTGCCGCTCCCTAGACATTTGCTCACACATGCTGGTTCCCTTTGCCCCACTATGCCACTGTGAACTGAACCATCATGCCCTCCCATTACTCCATGACTGGGTGCTAGAGTTTAGATCTAGAATATCAACCAAAGGCTGATGAATTCAAGGCTTGCTCCACACAATGATGAAGGGACTCCTTGTGGAAACTTTTAAGAGGCAAGGCCAAGTGGAGGTCTTCAGGTATGCCTTTGAAGAACACTGGAGAAGGCTGTGTCTCTTTGATATTGTTGGTGTCATTACTGTTGCTTTCTTAATGCCTGACTGGAAATTAACAGAGCAGCACAGCTCTGCCATAGGCTTCCTGCTCATCTGTGCTGCCTTTCCCACCAGGTCCATAAGCACTGGGGCCAGTTACGGAGGACTTGAATCCTCCAAGCACTGCCAATCAAAACAAACGTTTGTCATCACCAATGATTTCGCTCATGCATTTGGCATGATGATGGACAGCTGGCTGGTGTAGTGGGCTCCTATCTCCTGCCAGGCCCCTGATGGGCACATTAGATTTATTCATTTTTTGATGCCCCTTCCTCTGAGGAATGGCAGGGACCAGGAGGAGAGATGAGAAATGAGAAAAAGAAAGATTATGGGGATGAAGCTTGGGAGGGGAGAGCAGCTCAAATGTATTATATCCATGCATGAAAATGGCCATATGTAACACAATAGAGCAAAATAAATCTTTAAAAAGGTTTGACAGGAAATACAAACAACAAAGCAATGCACACCCTCCCCACACCCTCACCGCACACCATCATGCCACACCCTCACCGCACACCATCACGCCACACCCTCACTCCACACCCTCATCCCACACCCTCACCCCACATCCTCACCCCACACCCTCACCCCACATCCTCACCCCACACCCTCACCCCACACTCTCACCCTACATCCTTACCCCACACCCTCACCCCACATCCTTACCCCACACCCCACCCCACACTCTCACCCCACACCCAGACAGGATGACAGTCCAGTTTGGATGTAGGATATATAAGGACCATATTACACATCCTTCAGCCTATCTATTTTTTAACAGAACAGGTGGAACAATAGTCATACTTGAAATGTGCTTGTGGCTTGGGCAAAGGTACAGAAGGGAGAATGGATGCTTTTGGTTCAGCTGCTGATCAGGCCAGAATAGTGGAGATCAAAAGGAATGCTGCGGCAAGCCTTTTGATGAAGTTGGGAAACGATTAATACTCAGAAGAACTTGATTTTTTCCCCCCATGGGTTAAGAAATTATAAATTTTATGACAAGAAGGGGAATTTTCACTTGTGAGAGGTGCTGGTATTCTGTCTGGAGTCCACCCCCACATATACCTAGCAACAGTCAGGTTTGCTCCTCCCCATGGCTAGCTGGTAACAGCCAGGTAGGCCTGGCCCTATAAAAGTGGCTGCTTGGCCTCTCTCTCTCTCTCTCTCTCTCTCTCTCTCTCTCTCTCTCTCTCTCTCTCTCTCTCTCTCTCGCCTTTCTCTTGCCTCTTGCCCCCTTACACCTCCTCTCTTCCCATTCCCTTTTCCCCTCTCTCCATGTGACCATGGCCAGCCTCTACTTCTCTCCTCTCTCCTCTCTACCTTTCTCTGCCTCTACTACCCTCTTAACTCCCCTTCCCATGCCCCGAATAAACTCTATTCTACACTATACTGTTGTGTGACTGGTCTCTCAGGGGGAAGGGATGCCTCAGCATGGGCCCACAGAGCCCCACACCTTCCCCCACACCCTACCAGAACATATTCTTATATTCTTTATCTTTTTATGACCACAGCAAGAGGGAATCAGACTTTTCCATGAGATGACCCTAGAAAAGTGTGCTCAGCTCTACCAGGACACTAGTCCAAGGAAATGGTCCCTATACACCCAAAGGACACTCACCATGGTTCTGTCCTGCAAGACGATTCATGAGGTAGGACTTCCCTGTACGATATAAACCAACAATGGCCACCACCACCAGAGGCTGTGCTATCTGCTCAAGAATCCTTATGGCCTCTAGGTTTACTGTCAGCTGATTTTTCCAGTTTTCCACCAGACAAATGGGTGCCTCCATGGTCCACCCGGAAGCTGCAGAACCCTGTAACTCAGAACAGTCACTCACTGAAAATGGGATCTTGAAATCATCTGTTGTCATCACCCAAGGCAGGCACAAGTCGGTTTTTGTTTGCGCAGCAAGTATCTCAACTTCTGTAGGTTTCTAAAGTGGGAAATGAACTCAGCCTTCCCAAACCTGTCACAGTATTTCTCATACAATATATCATGATTCTTCTTTGAACTATGAAAAGTATTCCCCGGCTTCTTAAAAAATAACATGAGAAAGCCAACAACACTGATGTCTGAGACTCGGTTTTGCAGAGGTGAGGCAAAAACGCATGTGGCAAAGTTGCAAAGTGGTTAGAAAGGTTTCCTGGCATTCTGAAAGAATTTGAAGTCTGTTTCAGTATGAGAAGTTTGCCGGGTGTGTGTTGGACACTGCCTTAGGTGGCTGTTATCAAAGAATAAACTAAATGAGTGCAATTTCCTACCTTGGTGAGACTCTGTTGAAATGGGAAAGAAAACGAAGCAGAAAATGAACACACACACACTTGCGCGCGTGCGCCCACACACGCCTTAGAATAAAGTAAGTATAGAGCGAGATAGGAACATTGGAGGTTGAATTCAGATAAATAAAACAGGAACTGACTCCAGCAAAACAAGATAAAATGAAGCCTCTTAGTGACACCTTTGAGGACAGATGTCTGCTATCAAGAAAACATTGCGGACACAAGGAAGGAGACTGGGAGAAGCTACCCTACAAGAGGCTGCAGTACTACTGAGTTTGGCTCCTGGGTACCAGGCTCTCACCACCAAGGATGGGACTTGGTCACTGTCTCCCAAGCCAGAGGGGTGGAATGAAGACCCAAGAAAAGCAGTACATGCATGCTTGGCCCTCCAGGTGGCGCTCTGCAAATGGCCACAAGACCCTGTGAGGTCTGCAGCTTGCACTGGCTTGCCCACCAGGGTGTGTCAGCCACCCCAGAATGGAGATGTCCTGGAAATTTCGCCGGCAGGGTCTGTTGAGAGAAATACATGTGGTTACTCACCCAGGCACTGGCTCTGCAACAGGGACAGTCCTCAGCCAACTTAGTTCTTTCCCTGAGCTTCCTACTGCTCCAGGCTCCTTGGAGCAGCCACTGTTAGTAGTGGCAAAGTAACAGCCGCCCAAACACAAATTGAGATAAAAGGAACTGAAATCGAAACCATGCTCCTTGCTTGATGACTCAAGTCAGTCATTGAGGGCTTGAACAAAATAACAGAATTTTTGACCTCAACTGAGCTGAGGTGAGCAGGAGGAATTTCCCAGATAACCCCGGACTTTCTGCCGTTATCACCGCGCCACATCTTGCAGATTGAGACTTTTTTTTTTTTCTTTCCTACAGCGTGTTCCATCACCGATGCCAAAAAAAAAAAAAAAAGGAGAAAACAGAATCACACTTGGCACACAAGTCTGTCTGTAGTACTCACCAGGGAACACTACTAATCAATGATTGTCATCGAGTGCTCTGGGTCCCCTGGCCTCGTGGATTTAGACTGCAATCTAAATCAGCAGTGTGGCCTCCTCCTTTCCCGCCACACATTTCAGAGGAAATGCTCCTTCAGATGCAGCAGGAGAAAATAGCAGTCGTTATACAACCTGAACTCAGGCTGTGAATTCCTGCCAAAGGCAATGACTGGACTTCCCCCAGCAGAAAAGCCCTTTCTCCTCCTCCCCTTCTTGTGTTTTCCAGGGATCTGGGAAATAGAAACTGAAACTGTGTCCTGACATGAACCAGCTTTGTTTAGGGAGTCAAAGATGATTGCTCAAGCCCTGGGTATTTTAGCCTTTTTGTTAAAGGAGAAAAAGTCCCCAATTTCCTTAAAGTGCATATCTGCTGTCTGCTCCCTGTTAGAGTCTTTAACCAAAGTGTCATAAAGATGGTGAACTATAGAGAGGGCCACTGTTTACAGCGCAGCTTGCTTGGCAAGAACAAGGCATGATTCAGTCAGGTCTGACAGTAGAGCTAACAACTCTGGGCTGCTCCTTCTCTACTCTGACTGACAGGAAGTTCCCAGTATGCTTTGCCTGTCTTTCTGGGGATGTCTCAGACTACTCTCTTTCTTTCTTTGCCATTTGTCCAACACAAGTGTTCAGTCCTAATCTGTAAATCCAAACTTCCAAATCCTCCCGATATTGATTTTTTTTTTTGAGTTCTGACATAAAACCACAAGTAGAAAAATTCTGTTCTATAAAAGTTTCCTGGTTTCATGAATTATTTAAAATATTGTCTGTGTGAACTGGGCATGGTATTACATGCATATAGCTGGAAGTGGAGGCAGGGGAACCATTCTGAGCTATATATTAAGCTTGAGGCTAGCCTGGGCTACATGAGATTTTTGTCTCAAAATATATATACAATGTGTGGGGCGGGGTTCATGTATGCTAAGTTGGCTGTGCTCAGACTACTTCATGTATAGACTACTTTCAAATAACTCATGAAAAAAGGAAACTTTCAACATTAAGAACAAGACATAGACAGACTGACTTTTCAGTTAATAGAGTTCCGGGTGAGCTACAACAGATATGCTTTTATTATTAACTGCTACAGGTTATCATTAACTATCCCTAAGGCTGGTTAGGTTGAAGTCCTTAGATAATACATATGAGTATCCACTTGTGCTTTATTCCTTCCTTGATCATAAGAAATAACTATATCTCCCTACTGGACGGACAACTGAGTGAAAGGTACAGAGTTACCCATGGCATTCAGGTTCTCACTAGTCCAGCTATCCCATCCTTACATCCCTCAGTGAGAAACAGAACAGTCATATACAAATTGCTCCATTCAACTGATTACACAAGGACAAGGGGAGGGGAGTTAAGAGAGTAGCAGAGGCAGAGAAAGGCAGAGAGAAGGAGAGAGTAGAGAAGTAGAAGCTGGTCACCAGCCAGAATGGCTAAGATCAAAAATTCAGGCGACAGCAGATACTGGCAAGGATGTGGAGAAAGGGGAACACTCCTCCATTGCTGGTGGGATTGCAAGCTTGTACAGCCACTCTGGAAGTCAGTCTGGCGGTTCCTCAGAAAACTGGACATAGTACTACCAGAAGATCCATCAATACCTCTCCTGGGCATATACCCAGAATATGTTACAACTTGTAATAAGGACACATGCTCCACTATATTCATAGCAGCCTTATTTATAGTACCAGAAGCTGGAAAGAACCCAGATGCCCCTCAACAGAGGAATGGATACAGAAAATGTGGTACATTTGCACAATGGAGTACTACTCAGAAATTAAAAACAACTAATTTATGAAATTCTTAGGCAAATGGATGAATCTGGAGTATATCATCCTGAGTGAGGTAACCCAATCACGAAAGAACACACATGATATGCACTCACTGATAAGCAGATATTAGCCCAGAAACTTGGAATACCCAAGATACAATTTGTAAAACACATGAAACTCAAAAAGAAAGAAGACCAAAGTGTGGATACTTTGTTCCTTCTTAGAATGGGGAACAAAACACCCTTGGAAGGAGTTACAGAGACAAAGTTCAGAGCTGAGATGGATGGAAGGACCATCCAGAGACTACTCTACCTGGGGATCCATCCCACAAACAACCTCCAAACCCATTTACTATTGCATATGACAACAAGATTGTGCTGACAGGACCCTGATATAGCTGTCTCTTGTGAGGTTATGCCAGTACCTGGCAAATACAGAAGTGGATGCTCACAGTCAGCAATTGGATGGAACACAAGGTCCCCAATGAAGGAGCTAGAGAAAGTACCCAAGGAGCTGAAGGAATCTGCAACCCTATAGGAGGAACAACAATATGAACTAACTAGTACCCCCGCCCCCAGCTGTGTCTCTAGTTACATATGTAGCAGAGGATGGCCTAGTCGGCCATCAATGGGAGGAGAGGCCCTTGGTCTTGCTTAGATTGTATGCCCCAGTACAGGGGAATGCCAGGGCCAGGAAGCAGGAGTGGGTAAGTTGGGGAGCAGGACAGGGGGAGGGTATAGGGGACTTTTGGAGAGGAAACTAGGAAAGTGGATAGCATTTGAAATGTAAATAAAGAAAATATCTAATAAAAATAAAATAAAATAAATAAGAATTAGAAAAAATTAGAAAGAGGTGATGGCGAATCAGGAATAGGGTTGTTGTATCTGGCTGCTTCATGCTGACATTGGGGCAGCGTGTGTCTGGGAAACCCAGAAGAATGGGTACAGGGGATGTTTGTCCTGTCTTAGGAGAGTTGGCTGCTTCCCTGATGTCCAGGGTCTGTGGCGCCATCTGAGGACAGGTCAGAAGGAACAGGTCCAGAAGTGACTGTGTCTGAGAGGAGATTGGAGCATCTGAAGGTTGCTTCTCTGGAGCTGTCCTGGGTGTGGTAAGTGCCTGGACTTGACAAGATGTTGAAGCATATTATAGGTAGAGAATAAGGTTAAGTATGTTTGGGAGATAGAAAAATTTTAGATTCCCAGAGGAATCCCCCTCTTTGGAATACGTTAGGCAGATGCACTTGTCGGATGGAGCCTATTTGGCCCATGTGAAGTGGATCTGAGTGGGTGTCCTGTAGCTTATACGTTTATAAAAGAGATAACATGAATTAACCACATGAGCAGTCTTTAAGATGAGCCTTTTATGGAGTAGAAGGAACAAGATTAAAAAGTTGGATGGTATAGCGGAATGTTTTATTAGAGTTAGGTAATTTTATAGGGACTCAGATAATATTAGGACAGTGGCATAGCAAGAAGAGGAAATATGAAGCATTCGATTCATGGAAACTGAGTGTAGGTAAGGAGATAACAGGCTACATCTGTGAAAGCTTTTTCTAGCTTCTGTCTTATCTGGCAGCGTAGTCAGAAGTCCGGGGAATAAATAATAGGCCATGAGAACAGGTCTGGGGTGTGGGAGCAGCTATATTATTTAAAAATGACAGAGTCCACTAGCCAACAGTTCCTGTGATCTCCACGGTCTCCATGGCAACTTGGGCAGAGTTAGTCTTTCAGTCTTTCAGGTGCAGAAAACTCAGGGCCTCTTCTCTGTGGGATGGATACGTGTGACATGAGAAATGGCTTACCTTTATTTTAGTTAAGCCATTTGACTCAGAGTATACAGTCTTGTCCACTGCGCATTTCAGTTATTGTCATATCACAGTCCAGAGGGTATTCTGAAGTTGTGTCCACATCTTCTGATACTTCATGGGAGAAACTGTGAGAGGCTTTTGAGAATTCTGTCTGTCATAAACTTAATAATTAACAAACTTCTAACAGGATTGGGCATGATATAGATTGGTTATAATTGAATAGAATTTAATAGTAGTAGTCAAGACAGGATAGGAAAGAGAATCTTGGGTAACTTTGACAGGTTGTATAGGTAGAGAGAAGCATATTTTTGTATTAGCAAAGGAATATTTGGCTAGGACCAAAATAAGAAAGATGGCAGCAGTGGCATAATAGCGTGGTGGCAGAAAATGAGTTTGTCCAGGCAGATTTAGACCTGGGACACAAACTGAGCACGCAGGCCATGAGAACAGGCCTGGGGCGTGGGAGCATGGACAGGTAAGTGCTTGGGCCTTTTTTTCATTTACCAGACTGCTGGCCGTACATGTGAAGATCCCTTAAAATAAGTGTTTGAAGACAATTTAGCGCCCCTTGGGTGGTGGGGAGGTTACTGAACTTTCCGTACTGGCGTCCCGAGAAGAGCACAGTAACAGGTCAGTGTTCAGCCAAACTAGAAATTCAGGTCATCATGAGGATAACCAGAGGCTGCAATTCCTGGAATTTCCAGAAAGCAATTCAACCTAGTACCAGGAATTTTCAGCCGGCTGCAAGAGCTCAAGGGATTTATGAACAGCTTTCGAGAAGCGAAAGCACCCAATGGTCTAAGTCTTAACTTTTAGGTCAGTCAAGAGACCGGTTATAAGGACCAGGGCATTGAAAGCCAACACCTCAGTCCAAAAGAGGCTGGCCAGGCGCCATCTGGGCATATATGGTCCCTCCCATCAACTGGAGAGGCTCCTTACTAATCAATATGCCAGTGTGTGTCTGTGAGCTTCCACAGTCTGGTAGCAGAAAATGTGGAACTGAGTGGTTGTTTTGGGCCCACCTGATTGTGTAACCAACATGGCAGAGACTGGGGGCTGGGTGAACGGGCAACCTGTAGGTCTGTGCTGCTGCAGTGCAGGGCTTCCTACCAGCAGCTGGACTTGGAGTCCGTGATGGGCAGGAAAAAGGAAGGGCCCAAGTAGCATGTTTCATATCCTAA
Organism: Mus caroli; assembly: GCF_978045245.1. Lineage (NCBI taxonomy): Eukaryota > Metazoa > Chordata > Mammalia > Rodentia > Muridae > Mus > Mus caroli. The sequence goes on from NW_028227258.1 coordinate 17,488,074, forward strand.
CAATGCACATATGGCCAGGTGACACTGAGTGGCACAGGTGGAGCTCGAGCAGGCTGAGGGAGCTGAGCACCAGGGGGAGGAGATCAGCCCAGCCTGGAATTCTCAGCCACGAGACTGTCTCTGGGACCATGCAGATGGTCACTCTGGCCAGTGAGAATGGGACCTTGTCAGATCTGGATTAGCAAGGGTGGGTCTCTTGTGATAGCTGAGGTGGAATGCAAACCTGCAGGGTTTCTAGATCTGAGTCAGAAGGCACCAATGTTGTGATCATAAAAAGATAAAGGAATATAAGAATATGTTCTATAGGGTGTGGTGAGGTGTGGGGGAAGGGGATAGTTCAGCGGGCCCATGCCAAAGGCATCCCTTCCCCCTGAGAGACTAGCCACATGGCGGTATAGTATAAAATAGATTTTATTCAGGGCATGGGGAGGGGAGTTAAGAGAGTAGTAGAGGCAGAGAAAGGCAGAGAGGAGAGAGTAGAGTAGAGGCTGGCCATGGCCACGTGGAGAGAGGAGGGAAGGGAATGGGGAGAGGGGTATCAAGAGGCAAGAGTATGAGAGTAAGAAAACAAGAGAGTAAGAGAGACAAGAGGAAGAGGAAGGGCAAGCAGCCCCTTTTATAGTGGGCCGGGCCTACCTGGCTGTTCCCAAGTAACTGTGGGGAGAAGCACACCTGGCTTTTGCCAGGAACTGTGGAGGTGGAGTCCAGATAGAATACCGACAATGCCTCTGCAGTTAATTGAGTTACATAAAAAACAGAAATAACACTGCGTTTCACAATCTGTTACATATTTGCAGTCTGGGTGTATGTTACCTCTGCAACCAAATCTGCCTCACTATGTGTCTGCCTATCTTCCCCAAGCAGATTCCCCAAACCACTCATTCTTCTCGATGCGTAGTTCTTATGTCTTCTTCTTGTTGTTTGGTTTCTGGGGTAGACTAGAGAATTTTCCAAAAGAGGCAAATCAGAGAATGCACTTCTTTAAGTATCAGAAGGTGTGTTTTTCTCTGTTCACAAGGAAGAAATTCTGTCTAGATGTCTGTCCCAAACCAGACACAAGAAGGATTTTCCACAAACAACTCACACCAGAAGGATTCCTCATGAAGATCTCTTCATGCAACCACCATTAACTTAAGATATGTTGGCACACCTGGTGGTAATGGTGCTTACTTTTAATCCCAGCACTAGGGGAGTGAGGGTTGGGCAGGTGGATCTCTGAGTTCAAGATCATCCTGGTCTACAGAGTGAGTTCAAGGACATTCAGGGCTACACAGAAAAACCCTGTCTCAAAAAACAAAACAAAACAAAACAAAACACAACAAAACAAAACACAACAACAACAAAACAAAAACCAAACCAAACATACAAATAAAAGTGTATTGGCAGGCAAAACCCATAGACTAATCTCTGAGCTGCTTGTTTCTTAGGGACCATGACTAATGTAGCACTTTAGTTAAGAAAGCTGTGTTTGTTATTCAAATTTTTACTTTTCTTCTCTATAAAGTGTTCTATATAATATGTACAATTTAAAGGAGAGTGAAGAGAGCAAAAAAACATATGTCAGTAAAGAAATCCTCTCCTTAAAGATGCACTCCTCAGCTGCATCCCACTTTGTTCCTGTCGCTGGACCTTCTTTTCCTCAGGTTCCTTTCCATTTCCATCCCTGTAATTCTTTCAGACAGGAACAATTATGGGTCAGAGTTGTGACTGTGGGATGGCTCCCCTCTCCCTCATTTGATGCCGTCTTTCTGCTGGAGGTGGGCTCTATAAGTTCCCTTTCCCTAGGGCATTTTATCTAAGGACCCCACCCTTTGAGTCCTGAGAGTCTCTCACCTCCCAGGTCTCTGGTGCATTCTGGAGAGTCCTGCCAACCTCCTATCTCCTAAGGTTGCCTGTTTCCATTCTTTCTGCTGGCCCTCAGGGCTTCAGTCTTTTTCCCTCACCCAATACCAGATCAGGTTCCCAGCTCCCCCCACACATACTCCCTTCCCCCACTGTCTACTTTCCCTCCAAGTTTACTCCCTACCCCCCCCCACACACACACTTGTGATTGTTTTCTTCACCCTCCCAAGTGGGACTGAGGCATCCTCACTTGGGCCCTTCAGCTTGTCGACCTTTTTGAGTTCTGTGGACTGTATTTTGGGTTTGTTTGTTTGTTTGTTTGTTTGTTTTATTTTATTTTTCTTTTTTGGCTAACATCCACTTATTAGTACATACCACGCATATCTTTTTGGATCTGAGTTACCTCAGGAAGCACTCACAAAAAGGGACCTAGCATGATCATACTCAGGAAGACCCAACAAGCAGCTGAAAGAGTCAGGTGAAGATATTTGCACCCAACCAATGGACAGAAGCAGCTGACTCCTGTTGTTGAATTAGGGAAGGCAGGAAGAAGCTGGGGAGAAGGGCGATCCTGTAGGAGGACCAGCAGTCTCAATTAATCTGGACCCCTGAAATCTCTCAAACACTGGACCACCAAACAGATAGCATACACCAGCTGATATGAGGCCCCCAACACACATACAGTAGAGGACTTCCAGGTCTGGTCATTCAGAGATGATGCACCTAACCCTCAAGTGACTGGAGGCCCCAGGGAGTCTAGAGGTCAGGTGGGGTGGGGGTGGAGACATCCATGTGGAGACAGGGGGTGAGGAGGAAGAATGGGATGTGGAACAGTTGGAAGGTGGATGGTGGTAGGGGTGTAGAAAATATGAAGTGTAAAAAAATAAACAAACTGACTTTAAAAAATTCACTCTTCAGTGGAAGAGGATGTGCCTAATCCTGTAGAGACTTGCCCCAGAGAAGGGAAAAGTCCTCCTGGGGGTACCCTTTCAGATGCCAAGGGGAGGGGAGATGGGATAAAGAACTCAGGGAGGGGGAACCAAAAGGAGGGGAAACATTTGGAATGTAAATAAATAAAATAATTTTTAAAAATGTACGTCTGTCCATCAGGAGACTTTCCCACGTCACAGTCCCACAGACTTGGATTACTTTTATTCTCCACTGCACACATCCTGATGTCTCTCCATATGAGTGGACACAATCCTGTCCTGCTGTAATCTTGAGCTCAGGGGACAGACTGTTGTATGTTGTAGTTCACAACCACAGGAACAGCCCACCTTAGACTCAACCCTGTGTCTTTGTCGTGGTCCATCACATGGTAAGAAACTCCTGGCAAACAGTTGAAGAGAATGTTTCCATTCTAAGTCCCAAGATCAATTTGTAATATCCAAATAGAGATGGGTTGGCTTCCGTCCATGGTCTGTCGTATTTGATTTATTTGTAGTTTACTAATGTTCATACTATACGTGCTTCCCCAGTACTTGTGCAAGGTAGTTTACTAGAGGTTAATTAGTTTTAGAATTTTGACTTTAATAACAGACCAATTAAAATACATTGGTAAAGCTATCCGTTTACATTTTTCATATATGTTTTTATCACTCCAAGGCCTTCAGAACCATTGTTTATACTGATTCAAAAAGGGAGGAAGGGTGGGAGGGAGGGAAGGAAGGAAGGAAGGAAGGAAGGAAGGAAGGAAGGAAGGAAGGAAGGAGAGGAAGGAAGGAAGAAAACGAGGCTTCAGCAATAGCTTAGCTGGTAAAGTGCTTAATAAGTTAGCATGAGAACCTGAACTTAACCCTTAACACTTACAGAAAACATCTGCACACAGTGGCATGTGCTGGGAATCTCACTTCTGGGGAGGTGGATTCACAGTTCCAGGGAGCTTCCTGGCCAGACAGCCTTGCCTGGTCAGTAAGCCCCAAGGTCCCAAAGAGAAACTTTTTTTTTTTTCAAAAACTGTGGGTGGTTCTTGGAGAAGGACATCCAGAGCTGACCTCTGCTTTACAATTTTAAAAATTATTTTTGTTTTGTGTGTGATTTTGTGTACTTTTGGACATATACTGTTGACACATGAACATATGCAAATATCCACATAGCACAGTATGCCTGTGGAGACCCGAGGGCAACCTGTGGAAGCCAGTTTTTTCCTCCCACCAAGTAGGCAATGGGCAAGAATATTATGTTATCTGGCTGGTTGGTAGCAGGCACCTTTATTTGCTGAACTGTCTTGCTGGTTCTAATTATTCTTTTTTTTTCCTTTACTATGAATTTACTCTTCCTGACTGTGAATTGTTTTTAAAATTATAGAAGTATGTATTCATAACAATTGTGTAGTTTTCATTTATAAAAGTACATTGCAAGAGTCCATCCCTGGGTGCAGGTTGAGGGTTGCTTTTCGACGTATTTATGTGGCAGAGAGAAATTTAATAAATTATTAATTGTGTAGAAAACTGTTTGTACCAGGGTTTAGCTGGGCACAAGTGAGTTACAGCAGTTTAGACAGAAGAGCCTGTTTAGCATGAGTGATTGTGCTGGCACTCAGACTTAGAGAGAAACTTCAATTATGATAGAGTTACCAAACAAAACAAAGGGGTGTGACATGCTTGTTCCTACAAATAAATCAAAGATAAAGGGTGATGTGAATAGTAGGTGAGTGCTGGGGAAATTTTAAATTTTATTCACGTAGTAATTTGGTTTTATTCATATAGTAATTTGCTTCAAATATTCCACAATAAGCCCTGTACATTTCAATACAATAGATGTGGGCACCCTTAGTGAGAGTCTTAATTGCCCTAATTTGAGAGAACTACTTTAAGAATTGGTGACTTAGTAGAACAAGCCTTGACATCAGGATAGGTAACAAAATGAGTGTCACTTAGCATGAAAGTGGGCAGGGATGGTGGTCACTGGGGTCTGGAGTAAGAGTTAAGTTAGGAGAAGAAACAGAACTTCATGCCCCTAAATGATTAGGGCACAGGGAAAGGCAGTTTCCATTGCTCAGGTCAGTGGCACCTGGTGAAGGACCAGAACCTGCTGTCTTCCTTCTCCCAACCCCAGAGCAGAACCTGATGCAAATATCACTTTAAGGCCACAGTTCATTTCACAGATTGTTACAGTCCCTACCCCCATGTTTCCATGAGGCTTCAGAGAGTTTCCTTATGCTCTTTCTGTAGTGACATCATAGGTAGGTGACTCATCATGACATGGGATTTTCTCTAACCATCAACTTAGTGTCAAATTCTTGTAAGAACCAAGACTCCTTGATATCTAACCATTGGGTCAAGAAAGGCTACTCAAGGAACCTCTACATCTGCTTCCTTGGTGGAAAGGGATAAGAGGAAACAGCTGAAGTGCTAGAGGGCTGTGGTGGTGCTTTCCAGGGACCTTGTGGGAACTTGGTCAGCTAGCCTGAGGCAAGCAACAGGAAGCAACTCAACAACAAACAAACAAGAAACCCTGTCTCACACAAGGTGGAAGGTGAGGAGAGACAACAGGAAGTGTCCCCCATACCCACACTAACACATATTCTAACACACATACACACCATATAGACTTTTTTGCCAGAATTAAATTTTATTTCACATTGATGGAAACTGTGAAAAACATGACATTTTCCCACATTACACCACAAGAACTCAATGGAAATTTTCTTAGCCCAGATAAAACTTTACTGATGATCTAACTGAAATAAGTTTATATTCTTCAAAGGAAAGCAAAATAGCAAGTGATTTTTTTAAAAAAAAACTTGTTTTCAATTCAAACCTGAGCACATGGCTTCATTATTAACATTTTATCTAGCCCATACAAATGATCTGCCCATCAGCTAGCACCCATTCATAAAGATGATTTTTAGCATGGTCTTTGTCAGTTAATAAACAGCAAGAAAGGCAACAAAAGCAACAGCTCATCAATAACCATAGTTTTGTATGTATTCAGCTGTTTTATGTATAGTGTGTGTGTATGTGTGTTTATGTGTGTGTTCTAATCAGTCTTTATTACCCGTAAATTAATTTAAATAATTTTCATCAATATTCAGGACACTATTTAAACTCAATTTATTGTTATTTTAATGTACGCACTGGAGACTTATTCTCAAAAACTTTTTTTCACCTAAAATGAACTTTTCTAATTAGTTCATGACCAGATGAAAATAAAACGTTTTAAGTGCTCCTTTTGAACAGTATTTGCATTTAAGCATAGCATAGGTACAGAAGCTGTAAATCCAAACTCTTCTGTAAGTTGTAACTGTTTTGAATTAGCCTTCAAAACTGATCCTCAGTGTTTATTTCTTAACATAATAAGGCTTTATTTACTCTTTCCGCTCTTTACCAAACAATAAAACCACAGAATTATCACCAGGGCTGACGATTCTGATAACTCTGCAGTCTAAAGCTGGACTGAGGTGCGATTATTTAATATGTAATCTTAGTAATGTTTGTTTTTTCACATTACCCCTAGATTTGAAATACAATGTCTATGTTTCAAACTGTAAAATTATAGTATATATTGGTAGGTTTTATGGCAAAGAGGCAATATTGGACTTCTATAGGAAATCATGATAGAAAGAAACCAACCATTTTTTGTTTCTCGAGAGAAGAAAAAATGAAATAGCAGAAAAAGAAAGGCCTGCTTTCCACACTAAAAGGGCCATTAACTGAAGAGAGCAGCGTTACTTTTTCTCTGATGCTCTAAAAGCATTATCCCTAGTATTAAGGATATTATAATACCATCTAATTCATATGTATTATAATCATGTATATGTGGATACACATATGAAAATATAGACACTGCATGGAGACCATAAAATTGTGGAGTAAAATTATAGTCTAATTCACAAAATTAAGAAGACATTTACATCCCAATGGCTTGTTTAGACCTGAAATATTTTCCAGTGAGCTTATTAGTCACTTTTCAAATGATGTATTAAGACTGATGGATTAATTTAAGAAAAAAAAAAGCTAGCTGCTTACTTTTCCTTCTTTAACACTTAGATATTCTGGATTGTATAATACTGATATGTGTTGTAGAAATTTAAAGGATCATACATTTCCCATGAGGAAGACCTCATTTAGTCTGTCTCACTGGTATGTATTTGTAAATCATTTTAACACTGCAACATTAGAAGTTTTCCCATCAGGCATGGGAAAATGTTTATACTCTACTACAGTGATGCCAGCCAACGTCTACACGAGGCTCTTAGTAATGTCAATCACTGGAGGTAGAAGTTTATCAATGAATTGCCATCCATCCATCATTTCCTGCAGACAACAGCTGTGTACCAAAGCTTTGAAGGTTACATTGACTGGATTTACCAATGCTGCTAGTCTTTCAACAGGAAGAGAACCGATGTTAGGGGAACTAAAGAGTCATAATCTCCATGGCACTGGAGAACAAAAAATATCTCTGTTAATGGTATTGATGGGACCCTGTGGAGAAGAAGCCGGAAGTGGAAGCCAGCAACTGAGCCCATTGGTGTCCTGCAGTTTTTGCTGTGTCTTAAGAGCATGATTTAAAAAAAAAAATCAACTGCCTCCCTGAGAAAATCCTCCCCAAATAATGCTGTTAGAAGCAATGTCATCCTTCACCTCTGATCTATCACAAAGCTCTTACATTCCCTGCCACCTGTTTAATTCCAGATTCGTCCTCCTGGGAATCTGCAGAAAGTCCAATATCAAACCAAGAAGGCCTGGTCATATTCATGTTGACTGTAATAGGCATATCGGGTGTCATGTGGACAGGTGTGCCTGATGTGGGATGTTCTGCCGCCTGCAACCAATGGCTCCTGCCCATCCTTGCCCAGTGTCTCCCAGTCCATGAAGGAAAATAACTGTGGCGTCAGGCAGCCCATTCCATGAGATGGAGAAACTCTCTTGGAGTAAGATTAATTTCCATTTGTAAGTGGTTATGAATTGGAGATTGCTTCTGTGTCAGAGATGAGGGCGTGTGTCCACTTTTCTTTTCAGCCCTAGAACCCCAACTAGTGCAGACCTGTGCAGGCCTGTGCATCCTTGCCTTTGTCTCTGTGAGTTCCTATGTACATTGATCATATTGGTTCAGTGGGCATTCTTTTTTTTTTTTAATGATTCCTTGGTTAGCTTGTTTTGTTTGGTTTTGGTTTTGGTTGTTTTTTGTTTGCTTGCTTGATTGGTATTTTTGTTGATTATTTGGGGTTTGTTTGATTTTTTTTTTTTTTTGCTTTTTGTTTTTGTTTTGCATGTATGTCTGTATGAGGGTGTCAGATCACCTGGCACCACAGTTATAGACATTTGTGAACTGCCATGTGGATTCTGGAAACTGAACCAGGAACCTCCAGAAGGGCAGCCAGTGCTCTTGGCCTCTGAGCCATCTCTCCAGCCCCCGCGAGGCGGGTGTTTTTCTTGGTGCTTTCCGTCCTCTCTGGCTGTTATAGTTTTTGTTTCCTCTTTCACAGTGTTCTTGAGCCCCGAGGGGAGGGGTTTGATAAAGACACCCTACTTAGGGTTGAGTGTTCCCAAGACTCTCATTCTCTCTCTGTACAGTGTCTGGCTGTGGGCCTCTCTGCATTTGTTCCCATCTGTGGCAGGGGGAAGCTTCTGTGATGATGGCTGAGCAAGGCACTGATCAATGAGTACTGCAGAGTGTCAGGAAGTCATTATATTGCTACTTTTTTTATAAATACAACAATAGTATTTGGTTTTACTCAAGGTTCGCTGGGCTATCTGATCTAGGTTCTGGATCACCCAGGCAGTGTAGACATGGGTTTCATCCCGTGGAGTTGGTCTTAAATCAAGTCAGATATTGGTTAGTTACTCCCACAGTTTGTGCCACCATTGCATTTGCATAATTTGCAGGCAGGATGCCATTGTAGATCAAAGGGCTTGTGGCTGGGCTGGCAATTGTGTTTTTCCTTTGGTAGCATGCAGAGTGTCATTCTGTGCCAAAGACGTTCGCATTTAAGGAGAAGGATCTGTGGGCACCAGCTTGAGTTCTCATCGATCAATGAGTTGTATACATTTGTTTTCAGCAATGGGGCCTTGCCATTAATTTATAGAGAGTGACCTATATTCTTGGTTTTTGAAACTTGATAAATGAAATTAAAGTGAGATGGACTTCAAAAGTAAGTCTCAGTGAGGTGGGGGAAAGCTATACCTAGAGTTTTCTAACTTTGCCTGAATTCTTTGTCTCATTCATTTGGCTGCTTAACATTTTCAACCCTAGACCAAAGTACTTACCAGAACCAGGCATTGCTGAAATTAATACATCTCCAAACCCATCAAGGATTTGTGCACCCAATGAGCTATTCTTCTCCTTATTTAGTTGAATCTCTTTTTGTAGTTGACTTATCTCCAAATCCATTGCTTCACATTTCCTTTTAAATCCCTCATTAAGCATGTCTTCTTGAATCTGTAAAAAGAAAAATACATTTGGAAAACCATGCCTATTGAGGGCTAGAGGGTTGGAGGTTGGCACTTGGAACTCAAGGAGTTAAGGACATGTGTCTATCTCTCTACCAAAAAGTGCTCATTGATGAATTTGCCTGATTCCTGGATTATGAGAGATGACTCAAAACAGCCTGGAGTCCCTCTATACCACTCAGAAGACTGGGAGACGTTTGAAAAAGCCAGAACTGGGCACTTCTGAGAAGTTCGGGGTCCTAGTCAGCCTTACCTTCAACTTGTGTTTCAGCTTCTCCTCTTGCTCTCTCAGGATGTTCTTCCTTTCTGTCTCCATCTTCTCGTGCAGCTGGGCCACATTTTCCTTGTAGCTTCTCTCTTGAGCTTCCATCACCTGCTGCATCTCCTTCTGTTTCTGTCTTAGTAGCTCCTGCTCCTTCTCAGCTGCCTCCTTCTGAGCTCGCTCAGCTGTCCCACAAAGGTTTGAGAGAGAGGAGACACAAGGGTCAGGATTGAGCTCTCTTTTCTTGAGTTCAGAGACCTAGATGATTTTGAACCATGCAAGAGAAACATCTGAATTCTAGCCACCACATCCCCAGAACACATTTCAGAATGATCCTGGAAGGTGCCTGTCACAGTCGCTGAGTGAGACCATACCACCCTCTTAATTTCAGATTAGCAGAAGTGTGAAACCTATGTGAAAAGATCTTCCTGTTTGTCAGTCAGCAGGCTTAGCAGAAGCCTACTGATTGCTGTGAGAGCTGAGCCCTCCCACATACCTTCCATGGCCTTCTGGCCATCAGTGAGGGCTTTGTCTGACTGCATAATGGAGTCCTCTATGAAAATCTGTGACTGTAGGAAGCTCTGAAGGACATGATTTGCCTGGTGGAATAAGCAGAAGAAATTGCCAGGTCACAAAAAACACAGGTCAGGGCTGTCTTCTGAGGTTTGTATGGCTGCTCACTACAATGAACTGCCCTGCCTGTCCTTCTGTGGCCTTAAAACGCCTTAGGATCTCCTCCATCCCATTCCACGACTCTTAAAGGTGCACAACAGTAGTGCTTAATTATACCCTTATTCTGAGGATTGAATTGTAACTTCCAAAGTGGCATGCGCTTTCAGGTTACTGATGCTATCTGTCATGTCATGTAAGGTATTAAAGTCTGGGCATGGTGGCTCATGTCTGTAATCCTAATATTGGTGAGGCTACGGCCATGGAACTGCAAATTCAGTGCCACTCTGTTCTGGTTACCTCAGGATTCCATCTTAGAACAGCACAATGGGAACTAAAACTTAAAAAGAGGGTATTGAATATGACATGTGAACATTATTATTATTATTATTGAAACCATGATAATACTAATTGCATCATAATTTCTGCTCACTGTTTATGCCAGGATAACTCTTGCCCTGATGTAACCAACTGACTATTTATATCTGAGACAAGCTCATCCATAGCTCATGGGCAAGTGTGTCTTTGTTCTTCAAATCCCATGTATTTAGTTAAGAAACAATTGCCATGTTTAATCAATGGAATAAGATTGTTCTACAACAGTTAGAACTATTTATTTTAAATTACTTCGGGGGAAAGATTAATTTTGGGTTTGTTGAGAAAAAGGATAAAGAGATACGGGGGATATGTTCATCATACCGTGTGTGTGTGTGTGTCTGTGTGTGTCTGTGTGTGTGTGTCTGTGTGTGTGTGTCTGTGTGTGTGTGTCTGTGTGTCTGTGTGTGTCTGTGTGTGTGTGTGTCTATGCATGTATGAAAATTTCTTAATGTAACACAGTGTCATGTGCAGTATAACAATAAAATACAATTAAATTTTTCAATAAGTAAATAAGAATAATTCATTCTGGATCTAGAGAAGCTGGCAGTGCATAGGCAGACATGCTCCTCCCCTGCCTCACCAACACTTCATCTGAGTCCTAAGGAGGAGAGAGACTTCCTGGCAACCCTACACTCCTCTCCCCGATGCTCACCCTTGTCCCTCACCTTCACTCCCTTCCTGGGCACCCGCTCATAGTCCTGTTCAACCTTCTTCCTGGCCTCCAAGTAGAGCCTGTGACCCCCAGGAACAGAGAAAGCTCCACGTGAGATGCTCTCCTTCAGGGACTCTGAGAGCTTGTCCAGCTCAGCCTGGCAGTGACTGAGAGATGCTGCTTCATTCTGTCGCAAGAAATCTTCCTTTTTTTCCTCTATGGTGACCTGCCAGGGGATGGTTGAGATATCAGAGAAGGAAGATGTTAGAGAGCAGATCCAACTGTGGTCTTGAGGGAAGTAATATACTCTGCTGTGAAAATTATACCACAAGTTAGAAAATTCTCTTCAGTCCCACAGAGTCTCTGAGCCACTATCTAAATAACCTTGGAAATAACTCATGCCTCCCGTGGCCTGCTTATTCCCTGTCAAATGGCAGAACTGCTGGCTTTTTCAGAGACACTGTGATTAACCATGAAACTCCCACCAACTGAGCAATGGAGTGGGATTGGCAGGGAGTTCCCTCCAGAGATTTATATAGGGAAAAATGTATTAGGAACAAGCGACTCAGCATAGTGACCGGAACTCTGTACAGGTTCATGAACCCTTCATCAATTCCTCCATGGAGGAGGTGGGTGCGTGGAGATAGAACAACAACATAGTGTGTAGTATAAATTACAGTCCGGGGACTCTCTGAGGAGGTGGGTGCGTGGAGATAGAACAACAACATAGTGTGTAGTATAAATTACAGTCCGGGGACTCTCTTGAGGTAGGAGACTCTCCCGAGTTTTCAGGCGAGAATGGAACTCACTTTACATCTTGTTTCCATCCTCGGATAGCCAGAGCAGAGTGGTCTAGCCTCCCTGAACCATGCTCATAATCTATAAACCTGAGCTAACCCATACATGCTTTTTCATGCTGATAGGTTCATTGAAAATTCCTTTGTTCCAGTAAAAAACAATCAAGTCCCTCGCTTTTGATCCTGGAGAACCCTGTCACTCACAAGAATAGAGAATGGCAAGGTCAAGATGGCAGCCATTAATCAATTCTCCTAAATGTGGGGATTTGGAATAGAAAAGAAAAGGCAGTTTCAGTACCACCAAGTTCTTCTGGAATTGCTGATTCTCATCCTTGAAGGAGTGCTCCATGAAGACAGCAATGGCTTCCTTCTCACAGGCTGTATGCACAGTCAGCAGCTCCTGGAGCGTGTCTGTGGGAAGCCTCACTCGCTGGGCCATCTGCTCACTGTAGTGGTCAGCTGCCTTCTGCACAGCTATGGAGTTCTCACGCTGGGCCAGGGTTGTCACTGCGTTCTCTAAACACGGCACTTCTCCACTATTGATAGCATCCACGTAGGTCGTCACCAGAGTCGCCAGTCCTAACCGCAGGACAGAATTTAAGGCTAAATATCAAACTAGCTCTCATTAATTTCACATTATTCATGAGTCAGCACTGAAGTAGACTACTTAAGCAAGGAAATTTCATGTATGAGAGCAAAGACCTATTTTGTAGGACCCAGCCTCAAATGAAACTGATAATGTGTTTTTTTTTAACTCAAAAATTTCACGATAATAACAGAGCATTATGTGAGAGGAACAGCTCTTATTACAGGCATGTGACTGTACAGAGTCATTTCATTGAAGGATATGTATATATAAGACAATAGTTATTTTGGGTTGGGAGGTTGTGTGTGTGTGTGTGTGTCTGAATGTGTCTGTGTGTGTGTGTGTAAGCCAAATGACAACCTCTATTGTCTCAAATGCCATCCCTTGTTTAAATTTTATATTTTCTATTAATTAATTCTCCCATATATTACATCCTGACTGCACTTTCCGCCCTTCTGTCACCCTACCTCCTCCCTTACTGCCCCCCTTCACCTTCTCCCTCCTCATCTATTCCCCCCTCCATTTTCATTCAGAAAAGGACAGGCCTCCCATGGATAGCAACCAAATATGGCACATCAAGTTACAATAAAATTATGTAACTTAATAATATCATAGCCCCTCACATTATGGCTGAAGAAGGCAACCCAGTGGACGCTGTTTCTGATGCTCTTGCCTGCTTTTAACTTTATATTTCATTGAGACAAAGTCCTTTTACTGGTTGAAAGTAGACAGGACTGGCCCCCAGAGCCTGCCTGCCTCTGCCAGGCCCCCAGTTCCTAGTGTGTACCCCCACTCTCAATTCTGTAGGTGGAATCTGGAGATTGAACTCATGCTTCCAAGCTAAGCACTCTACTGACGCCATCATCATCCTCGCCAAAAATAATGACTTTTATTTTTAATCTCAAACTCATAATAAATGTTTAGGAACCTTATTCTCTTATATATTTTAGAACTGTCTTCTCTAGCCAGGCAAAGAAACATGTGTGTCCTTTATATTACTTCAAAAATAGGTATTCCCTATTTAATCTTCATCTTGCTTCTTTAATCATGAGCATTTAACATGTATAAGATTTCAGTAAAGTCCCAAGTAGAGAGACAATATTTTCCTTAAAATGTGTGTCCTTCTTAGAAAAACTTTTCTGAGTAGCATGAACAGCTGTTTCTTTGTAATCATGTCAGATACAACATATATCAATGTTTTACAATACACCGTTTTAAAGTAAAGAGATGTGAACTGGGTCAAGGGTGACTCACGGTTTCCATTGACAACGATTCCCTCTTTCAAGGTCTTGGGCTTCGAATTGGAGAAGATGTAGGAACAGAATTCTTTTGACTGCACTTGGAAACTGTGATCCAACTGGTCCTCTGGCATTTCCTCAACATGCACTAAAAGTTCTTTGTCTTTTGTGGGTCGATCAAAGACAAAGCACTTCCGTCTTGGAAAGAAGTGCCTGATGCACTCCCTAGGCAAGTTAGCTTTCTGGGATTTGATACTCATGCCTGCAAAATACATATAAATGAGATTTGTTGTTGGAAAGGACAGTCTTTGGGCTAGGGGCCAAGTGTTTTCCTTTCCAGAGAGCTTGGCATCCCAGGTGTTCTTTTATTTCTCCATCTGTGGTAACACTCCATGTGACTACTCCTCATTTGAGCATCTATGAAAGTGGTTCTCAGCTTGTGGGTCACACCCTCTTTGGAAGTCAAATGGCCCTTTCACAGGGGTCATTGAAGATCATCAGAAAACACAGATATTTGCATTATGACTCACAACAGTAGCAAATTTACACTTATAAAGTAGAAATGAAAGAATTTTATGGTTGGGACAACTACAACATTAGGTAAAAGAAAGATGAAATTTCAAGACCTGTAAATCATATAAAGTACTCAGAAATTGCTGGTTGTTTGTGAGCCTAGAGAGTGCCTGGGGCTGAGAACAAAGAAAGACAAACCCGGGTATGCCCCGTAGTTAAAACATTCCTGGGAACATCTTGACCAGAAAGATAAAGAGGAATGTGACGACATAACAGGGCTATCTGAACTGAGTCAACAACTCACAGAACTCTGACGGCCTGCATGTACATGTAATTTTTCTGCTGATGTTTAAATAAGCCAATAGTGTGTCGCTATGCTGAATTTCACACCCCTAAGCCCCTTACCCCATAAAAACCCCTAGCTTCCGAGCCTTGTGGCTGACATCCGTTATCTCCTGTGTGGGATGCATGTCGGTCTGGAGCTCCATCATTAAACTGCCTCATGTGATTACAGCAAGATGGATTCTCGTGTTTCTTTGGATGCTCTCTCACTCCCGAGACTAGAGTGGGGGTCCCCAAAAAGGGGTCTTACAAAGGTACATATTAGTAGCAGTAGGAAGGTTGAGAACCACTGATCTAAGACAAGGGTAAATCCATTTCTGCTTGGAGTTAAAGAGCAATGAAATAATGATGAAGATTAAGAGGACCATTCATCCATTGAATGATGGCAACTAATCTTTGGTCTTCCTAGTACTTGTTGGTACAGGCCCCAGTGAATTAAGAACTTAAAACAAAACAAAATACTGGATAATTAACTAATGAAACCAAAGTATTAGAAGAAGTTTTCTGATTTTCCTGTATCTTTGTCAGAAATGAACTTGGGCTATGAAACAAAGTGGTGTGGAGAAGAATAAGATGCTACCAGGAAAAATGAAAGATGACATATCAGGTCAGGAGAGAAAAAAAAAAAAGTACACATATCAGCTTCCTGTACACATACTCATAAATGCACTCAGGATTCTGTGCCTTGCCAACTATGAGGAATAATATTAACTGGCTGTGATGTGAAGACCTCTTTTGTTCCCTAAATTAGAGTCCGTTAGTGTTGACCGAGAAATAGAGCCATCCTACACCACTGCGGCATTCAATGAATGAAATAGAGCACTCCAATGCCATGCATGCATTCAGTGAATGTTTGTTGAATGAAAAAGAAATGAATGAATCAGTAAAATTACTGAGAGAGCCCTCTCAAGAGATAAATGCTGCATATTTAATAAATATATAATGCCAAATATATTAACTGTAAAGCTGTCAAGAGAAGAGACAGATGTTATAAGAAACATAACATAAAAGATTTGAGTCTTGTTAAATGGAAGTATCAATGTTTTTCTTAACTATTTATAGTATATTCTCCCTAAAAAAACCTTAAGTCATAGTGTTGAAATACACTGAACAAAAAATTTACAACCTGGAGTAGATCACTTCATTTTATGGAATTTCATGTGATTTGTGAACTCTCTGTGCATATATATTTGTGTGTGTGTGTGTGTGTGTGTGTGTGTAGAAAGATAGATAGATGATAGATAGATAGATAGATAGATAGATAGATAGATAGATAGATAGATAGATATAAATATATGTTTAGGGCTAGTGTTAGAACACTGCAGAGAGAGAGAGAGAGGGGGAAAGAGACAGGGGGAGAGAGAGGAAGGGGGAGGGAGAGGGGGAGGGAGAGGGAGAGGGAGAGAGAGAATATATGTAGAAAAGAAAGAAGAAAGAAAGAAAGAAAGAAAGAAAGAAAGAAAGAAAGAAAGAAAGAAAGAAAGAAAGATGGAACACAGAAATTCTTTATAAGGAGCATGATGGGTGGAGTGTGGACATTATAGAATGTATCATCATCCAACTAACTTTTTTCACTATTAATTGGCTGGAGACCATTAGGTCCAACATTTGTGCCTCATTGTTTCCCTTGCCCTTATATTCCAACAGCTGAAGATTTTCCAGGATAATAACCATGGAAAATGTGCAATTGTTTTTCAGCTCTCATCAGTTTATTGTTGGCTTAGAGCTTATGCCAGTGTCAAATCAACATTTATGCAAGTTCTGAACGAGACAGCTGGAGCCCTTCCCACCCAAGCTGGCTTTGATACCTGGGATCAGCTTCAGGGCATTTTCTAGGTACTCGTCTGCTGTGATGACACGTCCCTCTAACTTCAGCTCCAGAACGAAATCTCGAACAGTCCAGATAAAGTCTGGAAAGAAACTTACAAACTCATCAGAGTCATCCACTTCTTCAGATCGTGAAGTGGACTTTGCCCTGATCAGCTCTGTCAGTTCTGTGACATAGCTGGGACCTTAGCTAAGGAATAGAAGGCACCACTCTACTTTTCCCACATTTTTCTTACAAATCCATTTTACAAGCACCCTCTTTGCCTCGCATACCAGTCTTAGGGTTTGTATTCCTGCACAAAACATCATGACCAAGAAGCAAGTTGGGGAGGAAATGGTTTATACAGCTTACACTTCCACATTGCTGTTCATCATCAAAGGAAGTCAGGGTACTCACACAGGGTAGGAACCTGGAGACAGGAGCTGATGCAGAGGCCATGGAGTTCTGTTTACTGGCTTACTTCCCCTGGCTTGCTCAGCTTGCTTTCTTATAGAACCCTGGACCACCAGCCCAGGGATGGCACCACCCACAATGCGCCCTCCCACCCTTGATCACTAATTGAGAAAATGCCTTACAGCTGGATCTCATGGAGGCATTTCCTCAAGGGAGGCTCCTTTCTCTGTGGTAACTCCAGCTTGTGTCAAGTTGACACCTAGAACCAGTTAGGACATTACCCTTTTCCTAAATCCTAAGAACTGAGTAATAGATGCAATATGCCCAGTTGTTATTATCTTAAGTCAACGAAACACAGCAATTTGGTCCCTGGAAGGATACTGCAGCTGCTCCAGGGCCTGGTGGTTGATGGTGCTCATGCTGTTGTAGACAAAGGTGCTGCTCAGAAGCACAGCCAGGGCAAAGATCCACGAGTCATTCTTAGGGTCACCCTGGGGAGCACATAAGGGCAAAGAACTTCAGACTCTATCCTCCATTCTTTCTTCCATTTGTTTATCTGCTGCTTAAGCAGCAACACTTCAGAATAATAAGATGAACAATAACAAATTCATATTTCTTTATCAATTTTGAAACAGACCCTTACCAGTTTCCACAACCGAAATCAACGACACTGTCAAAATATGAAAAATGTTTGCTATTGTGCTTAGACACAGAGAAATGTATGCACAATAGTAACACACCATTTCATTAACAGTTCATTGATTATGTCCTATTAACAACTGGGATTCAACTACTATTCATGGAACATCTACAAAATCTCAAGTACTCCATTGAGCTGTGTGAATGCAAATTTTCATATAACAATAGGGTCAGACAAAAAGTCCTGTACATATAGAAACACCACCATGATAATCACCTGTGCCAAAAGTACGATGAAGTGCTAATAGAGAAGAAAAATAATTAATTTTAATAAGTGACAAGAAGGTCTATGTAACTTTAAACTAATGTGACTCTAACGGGATATGATGGCAGTGGTATAAAAACAGCCTTTTAAAAGTAATTGCTAGTAACTGTAATTATAGATTTAATGAATCACACGTGTGGAAAGATAAATATTCAATAATTAAAAAGCAATCACAATCCACAGGCCATACGAATGCACTGGACACCCATTTTGTTTGACTGAAGCAGTTACTATGTGTGAGGACTTGGAAGCTGGGGCAGGACGTCAAGACTTGAGGTAAGATGTGATGCTGTGAAGGCCAGGCAAACAGAGGTAGATGCTATCCTGTCTCAAAATGTTCAGAGCCAGCGAGTCAAACCCTATCATCACAGTATCCATGGTGTCTCTCCCTTGTTCTTGTGCATAATATGGGTTCTGGGCTTATTAGATGTGATGGAGCGGGCAGGAAATCTTTCATACTCTGAGGGCATATTTTTTTAAAATGCCCATTTTGATAGCCCTAAAAATACTACATTCGTATTAATAGGAGCAAAGCTTAGGTCAGACACCAACTTGCTTGCACAAGAATTCATCTTGGTTTAATACAGGGTTGATTATTGGGAATTTTATATGCCATAATGAAATGCTTACTCCTATGTTAACAATAATAGATGTCTAAGGCTACTACCTACCACTAGATTAAAATTTTCAATAACCTCAAAGGTGACAGCTTGCCTTTAAGAAGGATTATACAACCAGATAACTTGGTGAATTGTCTACTTCTATGAACCCACAGCATCTTGTACTGATGTCAGAGTATATGCCTGCTTCCTCCTGGATGAGGTTATGTATCTGTGCCTTCCATTGCAGGATTATAGCATATAGTAAGAAACACTAGAATTCAGCTTCTCAGTAAATATTTACTGAACTGTATTGTTCACAAAAGTATCAAGATAAGACTATCCTCCATCACAACAGAATATTTGAGTTTATCAAAGGAGTAAACTTCACCAAGGGAAGCAACTTATTCTCCTTATCAATAGCTTGGTTGCAATTCTTGCAAGCAGCACAGAAGTTGAACTAAAGCAGCAGTCAAATGGTCTACAGAGAACCAAGACCAGACCTACCTTTTCCACATCACCTAAGCCCTCTGTGTCCAGAAGCACGAGTGTGAACTTGGGCTTGCTGGGGTGAGGCACACACCACATCCAGATGCCCTTAGTTTCAGACCTAACTGTGGTGCCCAGATTGAAGCCTGTGTGAGAGAATACGAAAGCACTATGGATTTATATGAATCCTTACAATATAGGAGGCAGAGGTTCCTTAATAGCTCTGAGTTTATTCAGATACAAATATGAGGAGGGAAAGAGCAGCTGGGTGATCTATAAAGGAAGAAGAAAGTAGTGGGACCAGGGCAAATAAATTGTCAAGAGATCAATAAAAAACAGAATGCTCTGGTTTTTAAAAAGACTCCAGTGTGCAGTTTACAGTTTACAAAGCAAGACATGCAAATTGCATGACATGAAGAGCTGTTTTCCCCTTGTCTATAAGCTCGTGGTACCACACCAAATTCACCACATTAGCAAAACTCAAAATCAGACGCAATTTTTGTAAAGGAGTACAGAATGTTCTATTGCTATGAATAAACATAAAAATTACACATAAAGTTTAAAAAGGAATGTGATGTCATCAAGAAACACTGCTTCATGCAAATGTCCTACAATCTAGAGATTCACTTCTGATTATGTCATACAAAGAGAAGTTCATGCAAAAATGTGGCAGCATAAAGACAAGCTTATGTGTAAAAGCCTTGTCCTCCAAAATAAGTTCTGGAAATAAATCAATACTCACCACAATAAATAATGCTATTTTCATAGTGACATGTTATGAAATAAAAAATTAGTAATTTAATAATACTTATAACAAACTGGGTGTTGAGCAAAAGAAGCCAGTGACATCTGGACACTTCCAATATAAATATTGTGATACATTAAAAATACATATATGTATTATATAAATATTTATATATGTGCACACTCCTTAAGAAGTTTAATAGTAGGTCAAAGTGAACTGATTTTTATAGATACACACTTGTATTTTTTTAACTGTTTTTGTAAATCAGTGGCAGAAGTTTCATGAAAATAAGGAGCCTTGGGAGAGTATGAGATGACATGAAACCCTATTTGAATGCTAACAAAGTTTAATATTTTGACCTGATCGATAATGAAATAAGGACTTGCTTGTGATGCCTTACACTGTATTTTATGTAATCTAGTTGTATTATACATATTTTAAAGGCTCACGAAAGAAACATAGATATAACTATTAAAGTGATGGTGTAGGGCATAAAATATAGTTATTTCAAACAAGGTGTAACATAAACATAAATCCTCCCTCCTTCTCTCCCTCCTCTTTCTCTCCTCCCTCCTTATCTCCCTTCTCTACCTCCCTCTCCTCCAGTTCTCTCTCCTCCTTCCCTCCTTCTCTCCCTCCAGCTTTCTTCCCTCCCCTCCTTCCATCTCCTCCTGTTCTCTCTCCCTCCTTTCCAGCCTCACAGAGGCAGTCATTCCTCACTTCCTTGCTTCCTTCCATCATTCCATCTTACTATGTTAATAAACAAATACATTTGCATTGACTCCATGGTAAGCAACGTGAGAGAAGTGGGAAACAAGATGGGGATTGAATTGGGCAGGAGATAATGACCACTTTGAATTGCCAATGATTCCAAATGGACTCTGTACTTTTGTCTGAGGACTGCACTTACCATGGTTCTGTCCTGCCAAGCGGTTCATCAAGTAGGACTTTCCCGTACGGTATAGTCCTACAATGGCCACGACCACTACAGGCTGAGTGATCCTCTCAAGAATGTTTATTGCTTTGGGATTCACCCTCATTTCTTCATTCTCATTTTCCACTAGGCACACAGGAGCCTCCATGTTGGGACCAGATGCCATGGTAACCTGCAAACCCCAAAATGTCTACTCAGTTGAATATGAGATATCCAAGCCACCTCTAGTGGCATGCCAATGTATCTGTGCAATGGGTGCATCAACTTAGAATTATTGATCATTGTTGTTGGGTTTGTGTGACAGTGTTTCAGGAGCCTCTCTAATATAAGCACTTTCAAGGCAAGAGGAGTGGAAGAGAGGAGATGTATTTACCAGTGACCCAAAGTCGGAATAGTTCCTGAAGGCTTCTGTCCAGAGTCTAATTTCCAACTTCATTTACAATCTAAGACCGCAAGGTATGGCAAGCAGGCAAGCAAAGGTTGTTTAGTTATTTGGCTTTTGTGGGGTTTTTTTTTCCAGAAGCACACATCGCAATCAAGTTCTTGCTTTACAAAGACACATGTTACATTTGACAGGCGTAAGCTTTTGTGGTCGGGTTAAGGGCAATGCCTTATTTTCTTTTAGCTATTTCTCGAGGTTGTTCTGTACCAGGGAGCAGAGTGAAGCCATGATTGACAACCAGCAAAGCCAAGAGCAGAGCTTTAAGCAAATCTAATTATTGGTCATTTTCACTTTATTCTACTTCAACAAGGTCTCGTGCAGCTCAGGCTAGCATCAAGCTTTCTGTGTAGATAGGCTGCCCTCATACACCCAATCCTATCATAGTCTCCTGATCTACTGGGATTAAATGATGGCATCATCTCACTTGGCTTTCCCATTGTGATTTTTCAGGGGTTACATTTTACATTTTAGGGGTGTTTTGTTTTGTTTTGCTTTTGCTTTTCTAGGTAGGATCCAACAAACTCAGGATGGCATCTCATTTTTTTTATTTTAATTTGTATTTATTTATTTGTTTGTTTGTTTATGGGGCAGAGGGTTGTTTTAAACTACTGGTTCTTCCAAAGGGCTCAGACTCTAAAATCAACACTTGGCAAATGGGAACTCATGAAACTGCAAAGCAAAGGACACTGTCATTGGACAAAAAAGCAGCCTGCAGATTAGGAAAGGATTTTCCCCAACCCTATGTCTGACAGAGAGATAATATCTAAAATTTACACAGAACTCAAGACATTAGACATAAACAACCCAAATAGTGCAATTTTAAAATGAGGTACAGAGCTAAAAAAGAGAATTCTCAAATGGCCGAGAAACACTTAAATGTTCAAAGTCCTCAGTCATCAGCGATATCAAAACAACTCTGAGGTCACACCTTACACCCATCACAAGGACTAAGATCAAAACCTCAAGAGACAGCACATATTCGTGAGGATGTAGACCAAGGGGAACACTTCTTCACTGCTGGTAGGAGTGCAAACTTGTACAACCACTTTGGAAGTCAATTTGGTGGTTTCTCAAAAACCTGGGAATAATTTTACCTCAAGATTCAGCTAAACCACTCCTGAGTATATACACAATGATGCTCCAACATCCCACAAAGACATTTGCTCAACTATGTTCATAGCAGCATTATTTGTAATAGCCAGACACTGGAAGCAACCTAGATCTCCCTCAACTGAAAAATGGGTAAAGAAAATGTGTTACATCTACACAATGGAATACTATTCAACTATTTAAAAAAAAAAGGCATCATGAATTTTGCAGACAAATGTGGAATATGGGAATATCATAGTGAGTGAGGTAACCCAGTACCAAAAGGACATGCATCATATTTATTCACTTATAAGTGGGTAGTAGCCATAAAATACAGGTACCAAGCTACACACCATAGAACCAAAGAAGCTAAACAAGAAGGAAGGCCCAATCTACAAATCTCACTTACAAGGAGGAATAAAATAGTAATAAGAGGCAGATGGAGGAGGGGACTGGGAGGGGGGAATGAGGAGGGGAATGGGGGGTATTCAGGATCAGGTGTGGGGAAAGACAGGAGAGGTGACTAGATGGTCACGAGAATGAATGGAAAACTGCACCTGACAGGGGCAGGGGTGCATCTCCAGGATGAGACAGACACCTGAGATAAAGGAGGCACCCACTAATCAATGGGGATGACCTTAGCTGTGACTCACAACACTGGGGATATGGAACCTGAAGAGGCCTCCGCCTTTAGCCAGGCAGAAATCCCAGTGGAGCAATAGAGACACCAACCCACCCACAAAACTTTCAACCCAAAATTTACCCTGTCTTCAAGGAATGTAGGCATAGAGAATGGAACAGAGACTGAGGGAATGGCCAACCAATAATGAACCCAACTTGAGACCCATTCCATGGGCAAGCACCAATCCCTGACACTATTAATGATATTCTGTTATGCTTGCAAACAGGAGCAAGTTGCCCTCTGAGAGGCTCCACCCAGCAGCTGACTCAGACAAATATAGACACCCATAGACAAATAGTGGATGGAACTTGGGCATTCTTATGGAAGAATAGGAGGAAGGATTGTAAGCCCCAAAGGATGACCAACAGAGTCAACTAACCTGAACCCTTAGGGCTTGCAGAGTCTGAAACACCAACAAAAGAACATACACAGGCTGGACCTAGGCCTCCGAACACATATGTAGCAGATGTGTGGCTTGGTCTTCATGTGGGTCTGAAACAACCAGAACGAAGGCTGTCCCAAAAGCTGTTGCCTGTACGTGGGATATGTTATTCTAGCTGAACTGCCTTGTTTGGCCTCAGAGGGAGAGGAAGTGCCTAGCCTCACAGAGATGTGACATGCAGGGTTGAGGTGATACCCAGGGGGGCCCCACCTGCTCAGAGGAGAAGGGGATGGAGGAGGGATTGTGGGAAGGCATGACTGGGAGTGAGGCAGTGAATGGGATGTAAAGTGAGTAAGTTGAAAGAAATTAAATTAATAAAACCAACCAAACAAACAAAACCTACTGGTTCCGCTGCCTCCACAGCCTGAGTGCCAGGATCAGGGATGAGTATTGCAGTGCCCAGTTTCTATGATGCTGAGGACTGAAGCCAGAGCTTCACAAGTGCTAGGCAAACGCTCTACCAACTGAGATCAGCCCCGGGACCTTCAGCTTACTTTCTGTACATAGATAAGTGACAAGCACGTGACCTTACACCAGCAAAGCATCACCTCCCACCTGCTTCATGCCCATGCTGTTGAAGATGACACATGGATATGATTCTTTTCCAGTGGCTAATTTCCCTGAAAATACATCCTCGTGAATAAATACTTCTGTGGGCAAATCTCCGATGGTGCATTCTTTCTTAAAACAACCGTAAGTATTAAAGGCTATTGTGTCTCCTTTTCACTTGTCTTAGAGGTCATGCACACATGCTAAATGAATGCTTAGGAAGTCTATAAACTGCCCAGTGGATCAGGGAATAAACACCAGATCCTATTACCAAAACTTCCCTGATAGAACCAACTTCCGCAATTCACCTTTTCTACACCTATAAATATCCTAATTGGGAAATACCAACTCTCAATTGATTAGTGGCATGCCATGATATAATGTATAAGGTGCACTCTGGGTGTTGTTTGTCCTCTGGTGGCATCTTAAAAACTGTAGGTGTTTCTTTACTTAGCATCAATTTAGCGTAGGTGTCTAATGGGAAATGTAAGCTCACCTTAATTCTGTGAAAGACAACAGTACCTTAGTGAGCAGTTCTATCTATATTAGGAAAATATTGATGGACATGCTATTTCTCTTCTCTCTGCTCTCGTGCAGGTCTGGGTTATTGTCCCAACTAAGAAACTTAAAATCCACAGTAAATAAGTAGAACTACATAGCTGCAATTGGTCATGTAAATTATCCATGGTCTCCAAAGGCAGCTCGAGCCACACGGAAGACAGTAAAAAGCTGCCTCCTCCAGAGATTTTTCACAAGCTCCAAAACCGGTCTGAAACCTTTCTTAGATGGACCACTTTGAAACAGTTCACAATACATGAAGGGGTTCAGGCTTTCCTGCTGTTTCTAACTTTTGACTGAGTACCCCACTGCAGAGCGCGAGAGTGCCCTGGTAGCACAGAGGTGCACAGGGAGGGCGCAATGGGAATTCTGTCTGACTCAACGAGGGAAGGCTGTTTTCTGTTTCTTCAAGACGAGCTGAGCTCACAGCAGCGGGAGTACCTGAGGACTATTGTAGATGAGGATTCTGGGGTTATGCCCTCTCACTTGGAAATAATGCAGGGGAATGGGTAGCCCGCGGGAGTGGGTAGCCCTGGGCTGATATTCCGGTAGGAACCGCTCACCACCCCACCCCATCCCCCACCATGCCTGGCTGTGGCGGCTGCTCGAGAGTGGTCGCACTTCCCACACTGAGCAACGCTGTCCACCCACCCTGAGGCCACCAAGCCGCCTCTGATCGCGGTCGTCCACCCTCCAGTGTCATCTTGCACCGAGCGTGGAGTTTATGGCCTGGGACCTCGGGACCTCCCTGAAGCTCCTTAGGAGATGTGTACATTGGGTACGGAGTCTCAGGGAACTCACCAGCCTGCACCGGATTCTCTGCTACCTGGATTCAGCACCTTTAGGCTTGCTGCTGCGCCTGATTCCTCCTGAAAGCTCTCTATTCTTAAACTCCAGAGTGAAACCGGATATTGCCTGCACTTAGTTGTGGAGATGGAGAACTGAAATTGAAACTGCACAGGCTTGTGCTGACTTTCTGAGAAGCTTCTGCTTTTCCTGGAAAGAAAACGGAATCTGTGGGAAACAAGTCCATAGTCTTCCCTGCCAGATGGGCGGACGAAAACAAGTCGCTGATTCTCTAAATACTGACTTCTATTGGGAAATACAGAATGCTGCAACAGAAATGTACCAGCTCCTGCCACAGTGATCCACTGGCTTATTCCAAGAGGTTGACGCCAACAAAACGTTTTTAACTTAAAAAATGTGCAACTCAGGCATGATATTAATACTGTACATATTAAGAAGGTAATGGGTTGTTTCTGTGCATTGGATACCTCATGTGATGTATGATGCAGACTGGGTTAACATAGCTATCTCTTCAAACAGTTAACACTTCTTTTTTGAGATGTATGCCACAGTCACCATCATTTATCTTGCTGTGCAGCAGCACATCTGAAGTCTGGCTTCTCCCTTTTTCACGTCCCCTACGGGTCAGCTTGCTATGCCTTCTACTATATGGAGTTTTTTTAAAGGCAAAACCGAAATGGATTACAACAGATGTTTTGGGAAAGAAAGAAAAAAAAGCCTTGTCTTAAGTGACTGTCCAGATGTCTGGTAACATACAACAGACTAAGCTGTCCTCTTTGTTTGGTTAAATGTCTTGGTGCATTTTAAATTCACAAATATTCACGTCAGGGTGATTCTGTGATTGGAATGTAACCTCGTGTTGTGTTGAGGAACATCTACATACAGACCAGACGAGTGAAGTATCCATGCCTGATGCTTTCTTACAGGCCCCTCGGAATCATCTTTCTGAGCTAGGGAGGAGGTGGGGCTTGGTCAGGCCTGAGAACCATCACTTAGTGTGTCCTAAGGTTATCTTTCAGGTGGGAACATCCGTTTGATTCCCATCTGTTAGTCTGACTGAGGTAAATTTCTCCCATAGAACAAAGGTAAGTGTGAACTCTGTGGAATAGCCGTTGTCAGACTCAAGGCTAGGACAAGAATGCACTTCATTGCAGTAACGCTGGATGAACTAGGCATGTCTGGGGTCAGGGCACAGGCAGACACTTAAGTGTTAAAGCTTTCACAATCCTCTCTTTTCTGTTGCTTTTTAAAAGACATAATGGATCTATTTCAGATTGACCTGCTGTGAGGATTTGTATATGCTCGGCCCAGAAACTGGCACTAGTAGAAGGTGTGGCCCTGTTCAAGTAGGTGTGGCCTTTTTGGAGTGAGTGTGTCACTTTGGGTGTGGGCTTTAAGACCCTCATCCTATCTCCCTGGAAGTCAGTATTCTGCTAGCAGCCTTCAGATGAAGATGTAGAATTCTCAGCTCTGCCTGTACCATGCCTGCCTAGATGCTGCCATACTCCCACCTTCATGACTAAACATCTGAACCTGCAAGCCAGCCCCATTTAAATGTTGTCCTTTATAAGAGTTGCCTTGGTCATGGTGTCTGTTCACAGTAACAAAACCCTAACTAAGACACCTGGAGCACAATGAGACCTCCCTGAAATCATCAGGAATAATGACCCAACATGTGGGAAATGCTATACTAATGGGAGTTCAAGGACAGACTCGAGATGGATCTGAGACTCCAATGAACCATATGTCTTTGCCTTTGCCTCTGGGTACAGGCTTTTGGGTAATTCCACACTTACCTTCCGCACTGTTGGGCACTGCCCAGACCTCAGCCAGACTTGACCGTGAGCTCCAGCACTTTCTCTTGCTCTTCTTAGATGGTTTTCTTTTCAGCCACCTCTATTTTCTCCTTTGTTTGGTCAATGCTCAGCTTTTTTTAGTGGCCATGGATTACTACTGTCTCTCTTCTGTTCTTAGCCATTTCTTTGAGTGTCTCCCTCATGACCCACTTGGCACTGTGCAGAGGCTGTGGAGAAAGGGAAGAAAGCAGACGGCCTGGGCTACTTTCTCCTGAGCCATCAAGATTTTGGAATGTGGTGGGAAAGGCCCTGCTCAGCTGGCCATTTACCACAGCAACACTTGTCATTGTCTAGATTCAACAGGGTGTGCCTTCCACTAAAAGAGAGCCGAGTCTTTAGCTGTAGGGAATTCTTCCTATCCAGACTCCTGAGAGAGGAGCTCCACCCATTAACTGGTAGAGCTTGTAATTCTCACCAGTGAGAACTCTAACTGAAGGATGCATTTCCACATCATTGCCTTGCCGTCCAGAAATTGCCCAGAGAAACACCATTGTCCAAGGAAACACAAAGGCAGATACAACATCAGCCTTTTTCTGAATATAACATGGTTCTATACGGTCATGTACCGGACACAAGAAAGTTTGAATCCTTTCTTTTTCTGTTTTTTTTTTATTAGTTAATTTATTTATTCATGCCAGTCAGAACCCTTCCTCTCTTCCCAGTTCCACCCTCAGAGAAGAGGAAGCCTCCTTTGGTACCAGCCAGCCCTGGGACATCAAGTCCCAGCAGGACTAAGTGCATCCTCTCCCACTGAGACACCACCAGGCAGTCCAGCTAGGAAAAGAAGATCTAATGGCAGACAACAGAGTCAAAGACAGTCCCATGCTCCAATTATTAGGGGTCCCCCCTGAAAACCAAGCTGCACAGTCTGGTCCTTTCTTCTTCATTTGCATCTTGTGATTTCCTCCAGGCCGTGAATAAACGGAAGTCTAAACTCAGGTCAGAGGTGAAAACTCCCCCATAGTAGCTTTCCTCTCAGCTCCTTAGATAATTCCTGCCCAGTGACACATTCACCACTCAGACCAAGTTCCAGACAACCAGATCACTGTGAACATCCACGAGCCTGGATGCTTGTCTATCCTTTAGTCCTTAGCACGAATACTTCATCTCAATCCCAGTCTTCCCTTCCGGAAAGCTCTCTCAACCTTAGCCTATGAGACTTGAATTCCTGTGGCAGGCATTGATTGTATCATTGACTCTGCCGATTGTTTATAGAGTCTGCTTTACTCGGCCATTGTGTGGGCCTGAGTACTTGTTAAATATTTGTTGAGTAGTTAATAAACTATTTTAAAATCTCAGAAGTACATCTGATTTTTTTTTTTTTTTGCAGTGTCAAGAATGAAAGGGAGACATTCAGTAATGTGATATGAGAAACAGGGGCAGTATTTTGGAAGATAAAAATGTCAGGAGAAAAACTAAAGTTATTGAGGACAATACAGAAGTAGAGGAACTTGATGGTTTGACTGAAAAGCTGTATCTACGATTTTTCTGGATTATTTCGTGCCTGGATGTCATTTGTTTGAAGCATGAGACAGTCCATCCGGTAGTAAAACACGCTGCATGAGATCATCTAAGTCTCATTCGAGTTCATTGACACTTTGGATTTATAGCAACTCCCATTCTGACAGTTTGCATTGTGTCTAGGCTCCGCCCCACAAGTTACCCCACCACAGCCAGGTATGCTCTGCCCCTCAGTTACCTGGCAACAGCCAGGTGTGCCTGACTCACTACAAAGGGGGCTGGTTGTCCCCTCCTCACTCTCTTGCTCTCTTCTCCTCTTGCCCTTGTTCCCTTATCCTCTTTTCCTTTTCTCCCCATTCCCCTCTACCCCCCCCACATGATCACTGCTAGCCTCTACTCCTCAATCTGTTCATGTGTCTCTGTCTCTCTCACTCTCTTTGTCTCTCAGTCTCTCTCTGTCTCTCAGTCTCTCTCCCTTCCTCCCTCCCTTCCTCTCTCTCTCCCTCCCTCTGCCTTTCTCTCTCTCTACTCCCTCAATCCCCCTCCCCATGCCCTAAGTAAACTCTATTCTATACTATACTGTCCATGTGGTTGGTACCTCAGGGGGAAAGGATACCTCAGCAGGGGCCCACAAAGATACCCCTTTCCCCCCCACCATACCGAACCTCCACCAAACATATCCCTGGATTTTATTTTCTTTCTTTCTTTCCTTCTTTCTTTCTTTCTTTCTTTCTTTCTTTCTTTCTTTCTTTCTTTCTTTCTTTCTTTCTTTCTTTCTTCCTTCCTTCCTTCCTTCCTTCCTTCCCTCCTTCCTTCTTTCCTTCCTTCTTTCCTTCCTTTCTTCCTTTCTTTCTCTCTTTCTCTCTTTTTCTCTTTTTCTTTCTCTCTTTCTCTCTTTCCTTTTCTTTTAATAAAACACAACACTGATAAGCTATGTTAACTAGTGAAGACCAGTCAAACCATACAACCACAGTAAATACAATTTTGATATAGAAATAGTTTCTAATTCTGTACCTATTATGTTTTAATGGTTGGTCGTAAACATTTCATGATACATAATAGTGAAACTGTGATTCTGAATGGATTGGAACTCCTATCCAGAATTAGATTTGAAGGTTTTGGTAGTCTTTAAACTTTTGTGATTTGTCTACTATTGAAGCACATAAAGCCCAGCTCAAATACTTAATAAATGTAGATGAAGAATGTCCTCCTGCTGCAGACAAACCTCTATTGGGTCTCCAATCTGCAGGGAAGAGGGTTCTGGTTACAGGTGAGCAAGGCATCAGCGAGCAATGAATGACAAACTGACACAAGGGAGTGCTGTATCTGGATGTAATTTGACAAATCAAGCACCAGTCTTATAATACAGATGAAAAACAAGAAGGCTAGGCAAATACATTTGCCAAGGTACACTGGTTCTTAACACAAAACAAAGAAAATGCATACATAAAAAGCTGAGGGGAGCCAGGCCATGTTTACAACTGAGAATAGGAACAACCCTTAGTTAAGATCAGCTAAACACAGGAGCCAGGTGAATGCTCTGATGCAATGCTAGTCTATTGTTAAACCCACCACCAGGGGTCCTTTAGTAAATACCTGATTATGCTATTCCTTTGGGCCTAGTGAAAAACCTGCACCAGGGGAATTCCGTTCTACTAACCCTTTCATGAATAATACTACAACCCACCTATTTCCTAGGACATTGTGTATTCCTGTGTTTAGGTGTGACTCGGCTTGTCCTAAGTAATTACTATGTAGACAAGCCCTGAGCTTTCTAGCTCTATTCAAGTAAATTGTAATGCCTGATTAATTTCACTGTCTCTACTAGAAGTAAATTTGAATGTTACTGAATAGGTAACATTCTTACTGAATTCCAAGCTCAGGGTCAGCTTCAAGGACTATCTAGGACATTGGAACACTGACAAAGGCTTAGCTATATGTCAAAATCAATCCTTAAAGGCACTTATAATAAAGCGATGCTAAAAGAGAGCTCACGGATCCATACACCAGACTAAAGTGGGGACAGGGTTTGAGTATACAGGCTATGGGGATGCCAAGGTTCCAGGAGGCTAAGATTCCATGAAACTCTTTGCCTCAGGACTGCTTCTGGGTTTCTAAACCTGTCAAGCAGACTTCACTGGAGTGGATATAGCATCCTCCCACTGCCCTTTGCCCTCATGTGCCTTCCAGGATGACCTTAATAGTGACTCATGAATCTTCACCCTTGCTGTGCTTTCGATCAGTAATTGTCTACAGCAGCACATCACCATCATCTCCCAGGCCCTGGAACAGCTGCAGAGCCATCAACCTCCAGGCCTTAGAGCAGCTGCAGAACACTTCCAAGGTCCAAACCACAATGTTTCATTGACCTTTGAGTAACAGCATCTGAGACTTTCTTCTTTATTGTGAATTAGTTGTCCTGCATGAAGGACATGGTAGACAAAACCTAATGCCACAAATGTAGTTTTAAATTTGGTTTGTAAAATATAATGTAGTTGTCTTAGGGTTTTATTGCTGTGAAGAGATACCATGACCAAGGCAAGTCTTATAAAAGAAAACATTCAATGGGGCTGGCTTACAGTTTCAGAGGTCCAGTCCATTATCATCACGGTGGGAACCATGGCGGCATCCAGGAAGATGTGGTACTGGAGAAGGAACTGAGTGTTCTACATCTTCATCCCAAAACAGCAGAAGAAGACTCTCATCCACTGGTAACTAGGAGAAAGCTGTCCTTGCTTCCATATTGTGCAGAGCCTGAGCAGAGGAGACTGAAAGCTCATCCCCACAGGGAGGCACTTCATCCAACAAGGCCATACCTATTCCAACAAGGACACACCTCCTAGTAGTGTCACTCTCTGTGGGCCAAGCATATTCAAACACATGAGTCTATGGGGGCAAAATCTACTCAATAGGATATTTTTCTGTGACCCTGAAAGACTCTAAGACTCCCAAAGGGAGACACTTACTCAAGCCTCGGGTCAGCCGCGCACCCAAGAAGACACTGAGACCGAACTTAAGATGTATAGAGAGTAAGATTTAATACAGCAACGACAAGAAAGCACATAAAAAGCACATATACCAGAGACTCTGGGGTCGAATCTCATGCACCCAGCATGGTGCAGAGGAGATTTGGCGCCCAGCCCAAATTTTCACAGGCTTTTATAGGAAATAGCCAGGGGAAAAGTACAAGTTTTACGTCACCAAGGGGTCGTGTCCTATATTTTGGCAATGTACTCGATCTATTGGAACATTCTGGGGTAGTACCAGGAGGCCCCTATCTCAAAAATGTTCTTGGAACAGTCCTCAGTTAGGAGGGGTAGGACTAGGTTTGTTCCAGGAGACCCTTTATCTAAAAAATGTTCCTGGAACAATTTTCAATTGGGAGGGGATACCTTGGGGTAAAAAGTTCAGGAGTGCTCCGAGAACAGTCTCTGGATGGGAGGGGTAAGAGAGTTCAGGAAAAGTTCAGTTTTTCCTCTTTCATTCCCCCCTTCTTCTAGTAAAAAGCTCTAATCTTAGAGCGGGGTTTTGGCCTCCTGGAGGACCCGATATCGTTGCCTTAGTACCATAACCTGCACTGCATTTATTCTTTTTCTAACAAAAGCTACTAACTTATTAAGAATGCAGGGGCCAAAAGTGAGCAAAAGCATAAGTGTAATTAAGGGTCCTGCTATGGAGGAGAGGAGAGTGGTAAGCCAAGGGGACCTATTAAACCAGCTTTCGAACCATCCTTGTTGGCTTTCTCTCTCTCTTTTACGCATATCTAAGCGTTCTCTAAGTCTGGCCATAGAGTCTTTGATTACTCCTGAATGATCAACATAAAAACAACATTCTTCTTTTAGGGCAGCGCAAAGTCCTCCTTCTTTAAGGAACAATAAGTCTAATCCTCTCCTGTTTTGCAGCACTACTTCAGACAGGGAAGTTAAAGATTCTTCTAATTTAGTTATAGACTGTTCTATAGTTCTAAGATCAATGTCCATAGCTGTACGTAATTCTTCATAGTATTGGGGGGTCTGAATTAAGGCAGCGGTCCCTGTACCTACTCCCACTGCTACTCCCAATCCTAAAAGTACTGCCAGGGTTAAGGTAATGGGCTCTCTTCTCCAACGGACCCGATGATCAAACTTATCTAAAAAGGAGCTATCATCATGATACAGGAGTCTAGGAATAAGCTGAACTAAAATGCAAAAATCTTTGGAACTATTAAAAACAGATATAGATACACAAGGAGTGAGACCGGTATTGCAAGCCCATACTGTGTCAATGGGGGGCACCAGATACTGACCACTTTTGCTAGGCTGGATGTTCTGGGTCTGATTGCAAAGGTGCCGTTTATCCTGAGGTGCTTGGCCTAAACAGAGCCCACTTCCTGAAACTGCTTCCAGAGTCAGCTTTCTGTTTTCCCCCCAAAGGCATTGAGAATGATCTGAAGTAGTATTATAAGTCCTGATCTGAGCAATTCCTTCATAATAAGGGGGCCTAGAGGCATAGCATAACCAACATGATTGAGTCATATTAGGATTAGTCCTATTTAACACCAAAAAAGCTCCTTGGACTAGACTGACCAGACGGCTCTCTGTGTCCAGGGGCGGTGGGGAAACTAAGGTCGGTAGGGAAGGTCTCACTGTTTTGGGCTGTGGAGTTGGTGGAGCTGGTACAGCCGTGACTTGTGGGGGAGCTGGTACTATTGGGGGACCCTGTTCCGTAAGGACTTTATTGGGCCCGATGGGTGTTATCGCCAATTTTTTCACAGTCAGCCTGATTGTAAAAATGAACCCAGGGTCTCTCGGTGGACTGGATACACGCCAACCCCACTTATTTCCTTTAAGCCAACTTAAACGATTTTGTTTCCCTTTTTCAGTGAATTTTATAAGTAGGGGGTTGCAGTATTTACCTTTGCATGGTCCTGGGGGGCTGTTTTCAGTAGCACACCCATAAGCTCCTACGGCGGCCTCATCTGAATCCAGGACATAATGGAGGTCGCCATCGTTTGGGTATTTATGGGGATCTCTTTCTCCTTGATATGGCTTATCATAACCACTACCTCGCTTAACCGTGATTAGGTCCCAGGCAGAGGAAGGCTTCCAGTAGGCTTCCCCTGTTGTTTCACATGTCCATTTACCACAAAAATAATCTGATGCCCCTCCACATTCTTGTTGAAGCTTTTTGCTTTGACCCTGACCGGGGCAAACATAGAACTGTGCGGCTCTAAGGTTAGCTCGGTAGAACTGTCCTGGACATCCATACGTGTTCCCTATTCCACCTGGAACACACCGCTGTTCAGGGGGTGGGTTACTAAAATCAGTATGGTCGGGGAGGTCCCAATTGGGAGATCCTGCTGCTAACTTACAAATGTCAGGGGTGAGATCAGGCCACCAAGTCCAAGGGGGAAGGACTGCAGTGATTGCCCATACAATGTTTCCCTCCCCATTAAGCACTTCCCAGGACTGTTGAATTGGGGCATGAGGGTTGTGGTTCTCCAAGCTTAGGGTGGTACCCGCGACACAAGCGAAGTTCAAGAGGATTGTCAGTAGTTGCCATCGTCCAGTTGTCTTCATGGTTGCCTCTACCCTGGCTAGGAGCCTTCTTGACGTGGGAGGCGTGGATCCAGGCGGCGTTCCCGTCTACCTTTACTGCCGTTGGAGTTGTTAACAGTACCAGATATGGTCCTTTCCACCGAGGCTCAAGAATGCCGGTGTGATGTCGTCTGACAAGGACCGAATCTCCAACCTGGAACCCGTGGGGCACTACCGTAGTCCCCGGTGCATCTGGTTCCAGATCTGTGTTCTGACAACCTCCAAGGCCTTTAAATGGGTAAACAGAGCAGAGGGTGAGGAAGAGTCAACACAGGGATCCAATATCCCGCTAGATTCAGTCAAGGGGGGCGGTCCCCCATGTCATAAAGGATCTTAAAAAGAGTAAAACTGAATCAAGAAATAGGGCATAGGGAAGGAACACCAAGTCTGTGCCAGTCTCCACGATTAATTTTGTCAAGGTCTGTCTTAGAGTTTTAGACTAATTTTTTATCTGTCCTGAGCTCTGATGTCTATACACAATGTAATTTTTATTTGACCTCTAAATGCTTGGCCACACCCTGACTTACCTGGACAACAAAGCAGGGCCATTATCTGACACTATTGCTTTTGGCACTCTTGGAAAATTTTTCTTTAATAGTCTTCTTGATGACTTATGTGAGCAGTCTCATTTATCCATTTTGAGAACGTCTTTTTCTGCAGATGTCAACAGCTTTCTTTGTTTGTATATTGTTCCATACAGTGGCAAAAGCATACCTGCTGTCAGTGTCATTTATAAAGCTTGTATCAAAACCACAAGTTCAGCTTTCTGGGCTGAAGTCTCTTTAGGGAGGCTGCTGGCCTAGATCACCTGCTTTTTGTCCACTGCTGCACTGCTGTCCCCGCCTTCCGCTTACCTTTAACCATGAGGCTACTGCCATCCGTGTACCAGTTTAAACTTTCAGGCCAAGGCTGATTTGATCTTTACCTGCCGAGGTAAGTAGCCCCCTCTGTTGGTAGATGGTCCCATGGATATGAGCTGCTTTTCATCTACTACTGCCGCTCCTGTGACAAAGCTGCTGCCATCTGTGTACCAGGCAGGCACACCTGTCCAAGGCTGATCAGTCAGATCTCTCCTCGTTCCAGTTTTTTCAGCCAGGACATCAACACATTGATGTACAGGAGTGGAGTCGTCCGCCAAGGGGAGGTGGCAGGATTGAGGATGGCAGGTGGAGCAAAAGTCACTCAATCATTCAGCAACAAATTCTGGTAGTGGGTATAGTCACATGCTGACCCAGAGTAAGCTTGTCAGGGCCCCAGAGTCTGAGTCAAAACCCCGCGGGCTACTCCAGCCCGCTCATCAACATATAGGGTAAAAGGCTCAGTCAAATCTGGCAAGGCCAGGGCGGGGGCTGCAAGCAAGGCTGCCTTTATGCTGTCAAAGGCTTTTTGGTGTTCCTCAGTCCAGGTGAATGGGACTTTTTCTTTTCAGATCTGCAAAAGCCCACCGTCCCCAGAAACTCACGTACTTGGCGCGGGGTGGTAGGGGTTGGGATCAGCATCACAGTCTTTTTTCTGGCCTAGCTGGGCTTTCTTAGCCGATACCCGATACCCCAACTCACCCAGTTCATTCAGGAGCTTCTAGGAGGGCCAGAATTTTTTCTTCGTTTTTAATGTCTCTGCCTTCAGCCAACCGCAGGGCTTGGGTTAGTGCCAGAAGTTCAGCCTTCTGAGCCGAAGTTCCTTCTGCCAGAATGTCAGAGCAGTGATGAGTAGGTGAAGACTCAGCAGGTTAGCAGGGGAAGCGAAGGTCACTTGTTCTGTCAACAAAAAGCTCTGATAATGTGTCCATCAGTCAGGGAAACAATTGGATCATGTGTCCCTGACCAAAAGCCATTATGTGCAGACAAGCAGGCCATCTCTCAGTCACCAGGTCTAATTTTTTCAAGTGCCACTGGTCTTTTAGGGTCCCAATTTCTGAGTAAGAACCTCTTTGGCAATACTTTTGTTCTCAGTCACATTTAGGAGTCCCAAAGTTGGGGACAACATTAGGGCAGTCTCAATAGCATCTAAGGCCATCCAAGGTTGTTCTTTATTTCTTATACGAGGGGCTGTTTATCTTTTTAATTTAGCAAAACCTGGAATCCACAGTCTGCAAAGGCCTGTAGTGTCCAGGAACCTTTTACTTTTAGCCACGAACAGGTGAAGGGTTTGGTCATGAGGGGGGCTCCTCTTCTTTTTGTTAGGACAGTAAACACTTTGATCTTTAGCCAAAGGCTTGCTTTTGTTGCCAGGTACTAAGTTTTCTAGTCTCCCTGACGTTTGTGACCAGCATTTTTTACAGATCATTTCTAAGTGCTAGTATTATTAGCAAGTGTCATTTTGCTAGGTTCTAGTCTTTGTCATTTATCTCTCTTTACTCCTGTTTTTAA
Source organism: Mus caroli (assembly GCF_978045245.1). NCBI lineage: Eukaryota > Metazoa > Chordata > Mammalia > Rodentia > Muridae > Mus > Mus caroli. The sequence continues at coordinate 17,524,530 of NW_028227258.1, forward strand.
CTGCAATGGAGATCTCATTACCTAGGTCAGATTGTTGGGGCACTTTCTAGTCCCACAGAGACGAGACCATCAGAGCCTGGCAGTTAGACTCGTAGGTGCCCCTTACCTTGGACAGAAGAAGCCCCAAGTGAGTGGTCTCCCTCACCGGAGCTTAGAACAAACTCACGCAGCTCAGGGCGGTGTCTGAGAAGAGAAAACACATGGGGCAGAGAAGGGAGTGCAGCTCTTACGTCTGGCTGCATCAGATTTCAAAATGAACACAATTTTTTCTGTTAACAAAAGACAGGATACAGGGGACAGGGGAATAAAAAGCAACTAGGGAACCTTGTGGCGTCCTCAGATCAGACGTGGCGACCCGCTGAATTTAAGCATATTAGTCAGCGGAGGAAAAGAAACTAACCAGGATTCTCTCAGTAACGGCGAATGGACAGGGAGGAGCCAAGTGCCGAGTCTCCGCCGCACGCCACGGCGCGGGAAATGTGGGAGTGGCAAACAAACACTGGCAGGGAGGGGGGATTTAACCACTTGTTAGACATCCGGTACTCTCTGCACTGTCCTCCCGCATGGCCTGGAGGCGGCGGTGGGCCTGGCGGAGCGCAGACAGCAGCCTCCTCCCGCGAAACGGCCCCGCCGCCGGTCGGGCGGTGGCGGCTGCGGTGGGGGCAGCAGCGGCGGCTGCGCGGGTGGCGGACACAAGGGAGGGAGTGTGGGCAGGCACCTGTGCGCAGACTCCGGGAGGAGCCAAATGAGGGGCAATTTAACCACTTGTTTTCCGGCATGGCTTGAGCCCCTGGAGGCGGCGGCGACAGGGGCCCGCCACCCCGCACACAGGCATCCACGGAGCTCTTTTGGCCGGAGGCAACGGCGGCCTCCCGAGCTTTGGAAACGCAAGGCGCCTGCGTGGCAGGGCGGGGGACAACGACTACACTTCTCGGTGTGCCCCGCGGGCAGGCGCGCAGACACAAGGGAGTGCAGGCAGACTCCAGGGGGGAAGCCAAAGGAGGGACGGCGGCCGCAGTAGGCCCCTCCCCAGCTGTGGCAGGCTTCACGGCCGCTCTAGGGCGCCAGGCGGGACGGCAGGCCGCCGCACTAGCCACCAGCATCTCACAAGAACTCAGACCCCCAGCCGAGTGCTGGCCCCGCAGCAAGGCCAGCCGGCGCTGCCCGCCTGCTGCGAGCTGCCGGCACCACCTCGCCGAGAGCGCGGTGGGCAAGACAGGCCTGATGGTTCTTTTTTTCTCTTTTTTTTTTTTTTTTAAAAACCATTGCTGACAAATTCTGTCCTGACGTCAGTCCAAGTCTACAGTCGACAAAGGGTTAACACACACACACACACACACACACAGTCTTGTCACATGGCACAACCAGCCAAACGCCACTTTCTGACGGGGTCGGATTCCACATCGACTCCCTTTTTCTGACGGGGGTGGGACTCCACATCCACTCCCGCCCTGGCAGAAAGAACACTGTCCTGACGGGGGCGAGATTTTACATTTACTCCCGTTCTGGCAGATTGTCCCATTTCTAAAATAATAATAGCAGACACAACAAAAGCAGATACAAGACTGAGACAAAAAAGAAACCAAAAACAGTGGCGACTTCACATCGCCCACAGGCAACTTACAGATTCAGATGGCCTCTCCAAGGCCGGCCAGCTTAGACCTTCCACCAAAGTGATGGTCTCTTGGCCTTCAGAGGGGTTCATCAGGCGTCCCTGATCCTCCCCTATTCCTCCTGGGACGTCTCCCAGGGGCAGATCGGACGGTGGACACCTGGGCACGTCTGACCTTATCCACCCCGCGCTCTCTCTCTCCCGGAGCACGGTCTCTGGTGCTCGTACTAAGCACAGAGCGTCACGCAAAACCAAAACTGCGATCGCACCAGATACAGATTCAGATGGCCTCTCCAAGGCCCACAGATTGAGACCCTCCTGGCCTCCAGAAACAGAACACAGACACTAGACCAAGGCAAAACAGAAAATCTTACCTCTAAGTGGGTCCAGGACTTCTGGGTGGACGCGCTGATTCCCGGCCAATGCACCAAATGAAAGACTCTAAGACTCCCAAAGGGAGACACTTACTCAAGCCTCGGGTCAGCCGTGCACCCAAGAAGACACTGAGACCGAACTTAAGATGTATAGAGAGTAAGATTTAATACAGCAACGACAAGAAAGCACATAAAAAGCACATATACCAGAGACTCTGGGGTCGAATCTCATGCACCCAGCATGGTGCAGAGGAGATTCGGCGCCCAGCCCAAATTTTCACAGGCTTTTATAGGAAATAGCCAGGGGAAAAGTACAAGTTTTACGTCACCAAGGGGTCGTGTCCTATATTTTGGCAATGTACTCGATCTATTGGAACATTCTGGGGTAGTACCAGGAGGCCCCTATCTCAAAAATGTTCTTGGAACAGTCCTCAGTTAGGAGGGGTAGGACTAGGTTTGTTCCAGGAGACCCTTTATCTAAAAAATGTTCCTGGAACAATTTTCAATTGGGAGGGGATACCTTGGGGTAAAAAGTTCAGGAGTGCTCCGAGAACAGTCTCTGGATGGGAGGGGTAAGAGAGTTCAGGAAAAGTTCAGTTTTTCCTCTTTCAACCCATCTATGTAAGGGGTGGATTCAGGATTCAAATGGATCTGCATGTTTCTTTACAGATCTTGTTTGAACTTGTCAGGACTTCATTCCATAGCTGATATCAGACAAATGGTTCATCAGTGAAGATGACAATCGAGAGAAGACCTTGAACCTGAACCCAGGCATTAGAGCAAGACCTGGACAGAGAAAGGCTCTGACGGCAGGGTCTTCTAATTCCTATTATTTGTCATTGCCATCAAGTTTTGGAAGTGATTAAGGCCCAGGATACTGGGGACTGGGGCTTGGTTCCTGTGGGTTGTTAACTATCTGAAAGTCTCCAGTGGCTGGGATTTTAAATCATCAAGGAAACTTGTGGCTCAATAGTAGACCAAGTCAAGTCAATACAATTAATACTGAAATAAAAATGTGTAGAGCATGTTCAAAGTCATAATCTCCGAGGCTTACAGGATCATGCTCTTTGCTGCATGGTGTAAATAATATGTTCTCCTCTGGCAGGATTACAAGAGCATATGACTGTGTAAAGTAAAATGAGTAATTTAGTGCAAACAGTGCAAAGAAACTTAAGAGTCAGAAAGACAGTGGACAGATAGGGCTGAAGCTGGAAAATTGATGGTAAAATTCAAAGCCATCATTGTTGGGAGGAAAAAAGCTTGGTTTTCTTGCTTGGGATCCAGTAATGTACAAAATGGATGCATAATTACACACACACACACACACCACACACACTACTGAGTCCATTTAACATTGTTCATATATGCATCTATACATGTGCCCGTTTGAGGTTGGGCTACGTATTTGGGGATTTTTCTCTGGAAGAAACCAGTTCTCCTTCAAAGCTCCCAATGACTTCCTGTAGCTGTAGGAGTGCAATCGAGTGGAATCTCTCCTGTCCACATCAGCATTGCATCTGATGTTGCCATTATACCAGTTTTCATCAGGAATACAGTTGAGATTTCTTGGGTACATTTTCCGAGTTCTGGCGAGGGCACACTGTCTGGCAGCAGGAGCTCTGTCTTCTGTGTCTTACAATCTTTCAGCCCTTCTTCACATTTCTTTTCTCAGCCTTAGGTGTAAGTGTTGTTTGCATATGTCTACTTCTGAGTTCCAAGGAAAGGAATATATGAGTTTACTAAGTTAAAAGGCATGAGGGTTTTGTTGTTTGTTTGCCAACATAGGGTTTTGTTCTTACTGCAGAGGGCTGAGATAGTGAAACCAAAGAGATTATAACTTCGAATTTAACTAGAATGAGATAAATCCTAGAATATTATGTTGATGTATGCATGAATCATACATTTTGTTTAAATGTACAAGATAAAGAGATAAAATCAAACCTTATAGTTATTTTCATGGATAGTTAGTACAAAGGGATTGGATATTTCATAGCATTGTGAGATCTATGGAACATATTAAGTATAGCTATATACCAAAACATACAAAGTACACATTTTGGCAGCTAAGCCATCTGTAAGATGAGCATCATTTTAATTTTTTCAAAGTCTGACAGAAAATGCCAAGAAGCATCTAAGAGGAAACAATCGCACTGCGGTATCTCTGCAGAGGTCCTAGGGCTTGGTCTCTCACTCTGTAAGGCCACTTTAGGAAGAAAGTAATGGGTGGCCTACCTATACTCTTTGCTTCAGACCCTAGTGAATGCCCAAAGAAGACCCCTGTGTCCTGGGACTCAGGGTATGCAGGGAGCAAATGCAGAGGCTGAAGGATGGGCATAAACAAACAACATCTGATCACATGCCATCATTCTGCCACCCCAGCTGGCTCCTCCTGCTATTACCCAACAGCAAGTATAGAAGTCATGGTTTGTGTTTATTTCTTTTCTTTCTTTCCACCTTCACCATTCCTTAAAATGTATTCATGTTATTAACATAATTTCTTCCATTCATAGAAGTAGGATAAATAGATAGATAGATAGATAGATAGATAGATAGATAGATAGATAGATAGATAGATAGATAGATAGATGTGAGTTTGTATGTAAAATTCCCTAATGCTGTCATTCAGAAGAAATCACTATTATTTTGTTGATTGTTCTTGCAGATTATGTTTCCTGCTTGCTCTGAGCTGTCTATCTGGACTGAAACATCATGAAGCTAATTTAACTTGATTTCTATTCTAAATGAAATAGTAACTATTCAAGCTCCAAAATATTTATTTATTTAAAATGAGAAAATAAATGTTAATCAATGTAGTTATAAGTGCTAAAAATGCTACATTTTATCTAAGTTTCCACTTTTTGCTTCTGCTCAGGTGCTTCTGTCCTATGACATGTGAATTTCAGTATGAGCAAGAATTGTAGTATATAAAGTTGAGACATACAGGCGAATCAATTTAGTGAATTTTATTTTTTATTCCATTTTATTGAACACAGAATGAGACTAACACAAACAGGTAATTCTCTCTCTCTCTCTCTCTCCCTCCCTCCCTCCCTCCCTCCTTCCCTCTCTCTCCCTCTCCCCATTGCCTTCTGGATAGATAAAGGCAAGGGCTACTTACTTTATTAGAACAAACTAAGGCTATTTCCAGCTGAACAACTACACTGAGACAATGCTTGCCAGATACATCTCAATATAAAAGGGAAATGCACATTCCAAGCATAAATCTATCAATCTTAATTATGTTACCAACAATGGACAGCATGTAATTAAAAGAATTTTAAGACACACAGAAAAACCAAGCACAGGGTTTGGTTTTTGTTTTTGTTTAAAGAAATAAAGCAAATCAACCCCGAAACAGAGACAGGCTTAGAATAGTGAGAAATCATTTAAAAACTTTACATTTTAAATCATCAAAATGATTTAAAATCAGTGTCATTCCTGTGGTTAAGAATTCCTGTGAGCAATATACCTGGGCAAGTATAGAGTTTAAGGAAGAAAAATGGAAACAGACAAATGGTGATTTTTGTGTATCAAAATTAAAGAGACTTTCTTTACCACTAATCACGTGACAAGAGATAGAATGTGGACACAGCAGAATTCTAGAGGAACAAACCTCCCTCCATGTGTGAGTGACATGACGTTAACCATGTGACAAGGTTGACTATAATGTGTTTGGGCTCCTAAGAAAGAAACGGAAAGGAAGAAGAACATGCAGATGGTCAGTACACTGTACTGAAGAGCCAGCCCACTGCCACAGACTAGGGAACTCCACCCTGTTGAGAAATATGAATCTTTTCTGATTTCTCATTGGTATCTTCTTCCTATGTCCACCAGAAGAAGAGATACCATGTGAGTTGTAGATATTGGCCAAGTTCTACTCCACTAACACCCCCGGAGTAACATAAAATATCTTGAGACAAATATGGCAGTTCGACAGGGGGCACTGAGGCTTCTTAACTTTTGATTGTCTGAAGTCCTTCAGTCTCTTGTTCCTTTGTGTCTTCAATAAGAAGCAAGAAGAAATGGAGGGCTCAGGTTTTGGCATATTAGCTTATAACACAGTCGGGATGTCTACAGTGGTACCTCGTGTCCCTCAAGTGTTGGAGCTGCTGTTGAAGTGCTCTGCGTTCAGCTTCCTGCTTTGCCTTGATTCTATCAGCCTCTTCCTAAAATGCAATAAACAGAAACATAGAAGCTTAACAACAACAAAACCCTAGGATCAACTCTGGTCTCATTCCTAAACCATTGGCATTTCCCTACTTAAGTCAATTGATTGTAAGGAAGACAATCCCTGAAAAGCTCACTTCCATCAGTATATGTCGCCTACAAACATTCTATCACATTTCATCCTTTTTCTCCAGTTTCAGACATAGCATATATCAATCTCTGAGCTGTTAGTGTCTTTAGAATTCCATTCCAACACAGTCTTCTTCCTCAGATGGAGAAATCTCCTTGGTAATCTCAGTGACATATTCACTTCAGTTCTTACCTACACATGGAATAGTGGCAGATATTTTTCTACAAGAGGCTGTATACAGAGCACTGAGGTGACAACCTGCCACCCAGAGTGTCAAGTGCAGCCCTCTGAGTCCTGGCTGAAGATTAGGGTGGGTTCGCCACACTTTGATTGGCAGCTAGTGATTGTCCACTTTGCTTTTCAGGAAAGCACGGGATATCAAAACTATGTTAGAGTAGCCCCTAAGAGAGCTACTGCCTGTAGACATACTCGCAAGCCAGGGAATGGATAGGGACAGTGTTTTAGGATTGATAGCTAAGAATTTCACATCCACTCTGCAGAAGCAGCAGTACTGAAGTTCCCGCCTGCAAGCTTGTGTGGTGTGTGATGCCTGCATTTGGCCTATTTTTGTGGGAAGTCACAGAATTCACCTGAGTGCTAGGAACACAAGAGTTCTTCTTCATGATGGTTAGATCAGTGAATTCATCCAAAGGGCTTTGTACCTGATAAACCATGCATACTGCTTCCTAAGTGCTGAAGGACTAAAGAAACAAAGGTGTAGACCATGAGAAACAGCAATGGGTAAGACAAAACAGGAATGAAGACACAGACTATAAACTTCCTGTAAAAAAACCAAACAACAACAAAAACCCACCATGATCAAGACACATGATGGTCTAGAGCAGAGGTAGTTAATGTGATCAAGAAATGCCTCCATTCTTATTTAATAATTGATTATGCACACTCTGTGCCAAACATCATTCTAAATCCAAATATTTAAGCATTTACTATCATAATCTTGTAAAACACATGTGGTTGCTGCCTCTACACTGCACCTGTTGCGCCAGGAAACATTCCTGAACCCCCCAAAAGACCACCAAGGAGCTGATCCCAAGGCAATCACATTGGGGTCTCTATTCAAGCCCAAGCTTTGGGCTCCCTGACAACTCTGACCCAGCAGGAAGGTGGATCTCTAAGCCTAGTTTTAGGCAAGCATTTATAGAGGCAAGAATAGGGTATCTAGCCTAAAACACATCTGATTAGGGGGACATCATTATGGTCTTTAACATAATTGGCTGATGCTGGGAATCAAACCATAAACAACTTTTGCTTTTTTTTTTTTTCTGATTGGTGGTTATTAGGAAGTGAAGTGCCAGGGGAAGAACTACAACCTTGGGGTATAGATTTGTTGAAGAATAACCTGGAAACTGGTACTGAATGCAGGTTTTGTTGGGGACTGCGGTAGCCTAGAAATCGGTGCTAGGTGTCAGTTTGTTAATTAACTTGAGTTCAACCTTAGGTCAGGTTCTGTAAGATAGAGTCTAAACCCAAAAGATTTGGGTCTCTCATTCCTCCCTTTCTCAGGTAACTAGGAGGCCCAAACATGGCGTTTTCTGGAGCTCATAGGCTTTGTTGTCTAGGTTTTGGAGGGACTGATAGTGACTCTTTATAACCATAACCATTTAAGTCTCTCTAATGTTTAGTAAGGCCCTCTCTAATTCCGGCCATTGATTTTCTGACTATCTCTGCATGGAGCCTAGAGAATCTTGGAGGTGGGACATGTTATCTCATAACATAACTAGCCATGTCTTAGAGGGGGTCAGGGTTGTCATCTCCCAGTTCTTATGATGGCCCTGCAGCTTGTGTCATGTGGGTGAAGGGTCCATCAATGGGAGACAGGAAGAGTCCTGAGGCTGAGTTTCCTCTTGCTGGTCAGGTCCTCTTCAACTGCAAATGGATATGTGATGGATCTACCACTGTCATCCTGTCAAACTTCAGGGCAATGGATGGTGTCAAGATGATAACACAGAAACATTTAAATGAGATTTTAATGACCCCTGGCTGGAGGGAGACCTGTTTCATAAAGAACATGAAGTGTAGGCCAAACAAGTTTATGAGCCCCTTGGACACCTTTGAGATCATCTAGCAATTGGCAATCATTGAACCCAGGGATGCCCTTTGCCTGTACGTCAAGAATAATGCGGGATGGTAACGCAAACATGATTTTAAAAGGGTGAGTCCCATCTGGTAAGGGGGGAGGGGTGGTGGAGGAGTTTTACACCCAGTAGAGAGAGAAGGGAAAGAGAGTTAACTCAGTCATTGCCAGTGTCTTAGTTAAGGTCTCTTTTAGAGTTTTGCTCATTCTCTCTACCTGTCCTGAACTCTGGGGTCCATATGCACAATAAAGTTCCCAATCAATCTACAGAATACTGGCTAGTCTCTGACTTACATGGGACAAAAACACTGGTCCACTGTCTGACCCTATCATCTGAGGAAGTTCATACCTTTGGTAGTATGTCCTCTAAGACCTTCTTTGTCACCGTGGATGTAGTTTTATGCTTGCTGAGGAAATCCTCAGTTCAAACTGAAAAGGCATCTATAAACATCAGTAAATATTTACATCTACATTTTCTTGGTTTTTATCTCTGTGAAGTCTGTCTCCCAGTAGAGTCTAGGCTTTGTGCCTCTGAACCAACTGGCAGGGTTCTTCTCATTATCCACCATATTAGTTAGCTGGCAGGCTTTACCAGTTTTGACCATCTCAACTATCTTTGAGTTGGCACCCGAAATCCAGATATTAGCAAATCCTGTATTATATAGACGCCCATGTGGGAAGAGCGGTGGATCTTCTGAGAGTGTGTAGTCCCATTTCTTCTGGCTCAAGGAGTTTGTAATCTGCTGTTCTCTACCATCCAACATAACGCTGTGTCATGGGAAAATTTCTAGTCCAGGTTATGCCATCTTTTGAATACTTAGGCTGGTCAGGGAGTATAGGGTCCCCTGGCTCCTGGGAAGTCAAAGGCAAGAGAGATTGTTGTCCTCTGAAACTGGGTCTTTTCCTTTCTGGTGTCCCAAGCAATGGATGATGGCCAGCTTTTTAGGCACCCATAGAGCCATTAGTAGGGAGAGGATTTTTTTTCTTTATATTTGATAGTCTTTTCTTTTGCCGTTAGGTCTCTCTATATAAATAGGCCTGTGGACACAAGCGGTAGTAAAGGCATTGTGCCTTCCCAGCTCTAACACCTTGGTTAGAGCTATCAGTTCAACTTTCTGGGCTGACATTCCTGCCAGGAGTGGCTCTGCCCATATGATCTCAGTATTTGAGACAACCACTGCTACAGCATACCCCTGTCCCTTCTCAATGGAGCTGTTGCCATTGATGAACCATACATCCATCAAGGGGATATCCTGAAGATCTGATCTGGTTCCATGGATATGGGTCAAAATGTCTGAACAGTAATACAGAGGCCCATCAAGGCCTGGGTCAGGCAGCAGGGTAGACGGGCTAAGGGCAGCTGGACCTGAAAGTTTATCTTAGGGGGATTTAAGAGGAGAGACAGGTAACGAGTCGTTCTGGCATTGGTGATAGTCAGGATTTGGCCCAGTGACAGCTTGTCAGCATCCTTATCCAGGAGGGCTGTAGGTGTTGTAATGCACAAAAGAGGGAGGGGGACAATCTCTGGCAACTGGGACTCAGCTCTCTCATCCATAAAGAGATAGAAGGGCTTAATCTCTTCTGGCAACCCCAAAGCTGGTATAGAAATTGCTTTCTGGCCTCGGAGAGCCATCTCTGACCTTCTCTTAATATGTTTCCCCCAGATCTAGGGAGGCCACTTGTAGTTGGCAGAGTAGGGCCTTCGAGATAGTCTAAATTTCCCAGGGTTTCTAGGAGGCCTTTCTAGGCATTTTTGTTTGGTTTCTGCAGACCCCAAGAGGTCATTTATAAACTGTTGAAGAGAACTCTTCAGATTTCAGCAAGACAGAATGTTGAGCTCTATTACCAACAAGGAAGTGGGCAGGTTTTCTCTTTCCTTTCTAAGTGGGGGCATTTTCAATCTTTAAGGTCCCCCCCTTTATCACTTTTTCTAGAAGCCATCTGTTTCAGACGTCTCCTATGGTCCTCTGGTTCAGCGGTGGCAGCCAACAGGATCTTTGCCAGATCTTGAATCTGTTGCTTCTGCTCTTTTCTACTGTCTTTTCTCTGTTTCTCTTCCTTCAACTGCTTTTCCTCTGCACTCTAGTATTATTATTATTATTAAGCATTTTCTCTGCCACTCAGACTTTTTTTTCCCTTAACCTCTGAACCCTTTGGAGCTTTTTCTTAGTACCCGGTGCTGTCTGATTGATAAAAGCTACAGCTGCTGCTGCTTCTGCTTTGGAATGTCCCTATGAACGTTTCTAAGAAAGCTGCAGACCACTCCTCATTTCTCTGACTAATACCTTATTTATCTTTGGCCAAATTGGTGGGCTGTCTTACAGCCACTTCGAGACCTGCCAGTCAGCCTGGCAGTAAGACTTAGAGTCTCTCCTTAGCGTTAGCAGGGTTGAAGTCCTAATCTGGGTGGGTTGAAGGGAAAGCCAGCCTCAATAGCTTCCTGGTTGCTGGTGGGTTCCCCAGTAGGGCCAAGAACCAGTTTCCTAGCCTCTGTCTGTGATGAAGAGAACCTGCAAGAGCTTTTGGCAATCAGGCCAAGTGGGCTGGGTGGGTGGGGGTGGGGGTTAAAGAGGACTATTTCTAAGAGATTAATTACTGTAAAGGAGGAGTTCTGAGTTCTCTAGTTATAAAGTCACTAGTTGCAACAGGCCAATAGTGATGAGGTTGGTTTTCTTGATTACCAACCAGCCTTTCTGTGCACAAGAGCAGGATGAAAGACTCGGGCTCAGAAGGCAGCCCCCTGTGGTATCAGAGTTGCTGCCTGTGGTACAGCTGCTATCCCACCTGAGGGACTGAATAAGGTGGGGCTGCCTGTTGTCTGGAGAGGAAAAGTTTTCCTAATGATGACAGAAAGATTTTGTCCCCTAGTTTTAACTTAATGGAGTTGAAGGCACCTGTCCTATATTAACATCTATCAAAATAGCCCCATAACAGAGACAATAAACATAAAACATAAGAAAAAAATTGTCTTTTAAACTTGTCCCTTCCCTTCAGGAAGGAACAAAAGTAACTAGATCAGTGGGTGTTCTTGGCTCTCCAAGGCCATGCCCACCCCAGACCAGAACTCAGAATGTCTTCTGGTCCCATGTGGCCAAGGTCCCCTGGCATGCCTGCTTTAACTGCCTCTGCCTACAGATACAGATTTAAGGCCTCATTTCAAAACAGAATTACAGACGTGGCACCACTCAGAGTTTACAAACAAAGACACAGGCAAGAATTACCATACGTAAACACATGGACAGACTCACAGACTCAGACAGACATTGAGACCTTCAGGGTTGAGTCCTGGAGGCCTTGGAGTTCCTGGCCAATACACCAATATGTTGTGCCAGAAAACATTCGTGAACCCCAAAAAGACCACCAAGGACCCGATTCTGAGGTAATCGAATTAGGATCTAGCCTCAAGTTTGGGCTCCCCATCAACCCTGACAAAGCAGGAGCTCTGAGCCCAGTTTTAGATGAGTATTTATAGAGGCAAAAAGAGAGTATCTAGCCTAATACACATCTAATTGGGAGGTGGGGAGCATTATGGCCTTTAACATAATTGGCTGGTGCTGGGAGCCATAAACTTAACTTCTGTAACCTTGGGGTGTAGATTTGTTGGGGAATAACCTGGAAAGAGATGCTAGATGCAGGTTTTGTTGGGGGTGGGGGGAGGTAGCCTGGAAACTGGTGCTAGGATGTCAGTTTGTTAGTTAACATGAGTTCAACCTCAGGTCAAGTTCTCTAAGATGGAATCTGAACCCAAAAGATTTGGTCTCTCACACCAAAGTACAGAGAGAGGGGACAACTTGCAAAAACATATTTGGTAAAAGGTGGTACTGGGGTTGACGCCCCACAGTCTGGCTCTAGCATCCCTGCCCTGAGCTATCACCTGAGCCCGTCTCTCCTCCTCAGACCGTCACCTTGACAGATGGGAGAGGGATGAGTAGCTGAGTGACACTTGAGAGGGAATTAGTTCACAAGTACCTGGGCCCTCTGCTTCAGGATCCTCTCTTGCTCTCGCGCAAATCTTGCCTTCTCCATCGCTATTTGCCACAGTTGCTCTTGATGCTGTCTCTCTATCTCTGCTTTCCTTTGCTCTTCCTGGATGCGAATAGCCTCCAACCTCTGTGCTTCAAGCCGGGCAGCCTCTGTTCTTTCTTGCTCCGCTGAGGAAAAGGAAAACAAGACACTAGGAAAACTACAGTGCTCTCTGCTTGCAAAGGCAGGCTGTGCTAGTGTTAGCTTTCCTGTACATCATGTAATACTGGCTCCATTTCCTGCTCACCTTTCCTCTGGATCTCCTTGTCTGTGAGAACCTGGTCTGTTTGTAGAATTGTATGGCTCACTGTTTCTTTGGCGTTCAAATAGGTCTGCAGCACTTCCTCAGCCTGGAACTCCCAAAAAGATGCTGTTATAATTAGGAAATGCTAATTTGCAACCTGAGAAATGTCTTTATTTCTTCTCTCGCTATCTCTCCTTCCTGAGGGATGCTCAGCCAGTACATACATGATGGGACTCTCCATCAATCCTCATGCATGGGAATGATACTAGCCAGGCCAGTCACAGCACCCAGGAATGCTACAGGAACCAGTCTTATTTATGGGTATATAAACATGAACATTTGGGTGTTTTAAAAAACTAATATGGGTGCTGGAGCAGATACACTTGCTTCCTCTGAGGTGTACATCTCTATGGGCAAGCTAAACTTGGGGCATCTGAGACTTTTGTTTTTGTTTTAGTTTGCTTTGGCAGCAGGTGGGGGAGCTGCTTGGAAACCAAGCCAACAATCAGGAAAACAAAGCATAAAAATGAAGTAGAGGTTGGAAATAAATAATAAAGTAAGGAGAATGAATTACATCATTTGAACCCTGGAATGTATCTACACATGGACTAAAAGCCTTTTAAGCCAATCAGTTACTTGATTTCCTTAAACTGGCTTCACTAACGGAGATTCTGCCTGTGTCATCCCAATTAGTCCCTTTGATGGTCATTAACCTCGATGGCTACCACGGAAGTCTAATGATCACAGCGATGGTTTGCGTTTATCTACAGCGGTCAATGAAGCTCTCCACCATAACATCTGTGTCAGGCACATGTCCAGGCAGCAGAAGAGAAACTCACGGGCAGAGACATAGAGCACATCACTTCACCTGTACTGGGGATGAAGGATACCTGTGTTCCCTTCCCTGGCTGCTGACGGTAATTTGCCTTTAGCTCTTCCATCCTCTGAAGGAAGAGCTTGTGGCCTCCTGGTTTGTGATAGAACTCCTGTGCCACCTCTTGTTCCAGAGGCTTAAAAATACTCAGAAGTAGGGTTGAGCAGAGGGCTGCAGAAGCATCCACGTTCTTCTTACAAATCTCATCCTGCTTTGCACTTAGTAGGTTCTATAGATGGACCAAAACAAAACAAAAATACAAACAAACACAAACATGGAGACCTTAGATACACTTCAGCATTTCTGAGAATTGTTTTTTCAAAAGAATCTACATTTTATTTTCTTAGAAACCTAGGGAATGTATATAAGATTATATCCTTATCGAAGCTGGGAACGTTGTAAGAGGAATAGTCTGTGAACAAAGTTATGTTTATTTGGCACTAGAAGTTTCTTCATTTTTTAAACAGCAGATTAACTAAGTTGTTTTATTAAGGGAAAGTGAGGAAGAACTTGTATGAGTAGGGACACCCTGTCATGTTCTTTTTATTCCTTCATAGCTTGACATTTTGCTGCATTTATACAGTTGAGACTCGCTCCTGGTTTCCATTGTAACCTCCTCTCACCTTTTCTCCGTTATCCATAGAAACCCTTCTTAGTGTGTGTGTGTGTGTGTGTGTGTGTGTGTGTGTGTGTGTGGTGTGTGTGTCCCATTGAATTTAGTTAGGATTAGTTGAAACTCTTTTAGCAAGAGATTACTTCTACCTTAGATGTGATTTTTATGATTGCAGAGCTCTACTGGGCACCATAACTTTAAATGCAATCAACTTCATAACAACATTTTTTTTCAGATTTTCTACCTCAAGATGAGTGTGAAATCGCCAGGCGTAGTGGCGTACGCCTTTAATCCCAGCACTCGGGAGGCCGAGGCAGGCGGATTTCTGAGTTTGAGGCCAGCCTGGTCTACAAAGTGAGTTCCAGGACAGCCAGGGCTATACAGAGAAACCCTGTCTCAAAAACCAAAAAAAAAAAAAAAGAAAAAGGATGAGTGTGAAATCGAATCACTGTCTTCGACTGCTTATTCTACATTCATTGTATCTTAGTAGATGTGAAGGCAATTCTATCTACTTGATCAGTAAAGTGTAAATACTTTCTTAATGAAGAACTTTAATAAAGTAAAATAATTTTTTCCCATGGGGAGAACATAGGACAGGTGGGAGGATGTGTGTGTGTGTGTGTTTGTGTGTGTGTGTGAATGTCAAGATCCTTAAATAAACTCAGACCAAGGCCACATAAGTGACTGTCATCTCTTTGCAGACTAGTGGTAACTGATTGTTTTTATTAGTTTTATTGTATATCTTGCAGAAGTATTCTTGCCTTCTGTGACCCTGATGTCTATTACAAATACAGAAAATAATGACCTCCAATTCTTTCTGGAAACACTCATCCTCATCCTTGAAAGAATGCTTCCTGAAGATTTCTATGGCCTCTCGCTCACAGGTCCGGTGCAGGTCCAGCAGCTCCTGGAGAGTCTCTGTGGGCAGCTGCACCTTCTCGCTCATCAGCTGATCATAGTGACCAATGGCCTTTTGCACTGCTGCCGAGTTCTCCCTCCGGGCCAAGGTTACCACTGTGTTCTCTATGGAAGGCAGAGCCCCGCTGTTGATGGCATCGACATAAGTCAGCACCAGGCTTTCTAGACCTTCAGAAAAGGAAAAGATGTTTGTATCACGTCCAGGAGTCTACACGAATTCACTCTGATAATGCTAACTATGTATTTCCTGAAGTCTTTCAGTATTCTGGACAATATTCAAATGGCCCAGACGAACTATATGATTAAGAAGACAGGTTGTTCTTTCTTTGAGGAAAAACATATGTAAACAACAACAAAACATAAGCTAGTCTTTGTTGAAAGAAGAAAAATAGAATTCTCAAGATCTATGTGATGGCCTACATTTTATCCTCCTACATAAAGAAATAAGATGATCATATCAAAGTTGTGGTTATAAATTTGATTAAAATGTTTTAAGTCTTTGCTTCTTTAAGTTTCCTTTCCCTTTTTTTTCCCTCTCAGTTTTCTATTTCATTCACCTTTTCCCTTTTTTGTTTTGTTCCATCACAATCAAGGTGGTATAAGTTAATTTCCTCTGTAAATAGGATTCAGTGATCTAGATCTTATTCTTCGCCAGAACTGCCTCGTTTTTCTTCCTTGCCAGCTTCTTAATGAAGGTAACACAGATTCCTTTCATGTTATCATAAGCATTTGCCAAGTTCAAAATCATGGGGTTCTGCATTAAGATGCAATCATCAAATACTGTGTCACATAATAAAAATTCACTTGTGTAGATATGGTCAACCCACGTGAGTTAATGTGTTTCAAGAGTAAAAGCTTCTCTCACTTCACATCTTTGTTCTTATTAAACTTGATGTACCTCTGAGGTTTTACTAAACAAATACTAGAAGTGTATTGGTTTCTGAACACAGTACACTGAATTTCCATCATGACTAATACTGACCCATTTGTCAATTCATCAACAAAGATTCTCTGTGTGTCCATTACTCTCTATGATGAGTTGGAATAAAATCTTTTAAAAAGTACTCACGAGGCCCGTTGACCTGGATGCCTCCTGGAAGAGTCTTGGTCTTAGAATGGGTGAAGATGTGAGAACAGAATTCTGAAACGTCCTGCACAAAATCTGAATTCAGCTCCTCGTTGCTGAGTGTTGGAAGCTGGGAAAGCTTACTTCCAAGAGCAGGAGCGTCAAAAACAAAGCATTTCTTTACTGGGAAGAACTTCTGTATGCACAGCCGCGGTAGATTGAATGTTTGAGTTCTTTCATCACTACCTAGAGAAGGAAATACAAGATTTGTCTATAATATAATTTATATCCACTTTAATCTATATGCTTTATATAAATGTCCTTTCCCCTGATACTGCATAAAGATTTAAACCTAACTAGTAAAGGAAACAATAAAAGAGAGAAATTTGTTCAATAACTGGAGACTAATGGAATTTAATATTGAAACTGTTAGTTCATTTTCAATTAAATAATCACTATTATTTTATAGAAGTGCTTGGAAGGGAAATATGGAAAATGATATACTTAGCTGCATTATTAAAAAATAATCCTGGGTACTTTTCTTTCTTTTTCCCAAACAGAAGCTCTGTTACCTTGCTTCAGCTTCAGTGAATTCTCCAGATATTCATCTGATGTGATGGCATGCCCATTGGCTTCCAGGTCCAGGAAGAAATCTCTCAGAGTCCACACCAAGTCTGGGAAGAAGCTCATGTCAGCAGGTCCCTCACCCTCAGTTTGATTGGAATCAGAGGAGTTTCTTGTCCGGAGCAAGTCTGTCAGTTCTGTCACATTGCTGAGACACAATTGAGGAAAGCTGCCAGAAGCGGGGCTGCATCTAAGGCTGCCTTAAACCTCTTCTACACTCACTGAATCAACCACACATCAATGACATGAATGAGGTTCTTTTCTTTGTTTCTACTCTACATCATGTTTTAACATGTGTGCACATGTGTGTGATGTACACAAGAGTTTGCGTTTGTGTGTGTGCGCACTTCTATGTGTGCAGATGTATGTATATGTTGAGGCCAGACATTAGTACTGGATATCTTCTTTTAGTACTCTCCACCTTGATTTTTAGGACAGAGTCTCTTGCTGAATGTGAAACTGATTGGTGTAATAAGCCCTTGGTGCCTGTCCACACCCATACTCAGCCTGGGGTTATAGGTACACACTGCCATGCCTTGCTTTTTGTGTGGATGCTATGGATCCAAATTCATGTCCTTGTTTCTCTGTGACAAAGACTGAGACCTTTGTCACATGAGAATTTCACTGACTGAGCCATCTCCTTAGCTCCTGTATTTAATAGTTACTAGTCTACCAGGTCTCATAGGTGTACAGGTGGCAGGCTCTCTCCAGACCAGTGATGTCCTGGACCACAAAAGGATACTGCAATAGGTCAATAGCCCCCTGGTCAATTTTGTTCATGGTGTTGTATACAAAGGTGCTACTGAGGAGGATTGCTAGTGCAATGATCTGAGTATCATTCTTTTCATCATCCTGGAAATGAGAACAAATGTGAAGCACGTCTCAGGTCATTCTTGAGGGAGTACCACTAAAAATCAGATGTTGATGTGCAAACACTAACAAAAGAAACAAGAGTATTTTCAGGGATGCATATTGCATGCTCTTGTCGTCAGTAATTTTATAATGATCTGTTACTTGCAAACTCACTAGTCTTTCTTCTAATGATTCCTAGGTAGTTGCAAAATGAATAATAGAGTTAATGTCTATCTAAGTGTTTATATTTATATTTAATACCTAAAATACTTAAAACTAAAGTTTTACAGGGGCAAACAGAACTTACACATGATTGATATATATATATATATATATGTGTGTGTGTGTGTGTATATATATATGTATATATATGTATATATATATCAAAGACAATGCTGTGAAATGAGTTTATAACTGTTTTTTCCATGGTGCAGATGAGTAAGTCAAGTTCAAATTATGGCGTGTCATCTTTGAATCTTACCAAATCATAAAAATTTAAAAAGAACAAACAAACAAACAAAAGCTCTTTCACAATGGACATCCAAGAGAATGATCTAGCAATGTCCCAGAACTTGGCCACACTGGTTCATAAAACGCACATCTTCCCAAATCCAAGGAGGATTCTACATTGGAAGCTTGAAGTCGGTGGTGATGGAAACATTTAGGAAAAAGTCAAGTGCTGCAAACTGAAGTGCTGTATTGTGCTGAGGGGTGTGTTCAACACTTACCAGCATTAATGAGAAAATGCCCATGCTGTCCACTGTTTACACAATGAGTCAGAAAAGAGAAACAGAAAAACATTTGGGAAGACTTTTTCCTTTTTGACAAAATCATGGAACTACAGGTACTATAAGCATGGTTTAGGCAACTCGATCTAATCAGTCATCCACTATTAGTCCATAATCTCTCCAGGGCTAGGTTTGTAACAGTGATTTTACTCCCACCCTCTTTAAGTACCTTGGAAATATTTAGTAATCACAGTTCTGATTCTGCCTTGGGAAGATATTTTTTTCCACTCCTTGCATACAAGCTCTGACTATTTAAAAGTGAGGAGAAAAATATGAGGTGTTGGCATTTAGTCTAGACTCTACTCCTCTTCTCTCTCTCTCTCTCTCTCTCTCCCTCTCCCTCTCCCTCTCCCTCTCCCTCTCCCTCTCCCTCTCCCTCTCCCTCTCCCTCTCCCTCTCCCTCTCCCTCTCCCTCTCCCTCTCCCTCTCCCTCTCCCTCTCCCTCTCCCTCTCCCTCTCCCTCTCCCTCTCCCTCTCCCTCTCCCTCTCCCTCTCCCTCTCCCTCTCCCTCTCCCTCTCCCTCTCTGTCTCTCTCCCAGACCCTCAACCCCCACCATGTTCTGAATAAACTCTAGTGTATACTATACATTGTGTGGCTGGTCCTTCAGAGGAAGGGATGCCTCAGCATGGACCCACAGAGGCACCCCCTTCCCCCTACACCTTATCACACCTCCACCTAACATGGTTCTTCATTCTTTATTTTTATAAAACACAGCATGCGGAGGTCAACTGAAAATACCAATTCAACTGGTGGTGAGAAGGGAAATCCCTGCTTTATGAATATTTCAAGTCATGAGGAGATGAATCCCATCCAAATAGAATCCTCTCTCCTTACCTTCTCCACATCTCCCAGTCCTTCAGTATCAAGCAGAACCAAAGTGTGATCTTGCTTTTGGGGGTGGGGCACACACCACATCCAGATCCCCTTGGTGTGAGACTGTACAGTGGATCCAACAGAAAAGCCTGGGAAGCAAGCAGGAGAGATGGAAGAGGGGTCTGGAATCCATGTATTCCCTTGAGAATTTAAGCTAAGATGTAAGGGAGCAAAGATGACAAGACAGTGCACATGGCCAGTGATGGTGGGAACGGATGCAGAGGAATGGGCAAATAATACTAAGGACTGAAAGTTGGGATCTGATGGGTTTTTGAAGCATCATTTCATGCTTCTAAAAAATTGGTAGTTTGAATTTATTTCATTGAATTTATTTCACTGATGTCTTACTTCTTAAAAAAGGAACATGTTTTGCCCTTTTTCCAGAAACATATTGAGGAATAAACACATGCTAAGTCACAGAAAGAGAGAGAGAGAGAGAGAGAGAGAGAGAGAGAGAGAGAGAGAGAGAGAGAGAGAGAGAGAGCTTCTCCTTTATCTCCAATCTGATGTCAACAGCAGCTGTGGCACAAACACAAGCTTTCTGTAGCCAGCAAGGTCCCCGACTTTCTCTCCTCATACCCTAGACTGGATGTGCTCAGTGTGTGTGGCTGGAGAAGACTCAGCAAACACTGTAGGTACTCACCGTTCTCCTTCCCAGCCAGCTTGTTCATCAGGTAGGATTTGCCTGTGCGATAAAGACCCACAATGGCTACCACCACCACTGGCTGTGTGATGGCAGACAGAATCTTCAGGGCTTCCTGGTTAGTTACTAGTTGTCCCTCGGTGTTCCCAATGAGGCACATGGGTTCTGGCATGTGAATCTCTGGGGCCATGTCTGCGAAGTTACTTCTCTGCAGGGGAAGAAATAGGGTGACCTGAAATTTCTAGTGTTTAAGGAAAAACATCTTACCCACTAAACCCTAGAACAAATGACCCGTTCGTTAGGTTTGCCCGAGTTTCTGAGAAATTGAAAAATAAAACATAAAAAGAAATAGCAAAACACAATAATTCCTGCACAGACCTGCAATAGCATACCCCACAACCTCTTAAATACTTGATACACACAGGAAATCCATATCCTTGGCCTCTCTATTGACAGTTAGTGTCTAGCTCATTCCACTGGCTTCTGGCTTGCCAATGGTCCTTGGTTTATACCTGCTGATTTCCCTGGAGAAAGTGGCTGTCACTCTGTGACCAAACTGCCTACTTTACTATTTATTATTCCCCAAGCAATAATGCCAACACACATCATTTTTTTAAAATTGCACATGTACTCTTTTTTTTTTCCAAAGAAAGCATCTTTTACACAGCTGTGAATGTCCTTTATTAGCCTCAAATTTTAAAGCCTGATCATTTTTTGAGACTGGCAAAGTTATTGAAAAGACATCATCCCTCCACTCTGACAGTTATCTAATGAAACAGTGTACACTGAATGATATAAGTAACACTTGCTTTTTTTTTTTTTTTTTTTTTTTACTGTTTTATTGTGGAGACAGCTATCTTTCATTTTAGTACTGATTATTCATTGGAGAAGCTAAAACGCCATGATCTCCATCAAGTTTATTTTTCATTTCAATATTAGCACAAAAAGACCTGAGCCTGTTTCACTAGCAGACATAAAAAGTATGTGTTCCTTTATTGTTGTATTTATGATCATAAAGACAGATTATCTCCTCATCCTCAGGCAGGGCAGGGCAAACCATGACTCAAGCCCTTGAGCAAGAAATCGAAACAGAAGCTGTTTGAATGGGAGCAGGCAGGGGAAGATGAATCACAGATGGAGCTACATTAAAGCATGGACATTAGGAAGTGCCTAGCACAAGCCCTTGCCAGAAAGCAGCCGAGAACTGAGAATCTCTGGTGCCAAGGGCTTTCCATTCCAGTCCATTCCTGGAGTGATAGTGCTACCCTGTGTCAACAGAATTCTGCTTGCCTTATTTGTACACAGCAGGAGTGAGAATGGTTCTTGCAGAGTATATTGGTGTGGGAAGCTTGCATTGATGATCTACAAGGCTAGAACAAGAATGGTACCAACCACAAGAAAGGTAGGGGGCTTATGGACCCTTGTGCTTTTGGATGATGTCAGTAACAGAAGAAGAAACTAATTTAAATGGGTTCTCAGCCTTTGTGAAGAACAGTAGTACTGTGCATCTCTAGCATTCACAGTATTTAAACATTGGCACCAAATGGTATCTGGATGGAATTCTTAATGCTTTTATCGGAGCCAAATCTCTGGTGTCATCGCATAGTGAATGTTCCCCAGCCATGTTCTTAAATTCATTATTCTGTCTTGTGTAGCTTGGCCTGTGACTCAGGAATACATTCTCTCTGTCAAAGTCTTACAACTTTTAGGGGGCTGGAGAGATGACTCCGCTGTTAAGAGCACCCACTGCTCGCCCAGAGGACCCAGATTTGATTCCAAAAACCTACATGTTAGATCACAACTGTCTGTAACTCCATTGCCAAGGGATCCAATGCCTCATGGACCTCTGTGGGCACCAGACACACATATGTTACATAGACATACAAACAGGCAAACACCCATAAACACACACACACACATACACACACACACACACATATATATATGTATATGTATACACATATACATAAATATACATATATATACATAAAACTAGATAAAATCGGGTTTTTATTTGTAGGTTCCACTTATATTGATTTCCAGTCTCATCCTTGCAACTGAGTAGCATTATGATGTCATTCAAGTCTTCCCTACAAGTCTGCTTCCTACAAGCCAGACGTAACCAAATCAATATGCATTTATATCAGTAGAGGGTTGGGCTGGAGATATTGGCTCAGTGATTAAGAGCACTTGAGGCTCTTGTAGACCTGGATTTTGTTCCCTTAACCCATACCAGGTGGCTCATAACTACCTATAACCTCAGTCCTGGGGGACTAAAATACACTCAGGCACACACATAAATAAAATAATTATTAAAAAAAGAACAGAAAGGAAAAGCAAAGAAGAGAAGAGAAGAGAAGAGAAGAGAAGAGAAGAGAAGAGAAGAGAAGAGAAGAGAAGAGAAGAGAAGAGAAGAGAAGAGAAGAGAAGAGAAGAGAAAAGACATGTTCACACAAGGGGGAGGACTCTAGGGAAGAAGGTCACCAAGAAATCTGAAAGTACTGAAAGGTGCTGGAGATGAACTTCTGGTGTTTGCTCGGTTTTTGCATTTATATTCTTATCTGCTCTTTAAGTATGATATGTATGAGGCACGGGACACAGCAAGAAGTCAAAAGAGTTCCCAGGAGCGATCCGAATAGCCAGACCATACCTGCCAGATAGGTCATTTTTGATTCGTCAAAGTATAAAGGTAGAGACAATATTGTAGCAGAGACAGAATCCAACACGAATAGGGTTTAAAAGTGAGTGACTGCCCAGGAAAAGCGAACATGGAACCTTTAAGAGATGGCAGTGCAGCGAAAATGCCCACTGCTGTCAGCAAACCTCTTCCTGTGTGCCTTGGAGTTCTCTCTCTCTCTCTCTCTCTCTCTCTCTCTCTCTCTCTCTCTCTCTCTCTCTCTCTCTCTCTCTCTCTCTCTCTCTCTCTCTCTCTCTCAGCTCTGGCTGTGAATTTGTCCCAAGCTCCAATGAGGACAAGCATCGGCCCACATATAGAGCCTTGCTGTCTGGGAATTCACCTCCCAACAATGGGAGCACTGGTTAGAGCCGCACGAGGCTCGTCTCAGACCTTTTTTTTTGCGTAGCTCACGCTTTGCTATTGTTCATGCAAACAGTATGGTTGCCTGCTATTCTGGAGGTGATTCTGTTCTAAACAGCAACTAGGGATGCCAAGAAGTTAGAACAAGCGGAGATCAACAGTTGGAAGTCATTTCTACTGTTCAGTTTAATCTCTTCACACTCTGCCCTCTCGTTAACAGGAAACAATAACGGCACTGAATAAACACTCGGACTGCTGGACAACGAATTCTGCTTCTCTGAGAACACTGCTGTTTAATCTTTAATGGGGCTGAGCCAGCACCCAGGCTAGGATGCATCCCATCCTGGATAAAGTAGTCTAAAAAATAAACCCTAACAGTCTCTTCCCACTCCAGGTCTTACCTTAAGAAAAACTGAAGCGCTGGAGCAGGAGCCAGTAAGAACACTGCTTCAAACGGGACTCTGCAAGAGGACAAACTCGTTGTACCCTTATTTATCTGTGCTTGGTTCTGAGAAATAAGGGCCAGCCCTGTGAATTTCCTTTCCTCTCCCAGAGAGCTGGGAGAGAACTTGATTATGAAACGCAAGAACAGGAATCTCCAAAAGGGTTCTCTAAACTGAAATTGAAACTACACAAGTTCAGACTGTCTAGTTGTAGGGGATTTTCAAAAGCAGAAGGCTTGAATGTCACTGAACTAGTTTCCCAGAAGTTGCCCACAATCTGAAAGAGAATGTTGACATCGTTTGTCATTGTTTCAAGCGCTGTTTATTTTATTCCGTTGAACTAGGGTGATAATTTTTATGGTTTTGAATCACATTTGTTTTGAAGGGAAACCTCATGTACTATTTGAAGACTCATTTTTTTTCTTTTTTTTAATTTTTAATATTTTTTATTACGTATTTTCCTCAATTACATTTCCAATGCTATCCCAAAAGTCCCCCATGAAGACTCATTTCTTACAATTGTCTCTGCATCCACTTAGGATAAAACTTGTTTTCGTTGGTAGTAGGTTAAACAAGGAACTCAGGGCGTCATGTTGTGGGTTCTTGAATCCCATATATAAAAGAAATAAAGAACAGAATTAGGAAAACTGAGGATAACTTTTTTGGAGTTGGAGAGAGGAAAAAAATTAGCAGAGCAGACAAACCGTACAGGAAACCAGAAGGGAGAGATGGCAAAGAAAAAGAAAGCTAATCACGCTTGCTGGGTTAGAGACTGCACCAGCAAACTGGCTCGGTCACCAAAGGCTGTAAGCATCTGCTTGTGGGTCGGGATGTTTCTTCTGACAGACCGAGGAAGCCCAGAGCGTCAGGGCAGGGGGCTGAGGACTGGCATCCAATCACGGAAAATAGAAAGAGGGAAAGAAAAAGTTATCATCTCTAACTGGAGGTCTATTCACATCTACGTTAGGGGAGGGGTTCCTGGGGTGTCTAAGTACTTAGCTCATTGAGGGAGTAGTCACTCCTTACATACATCTTAATGTGTCTGCAAGCATAACAAGTGTTTGAAGTGACAATGTTTTGAGGGACATTTGCCTGTCCAGATGACTGACAGGCTCATTTAGATGAACCCTTAAAAGAAAGAACAACGAAGTATCTTTGTAATCTTACACTGTTTGGTGCCGTTTGGAACACCTGCTGATGATGTGACCCAAGTCCGATTCTTCTGAGCAAAACTCAAGCCACTGAGTGGCTTAAACTAATTTTTAAAAATAGGTCAATAAAATAGCTATGCTTTACCAAGAAGAAACAGCCTTCCCTTAACGGATCTTTAAGAAAGATCTTCTATCTCACTTGTCTAGAATCCAAGCCAAAATATTAATATGTTAACAAGTCCTGGAGATGACACTGTCATTGCTGGGACAAGGAAACTCAGGGAATGTCTGGTCATATGTAGCTAGTAAAGATCAGTTATAGAGAAGCTGAATGTTGTACATGGATACTTGCGGACTTTGTTCTGACGCTCTCTGGAGTCTAACTCTCCTAAAGGGAAGCACACTCGCTTTAGATTGCACTCGCCTGTAAGCCTGACAGAAACAGCGTTTGACTTTATGGTGGGTACGGCCTATGCTGGTGACTTTGGGTAATATAACCGTTATCACAATAACAATTGTATTAATCTATGCGCATTGGATGGCCTTCCACTCCAGTGTCTTCTTTATTTCGTTGGTTGGTTGGTTGGTTTTGTTTTTATTATATCAGTTTTTCAAAAAATATTGGTTTTTTTCTGTGGGCTCCCTTTACCAGACTTTCTTTCCATGGACTCGATCACTTCTCCAGGCAGACTAATCTCTGACTGACTTGAGCATGCAGCCTCAGAGTACCTGGCCTCGGAAGGAAAGGCACGTGGATGACTGGTCTCATTTTCCTGTGTCTTGAGTTGAATGCAGAGGCAGACTCAGAAGCTGTCAGACCTGAGTGCAGGTTGAGTTCTACAGCACTAGGCCTGTCTCTGTCCCCATGAGTGTGGTCACTGGCTGGGGGACAGTGACTCAACTTGAGACACGGTTGGTAGAGCGCTGCATGGAGCCAGTACTTCCATACAGAAGACTCCAAAACTTACATTGCAAGTGAGCGCAAGGGTTCCACTGACACTCTGGAAGGCAGCTTCTTCTTAAGACCTCACTGTCCCCTCTGAGGGACCCCATGGGCTCTTGGTCCTTGGCTTTCCCCCCTCTGCCTCGCTATACTCCCCCTTTTGCCCTATTCTACCACCCTTCTTTGCCTTACTGTGCTTTGCAGAGCAAGAAAACACTCTCTAGTAAGACTTTGGTGTCATTTTACTGCTGTTTACATTTCTTCCAGTATTTATAATCTTCTGTCACCCTTCCCATGTGCCTACAGGTATGTTTATCAGGAATTGTTGGGTCATGTTTTTAAAGTAAGGTGCTTTTGTCTTTCTATGCTGCCTTTGTGGCAACTATTCCAGGTCAGGCAGTGGGTTGCTACATGACAATAGCAATCATTGAAAATAGTACCCTGACTTTGGAAGCCCCGTGGAGGACAGGGGTACAGCTGATACAGCAATGGTTCTAAGGCTTTGGCCAAGTGCACAGCAACAGTATCCATGCCATGAGGCGTTTCTGAACTATGAACTACAGAAGTTCCCAGTGGATATATGTATCTAAAAACAGTCTTCAAAAGTACCCTTGGAGTCTGGAGTCTTGGCTCAGTAAGTGAAGTGTTTGCCATATAATCATGAGGACCTGAGTTCGAATCCCCAGATCTCACATAAAAGCTACCTGCTGTAGTGTGCATCTGTAACCCCAGCTCTCTTAATGCAAAACTAGGAAGCAGATAGGGCAATCCTCGGAAACTTGTGGGGCCACTGGCATATATTATGCAACAATGAAACAATGAAAGAGGGACAATGTCTTAAACAAAGTGAAAAGCAACCTGCCTCATCTAAGTATGGCCCATGTGTGACTGCATCTTAGACACCTGAGCATGCATATACACACTGGGGAGAGGAGGAGAGAGAGAGAGACAGAGAGACTGGGAGATCAAACGCATATACAAGATAGAAACACCACAGGGGTAAGTGGTTTAATTGCCCTTGAACTTTAATTTTATAGTTGGCTGTCCCTTTGTGTGTGTGTGTTTTTTAAATCACATTCCTGTGTTTGCTATTTGAGAAAAGCAGCTGAATTCTTAGAAATGCCCAAGTTACATCAGAGGTCCAGTTGCTTTCAGATTCCAGACTTAGATTTCAGGAAGTGCCGTTACAAAGAGCTGTGCTTTGGCTCCAGCCCTCACTTTCCTGTGGGGAGAACACTCCTGCCAAGCTGCTTGAAAACACAACACCTGGAAATGTGCTCAGTTTGGAGAGCAAACTTCCTCCTGGGTCGGATTCCAGAACCACCCTCTCTTATCATGCAGCGCTTGTTTGTTTAACATCTTTGTAGGACTAGACTACATGTAGAAGGTAGATAGGCCCGCGGCCAGGGCTTGTCATAATGCTAATCACCGTTTGATCTGTTTTCATTGTGTTCTCTGTGAGAGACACAGTGACTTCACACACACACACACACACACACACACACACACACACACACACACACACACGCACACACTAAATAATTATATCACTTGCTCAACATTTATAAACACTTCCTATTGCTCAGCATAGCCGGTCTGCAGTTTCTTACATAGTCTGCCCCCTGCTGCCCTTTTGTAGCCTCAGTCTATCTCCAGCTGACCACAGACCTGCATCGAGAATCAGCCATCCCATACACAACCTCAACCAAGAGGTTCACACAAAATCCCTCTGCCTAGAACTCCTTTTTATCATGTGTTATCTGAGTACATTGTACTCCTTAAAAATTAATTTATCTTAATTCTATGTCCCTCAGGAAAGTATTTCTGTCTTTCTGAGAACAGAGGGTCTCTTCTCCATACCTACTCATATTATCGCCTGTTCCCTTACAACGCTTAGCAGAAATTGAAATATTCTGCACGACTGTTTAATGTCTTTTTTGTAAAATGCAAAACAGAGCAGCACAAGAATCATGACTTTTCTGACGACTGTGGCTACATCCTGGCTGCCTTCACGCACGCCCGGTCCACGTACGTGCCCAGTACATCGTCACTGAATGGGCAGACGCGAGCAATCGTGTTGGAAAGGGATACTCTAGTGTCTCTTTTCACACAGGAATTTTACTCTTTGCATCTGAAATCTCAATACAAGTCCCCTCCCACAGTTCTGGAGGCCGACATGTGGGATGGAGGATCTCATCATCATGACATGCGTTCCCTTGCTGTGGTCCTCAGCAGGATACAACATCTTCCTACTATGTGAGATTTTGGTCCAGGGGTTCTCCAACCCAAAAGAAATCCATGACCCAACAAGGATATGTACCTTGTAAAAAGAGTAAGCTTGGGGCTTCACTTATTCTAGTTTTACAACTATAACAATCTTGCAGCATTTTAATCTAATACTTATTATTTAATGCTTTAAACAGAAAATGAAAATTATTGTGAGACTTCTGATACTGTTGGCTTTCTAATCTGGAAAGCAAGAAAAATTACTAAGCAGATGACAATGAAAATAATTAAGGTGAGCATTTTTACCACAGTGTATCGGCTTACTAGGACTCCTTTAGCTGAGGACCATTCTCCTCTTGTGTTTCCTGAAGGCTGTGTCCTTCCCACAAACAAAACACACCAATCCCATTTCAAACTGCATTGTCTGAGCTAGAACTGAACTGGACTCTCTGAGGTGCCTCCATGACTCACCCTGCACTGCTCTTAAACTGCCTATTTTTCCTATCTGTTTTCTGAGAGTTGGGCTTATTCTATCTCTGATTCATTCTGTCACATCTTCCTCTGTTTTCTCACTTTGTCTGCCCCTCAATTAGATGTCACTTTCAAACACAGCTGCTTCCTTCTATAAACTGACATTACCTACATTGTTTGGGATTGGAGGTGTATACTATAGGTGTGTCTGCATTCAGGCTAGATCGCACAGACCCAGGTCTTTGGATGTGATCCCTCGCCTGAGCACCCATGTGTCTGGATTAAAATTCCTCTATGGTTTCTTTTCCTTTTTTAATTCCTAATTTTCTTTCTTGTGTTTTTATTATTATTATTATTATTATTATTATTATTATTATTATTATTATTAATTGTTTATTTTGTCTTCTCAACCAAAAAAAGGGGAGGGAGGATATGCTCAGATCAGGTAGTATTTTCAAGCAGTTTGAAATGCTCAATGGGAACTTCAGTAAAAGGTCAAGATGGAACTAAGGGAGCAGACAGCATAGCAGGTCCTTAGGTAGTTGAGATAGAATAAACGGAAACTTAATTAGACAGTTTAAAGGAGAAAGTGACTCATGATCTACCGTCGTGAGATTTATAGACTCTGGCTTGTAAACCAAACCTCTCTGTCGGCTGTTTGGTAAATAAAGTTTTATTTAAACACAACTACCTTCATGGCTGATATGATGACACAAGAACAGAGCTGATCAGAGCAATAAACATTGCATGTACCACAAAACATAAATTATTTCCTTCAAGACTTTTTATAGATGAAGTTTGTGATTGCAGCTAAGAGAATAGAGTAGGAGTTATTTTGCAACAAAGGTGAGGAATTATCAGGGTGGGGAGAGAAATGACAAAGAATGACGCTGAACATCACAAAAGAGCTATTACA
Organism: Mus caroli; assembly: GCF_978045245.1. Taxonomy (NCBI): domain Eukaryota; kingdom Metazoa; phylum Chordata; class Mammalia; order Rodentia; family Muridae; genus Mus; species Mus caroli. The sequence continues at coordinate 17,553,614 of NW_028227258.1, forward strand.
CCATCTATATATGGTCAAGTCACTTGTCTCCTAATGTATTTATAAATTCTATGTATTCTATAGAAAAAAAAACTGTTTTTATAAAGGTAGGGAAAAAATGGCCATCATGCAAATGACTAGGGGCAAAAGCAGACACTGTGTCCCACTGGTGGCTTATTCAGAGCACATTTGAGATATCATTGCTGTCAGGTTTAAGGAGCATCTGCTTGCACTCTGACCTTTGAACTGGGACACAGATATGCCACCTCAAGTCCCATTATAAGCTTTCCTGTGACCGAGTCGAAACTCAGTTTCCAGAAACACTATTTTCTACCCATTGCTGTCTCCTCCCTCCAATACCAGATACCAAAGCCATCCAACCCCTTTCATTTACTTATTTGTCTTCATTTATTCTCTCATATGTTACATCCTAAGTGCAGTTTCCCCTCCTCCCAATACACTCCTTTTCCATTTCTCTTCAGAAAATAGCAGGCCTCCCATGGATATCAACCAAACATGGCATACCAAGTTGCAATAAGACCCCAGCATATCAAGGTTAGATGAGGTGACCCAGTAAGAGTATGGAAGGTTCCCAAAAGCAGTCAAAAGAGTCAAAGGCAGGTCCCACTGCCACTGTTAGGAGTCCAACAGGAAGTCCAATCTACACAATCATAGCATTTATGCAAAGGTCCTAGGCCAAACCCAGAGAGGCTCCCTGGCTGTCGGTTCAGTCTGTCTATGCCTTTATGAGCTTAGGCAAGTTGATTCTGTGGGTTTTCTTTGACCCTTGGCTTCCTTCAATCCTTCCTCTCTTTCACAGGATGACCTAAGGTCCCCTAGTTTTTGGCTGTGGGACTCTGCATCTGTTTCTATCAGTTGCTGGATGAAGCCTCTCTGATAAAGATTATGCTAGGCTTCCATCCATGAGTCTAGCAGAATATCATTAAGGATCATTTCGTTGACTTCTTTTTCCCCTCAGTCCTGTTGGTTTCTATCTTGGGTCCCTGGACAATCTAGTCTTTGGTTACTGGCTATCCAAGCAGTGTTAGGCATTGGCTCCCTCTAGTGGCATGGGTCTCAAGCTGAACCAGTCATTGGTTGGCCACTCCCACAAGTATTGTGCCACCTTTACCCCAGCGCATCTTGCAGGGAGGACAAATTGTAGGTTGAAGGTTTTGTGGCTGGGTTTGTGCCCCAATCCCTCCTCTGTGAGTCTTGCCTGGTTACAGGAGATGGTCAGTTCAGGCTCTGTATTCCCCATGACTAGGGAATCCCTAATAGATTCCTGGGAGTTTCTATTGTAGTGGATTTCTACCTTGCCCTCAAATTGCCCCCCCCCCAAATTTTGGATGTCTCCCCCATTACTCTCTCCCTCCATTCTCCCCTGACCTGATCTCTCCTGTTTCCATCCCCACCTGCCTCCACTCCCACAATATCTATTCTATTTCCCCTTCCCAGGGAGAGTCATGCACCCTCCCCTTAACCCCTCCTTGTTACTTAATCTCTCTGAGTCTGTGTATTGTAGCAGGATTATCCTTTAAAATATACTCTCTTATAAGTGAGTATATATGATGTGTGTCTTTCTGGGTCTGGGTTACCTCACTCAGGATAACTTTTTTCCCTAGTTCCATCCATTTGTCTGCAAATTTTATGATGTTATATATTTTTTTGACAGCTGAGTAATCCTCCATTGTGTAAATGTATCATATTTTCTTTCTCCATTCTTTGGTTGATGAACATCTAGGTTGTTTCCAGTTTCTAGCTATTACAATTAAGGCTGCTTTAAACATATTGAGCAAGTGTCTTTGTGTGGTAAGATGAGTCGTTTCCAGTTTCTGGCTATTAAAAATAATGTTCCTTTAAACATAGTTGAGCAAGTGTCTTTGTGGTAAGACGGAACATCTGTTGGATATATGCCCAGGAGTTGGATCTTGAGGTAGGTTGATTCCTAATTTTCTGAGAAAGCACAATATTGATTTCCAATGTGGCTATGCAAGTTTGCACTCACTTGAGAAGTGTTCCCTTGCTCTGTATCCTTGTCAGCATGAGCTGTCACTGGTGTTTTTTAGTCATTCTAACAGGTGATAAGATAGAACCTCATAGTCATTTTGATTTGCAGTTCCCTGCTGGCTAAGAATGTTGAACATTTCTTTAAATGCTTCTCAGCCACTTGAGATTTCTCTATTGAGAATTCTCTTTCGATCTATACCTCATTTTTAAATTGGATTATTGGTTTGTTGAATTCTTTGTATGTTTTGGATATCAGCCCTCTGTCAGATGTAGGGTTGGTGAAGATCTTTTCCCATTCTGTAGGCTGCCCTTTTGATCTTTTGATGATATCCTTTGCCTTACAGTAGCTTTTCAGTTCCATGAGGTCCCATTTATTAACTATTAGTCTTAGTGCTTGTGTGACTGATGTTCTGTTAGCTCCATTATTTCTCAGTTCAGTTTTTGTCTGTGTGAGTAACCTGTCCATTGGTGAGAGTGGAGTGTTGAAGTCTCCCACCATTAATTTTTGGCATTTGATGTGCTATTTAAATTGTAGTAGTGTTTCTTTTACAACTCTGAGTTCCTTTGGACTTGGGGCACAGATGTTAAGAAATGAGACTTCATCTTGGTGGATTTTTCCTTTGAAGAGTATAAAGTGTCCTTTTCCATTTCTTTTGATTAATTTTGGTTGGAAGTCTATATACACTAGCTTGCTTTATATGTCCATTTGCTTGGAAAATATTTTTCTAACCCTTTACTCTGACATATGTCTGTCATTGATGTTGAGGTATATTTCCTGTATGCAGTAGAAAGATGGATCCTGTTTTCATGTGGATTCTGGTAGCCTGTTTCTTTTTATTGTAGAGTTGAGTCCATTTATTGTGGAGTTGAGAGACAAAAATGACCAATGATTGTTAGATCCTATTATTTTGTTTTTGTTGTTGTTGGTGGTGGTGGTGGTAGTAATAGTGGTGGGGGTGGGGGTGGTAGTGGTGACAGTGGTGGTGGTGGTGGTAGTGGTGTGTGTGTGTCTGTGTGTGTGTGTCTGTGTGTGTATGGTGTGCAAGTAGGCACACATGAACACTTAGTCCTCTTCTTTTGGTTTTCCTATGAAATTATTTATTTCCTGTGTTTTCGTGGGTATAGTTATCCTTCTTGTGATGAGTTTTTCTTCTAGTAATTTCTATATGGCTGAATTTGTGGCTAGATATCGGGGTTTGTTTTAATTTTCTTTTATTATTATTAATCATTCCATTCATTTACATCTCAAATGAAATCCCACTTCTCAGTTACCCCTCTGCCATCCACCCACCCACCCATCCCACATCTGCCCTCCTCCCCCACCCCCCGGCTTTGCCTGTATGAGACTGCTCCCCACTCACCCACACTCTGCTGCCCCACTGCTCCAGCATCCCCCTACTCTGGGGCATCAAACCTCCCTGGCACCGAGGGTCCCTCTCTCATTGCTCTCAGGCAAGGCCACCCTCTGTTACATATGTATCTGGAACCAAAGATCCCTTTAGGTACACACCTTGGTTGGTTGTCTAGTCTCTGGGAGAACTGGATGGTCAGGCCAGCCTATGTTGTTCTTCCAACAGACTTGCAATCCCTCTCTGCTCCTCCAGTCCTTCTGCGGCTCCCCCACTAGGTTCCCTGAGTTCAGCCTGATGGTTGGCTCCAAGCATCTGCCTCTGCATTGGTCAGTTGCTGGCCAGACTTCCCCAGAACTGCCACACTTGGTTCCAGTCCACAAGCACCTCTTGACCACCGCAACAGTGTTGGGATTGGTGTCTGCAGATATGATGTATCCCCAGGTGGGGCTGCTCCCCAGTTGGCCCTTCCTTCAATCTCTGTTGCACTTATTTTCCCCTGTTCTTCCTTCGGACAGGAACATTTCTGGGTTAAAACAAACAAACAAACAAAAATAAAACTTTGAGATGGGTGGATAGCTCCCCCCCTCGACCAGGGGCCGTGCCTATCTACAAGTGGTGGTCTCCACTGGTTCTATCTTCCCCTGCTCTGCACATTACTCTAAAGTCATTTCCATTGTGTCCTGGGAGCCTCACATTTCTCTGGTATCTGGGACACTCCCGTGACTTCCCCCAGTTCCTCATCCCTCCTGCTATGTATTTTTATCCGATTTCCTGACTCTCTGTATCTCACATCTCCTCCAGATTCTGATACTGCCACCCTTATTTTCTTCTCTTCTTCCTTTCTCCCTCCATTGTCCTCCTCTCCTTCCATTTCCCACAATCGTCCTGTTCCCCCCTTTCAATGCAGAAATGAAGCATCCACTCACTGAGCTTCCTTCCTTCTACACTCCGTATGGTCTGCAGGTTGTATCATATCCATTGTGAGCTTTGGGGTTAGTATCCACTTAATAGTGAGTACATACCATGTGTGTTCTTTTGTGTCTGCGTTATCTCACTCAGGATGATATTTTCTAGTTGCGTCCATTTGCATGTGAATTTCATGAAGTCATTGTTTTTAATCACTGCACAGTGCTCCATTGTTTATATGTACCACATTTACTGTATCCATTCGTCTGTTGAGAGGCACCTGAGTTCTTTCTAGCTTCTGGCTATTATAAATAAGGCTGCTATTAACATAGTGGAGTATGTTTTCTTGTTATAGGTTGGAACACCTTTTGGGTATATCCCCAGGAGTGGTATAGCTGGGTCCTCAGGTAATACTATGTCCAATTTTCTGAGGAACCACTAGACTGATTTCCAGAGTTTTCGATCTTAGCCATTCTGACTGGTGTGAGGTGGAATCTCAGGATTGTTTTGATTTGCATTTTCCTGATGACTAAGGATGTTGAACAGTTCTTTAAGTGTTTCTCAGCCATTCGAGATTCCTCAGTTGAGAATTCTCTATTTAGCTCTGTACTCCACTTTTAATAGGGTTATTTGGTTCTCAGGAGTCTGCCTTCTTGAGTTCTTTGTAAATTTTGGACATTAGCCCTCTATCAGATGTAGGGTTGGTAAATATCTTTTCCCAATCTGTGGGTTGCCATTTTGCCCTACTGATAGTGTTCCTAGCTTTACAGAAGCTTTTCAGTTTTATTAGGTCCCATTTGTCGATGCTTGATCTTAAAGCATAAGCGGAGTTCCTTGATCCACTTAGACAAGGAGATAAAACTGGATCAATTTGCATTCTTCTACATGATAACCGCCAGTTGATCCAGCACCATTTGTTGAAAATGCTGTCTTTTATCCACTGGATGGTTTTAGCTCCTTTGATCAAGTGACCATAGGTGTGTGGGTTCATTTCTGGGTCTTCAATTCTATTCCATTGATCTACCTGTCTGTCACTGTACCAGTACCATGCAGTTTTTTATAACAATTGCTTTGTATTACAGCTTGAGGTCAGTCATTGTGATTCCACCAGAGGTTCTTTTATTGTTGAGAATAGTTTTTGCTATCCTAGGTTTTTTGTTATTCCAGTTGTATTTGCAAATTGCCCTTTCTAACTCTGTGAAGAATTGAGTTGAAATTTTGATGGGGATTGCATTGAATCTGTAGATTGCTTTCGGCAGGATAGCCATTTTTACTATATTAATCCTGCCAATCCATGAGCATGGGAGATCTTTCCATCTTCTGAGTTCTTTGATTTCTTTCTTCAGAGACTTGAAATTCTTATCATACAGATCTTTCACTTTCTTAGTTAGAGTCACACCAAGGTATTTTATATTGTTTGTGACTATTGTGAAGGGTGATGTTTCCCTAATTTCTTTCTCAGCCTGTTTATCCTTTGTGTAGAGAGAGGCCACTGATTTGTTTGAGTTTCTGTAAGGCAAAGGAAACTGTCAATAAGACAAAACTGCAAGCAACAGATTGGGAAAAGATCTTTTTCAATCCTAAATCCAATAGGGGGCTAATATCCAGTATATATAAAGAACTCAAGAAGTTGGACTCCAGAAAACCAAATAACCCTATTAAAATATGGGGTACAGAACTAAGCAAAGAATTCTCAACTGAGGAATACCGAATGGCTGAGAAGCACCTAAAGAAATGTTCAACATTCTTAATCATCAGGGAAATGCAAATCAAAACAACCCTGAGATTCCACCTTATACCAGTCAGAATGGCTAAGATCAAAAACTCAGTTGACAGCAGATACTGGTGAGGATGTAGAGAAAGAGGAACATTCCTCCATTGCTGGTGGGACTGAATGCTGGTATATCCACTCTGGAAATCAGTTTGGCAGTTCCTCAGAAAATTGGACATAGTTCTACTGGAAGATCCAGCAATGGGCATATACACAGACTCCTGGGCATATACCCAGAAGATGCTCCAACTTTTAATAAAGACACATGTTCCATTATGTTCATATCAGCCTTATTTATAATAGCCAGAAGCTGGAAAGAACCCAGATGTCCCTCAACAGAGGAGTGGATACAGAAAATGTGGCACATTTACACAATGGAGTACTATGCACCTGTTAAAAACAATGAATTTATGAAATTCTTAGACAAATGGATGGATCTGGAGGATATCATCCTGAGTGAGGTAACCTAATCACAAAACAACACACATGACATGCACTCACTGGTAAATGGATATTAGCCCAGAAGCTCAGAATCCTTCTTAGAAGGGGGAACAAAATACCCATGAAAGGAGTTCAAAGAGGCAAAGTTCAGAGCAGAGCCTGAAGGACCATCCAGAGACTGCCACATTTGGGGATCCATCCCATAAACAACCACCAAACCCAGGCACTATGGCAGATGCCAACAAGAGCTTGCTGACAGGAGTCTGATACAGGTGTCTCCTGAGAGGCTCTGTCAGTGCCTGGCAAATACAGAAGTGGATGTTCACAGTCATCCATTGGATGGAGCACAAGGTCACCAATGAAGGAGCGAGAGAAATACCCAGGGAGCTGAAGGGGTCTGAAGCCCCACAGGAGGAACATCAATATGAACTAACCAGTACCCACAGAGCTCCTTGGAACTATACCACCAATCAAAGAAAACTCATGATGGAACTTGTGGCTCTAGCTATATATGTAGCAGAGGATGGCCTAGTCAGTCATCAGTGGGAAGAGAGGCCCTTGGTCCTGTGAAGGCTCTATGCCCCAGTATAGGGGAATGCCAGGGCCAGGAATATGAGTGGGTGTGTTAGGGAACAGGGGGAGGGGAAAGGGATTAGGGGATTTTCGGAGGGGAAACTAGGAAAGGGGATAACATTTAAAATGTAAATAAAGAAAATAATAAAAAGTTTAAAAACAAAAAGGAAAAAAAAATGTCTAAATTAAAAAAAAAAAAATCTAGCCCCAGACTCTTTTTGGTAGGGAGATTTTAATGACTGTATCCTTTGGGGTTATGGGGCTGTTTAAATGATCTATCTGATCCTGAGTCAACTTTGGTGCCTAGTATCTCTCTAGAAAAATCGTCCATTTCATCCAGGTTTTCTAGTTTTGTTCAATATAGACTTTTGTAGTAGGATTTGATTTTTTTTTTAATTTCCTCAGTTTCTGTTGTTATGTCTCCCTTTTCATTCCTGATTTTGTTAATTTGGATACTGTCTCTGTGCCCTGTGGTTAGTCTGGCTAAGGATTTGTCTATCTTGTTGATTTTTCTCAAAGAACCAGCTCCTGGTTTTGTTGAGTCTTTGTATAGTTCTTTTGGTTTCTACTTGGTTGATTTCAGTCCTGAGTTTGATTATTTCCTGCCATCTACTCTTCTTGGGTGTATTTGTTTCTTTTTGTTCTCAAGCTTTAAGTGCTAGTGGATGATCTATCCAGTCTCTTTTTGGAGGCAGGCAGATCTATGCGTTTTCCTCTTAGCACTGCTTTCATTGTGTCCCATAAGTTTGGATATGTTGTGCCTTCATTTTCATTGAATTCTAAAAAGTCTTTAATTTCTTTCTTTACTTCTTCCCTGACCAAGTTATCATTGAGTAGACAGTTATTCAGTTTCCATGTGTATGTGGGCCTCCCTTTGTTTTTGTTGCTATTGAAGACCAGCCTTAGCCTGTGGTGGTCCAATAGAATACATGGGATTAATTCAGCGTTCTCATATCTGTTGAAGTTTGCTTTGCGTCCGAGTATGTGGTTGATTTTTGAGAAGGTGCCATGAGGTGCTGAGAGAAGGTATATTCTTTTATTCTAAGATGAAAGGTTCTGTAGACATCTGTTAAATCCATTTGTTTCATAAATTCTTTTAGTTTCACTGTGTTTTGAATTTTAGTAGCATTTCTTTTACATATGTGGGTGCCCTTGCATTTTGGGGCATAGATGGGCAGAATTGAGAGCTCATTCTGGTGGATTTTTCCTTTGATCAGTATGTAGTAAGCTTCCCCTTCTTTTATATATATATATAATTTTTGGTTGAAAATTTGTTTTGTTGGATATTAGGATAGCTACTCCATCTTGTTTTTTTGGGCCCATATGCTTGGAAAAAAATTTCCCATCCTTTTTCTTTGAAGGAATGACTATCTTTGACTGTGAGGTGTGTTTCCTGTATGCCACAAAATGCGGGATCCTGTTTACATATCCAGTCAGTTAGACTATGTCTTTTTATTGGGGAATTGTGTCCATTGATGTTGAGAGATATTAGGGACCAATGATCGTTGCTTCCTATTATTTCTGTTCTTAGAGCTGGAATTACATTTGTGTGTTTCTCTTCTTTTGCATTTGTTGTGAAAGATTAATTTCTTGCTTTTTCTTGGGTGTTGTTTCACTCTTTGTGTTGGACTTTTCCTATTGTCCTCTGTAGGGCTGGACTAGAAGAAAGATATTGTTTAACTTTGGTTTCTCCATCTATAGTAATTGTGAGTCTTCTTGGGCATAGTAGCCTGGACTAGCATTTTTTATCTCTTAGGGTCTGTATGACATCTGCTCTGGATCTTCTGGCTTTTATAGTCTCTGGTGAGAAGTCTTGTGTAATTCTGACAAGTCTGCCTTTATGTTACTTGGCCTTCTTCCCTTACTGCTTTCAATATTTTTTCTTTGCATTGTGCCTTTGGTGTTTTAATTATTATGTGATGAGAGGAATTTCTTTTCTGGTCCCATCTGTTTGGTGTTCTATAGACTTCTTGTATGTTTATGAGCATTTCTCTCTTTAGGTTAGGAAAGTTTTCTTCTATAATTTTGTTGAAGATGTTTGCTGGCCCTTTGAGTTGGAAATCTTCACTCTCTTCTATACCTATTATTCTCAGGTTGGGTCTTTTCATTGTGTCCTAGATTTCTTCAATGTTTTGAGATAGGAGCTTTTTGCTTTTTGAATTTTCCTTGACTGTTGTGTCTATGACTTGTATCTTTTGCCGCTGAGGTTCTCTTCTGTTTCTTGTATTCTGTTGCTGATGCTTACATCTGTGATTCCTGTTCTCTTTCCTAGGCTTTCCATCTCCAGGACTGTCTCCCTTTGCGATTTCTTTATTGCTTTTACTTCCATTTTTAGATCCTGGAAGGCTTTGTTCAATTTCTTCACCTGTTTGATTGTATTCTCCTGTATTTCTTTAAGGGATTTATGTGTTTCCTTTTTAAGGGCTTCTACTTGTTTATTTATGTTCTTCTGCCTTTCTTTAAGGGAGTTATTTATGTCCTTCTTAAAGTCCTCTAACATCTTCATGAAATGAGAGTTTAGTTCTTGAATCTTGTTTTAAGGTTGTGTTTGGGTATTCAGGACTTGCTGTGGTGGGAGAACTGAGTTCTGATGTTGCAAAGTCAAATTGGTTTCTGTTGCTTATGTTCTTATGCTTGCCTCTTGCCATCTGATTATCTCTGGTGTTATCTGGCCTCCCTGTCTCTGACTGGGACCTGTCCTTTCCTGTGATCCTGTGATCCTGGGGAGTCCAGCTGTGGGGTCCAGCTGCCACTGTGCTATGTGGGATCAGGTCTCTACTCAGAGTGGGCACAGGTGGAAGCTGGAAGGTCCCTGGGTCTCTGGCTAGGCTGGAATCTGCTTCCCTGGTCGCAGGGGTCCTGGTATGCTGGGGTCTCTGGGCAGAGTTTAAGATCTCACTTGTAAAGCTGGATGTGTCTGAATACCTGGGGATCGAGCTGCACCTGAGATGTGTGATATGAGGGATCCCTCAATGGCATAATGTGTTTGTCTGGCCAGAAGCCCCTCCCTTGATGTAATTGCTTCTACATTTTCACTGCAATGCCTGCCTACTTTACTGAGTTTATAATTCAAATTACACAACTTTTGAAGGGAAATGTGGCAATGTCAAAGTGAAAAAAACAGAGGGAAGACTAGGGATTCCTTCTAACTCTACACTGTTCCTGTCTTCACCATCACCCTTTCCCTCTTTCTCTGTCACCACTTTAAATTCAATACAAAATCTTGACAAGTTATTATTAAGCTGAATATGCTTAGAAATTGTATTGGGGGGGGTGCAAACATTTAATTCTTTATGACTTTATCTTTGTGGCTATCCAGCACAGAATCAACTACACCCAGCTATCTCAAACTGAGCCCCTGATCTTTTCTTTCCAGTTGATGTTCCCTATAGACAGACAGACCACACACACACACACACACACACACACACTATAATATTCATACCACAAAGGCACACACACACACACACACTGTACTCCTCCACTAGTGCCTCACATCTCAATGCTAACTTATTTCTTCCTGTTCCTCAGGACATGACAGTGGTAGTTTATTTCATCTCTTTTCCTCGTACACTCTTGACAAATCTGTGTGACTAGCCGATTGCTACATACCCAGAATCAAGATCGTCCACCATTGAACACAGTAACATCTCCACTGCCTTTCTTATACATTATTGCAGTATAATGTTTTCCCTTTCACTGTTACTTGAAGACAGCACAGTGAACCCTCTAAAGTATAAAGTACAAACTACATCTCTCCTCTGCTCAAACCCTCCCAGCTCCTTTTCCACTGGGAAAACTGGTTTTGTACCCACCAGATCCTCATGTCTCACCAATCTTATCTCCTGCTTTCCCGATTCCTTCCATTCTAGCCACAGTAGACTTGTTTATATTTGCAAACACATCTACCCTGTTTCTGCATGACCTCTGGGGGTCCAGGTTCGCTGCAGGAAATATTTTTAAAAAGAACTGGCAGGTTTCCCGTGCTACCGCCAGCAACCAGTGGACCACATGGCTCCAGCTGGGTGATCTCAACTTGGCCATCTCTCTGTGCCAGAGCTCTCTTAGTGGATCTCTGTGACCAGGTCCATGCTACAACCATCCACCCCGACAGGCCATCACAATACCCATTTACCCGGTTGAATCAAAACTCTTGAAGCTTATAATTAGCCAATGAGATTTATGTATCAATAAATGATCAATTTACAAAATGCCAATACAATAATTTCAGAACCAATTGATAATGATAAAAGCTTTAGCCCAATTATTCTAACCTTATGATATCATAACTACCTGCGGCTGGTTAAAGCCATGCTGGTCCATGTCTGCCTCCATGTTGGCCTTCCTTTTCTCTCTTCAGATGCTCTCTGTCTCTGCAATTCTTACTCTGCCTCCCTTTTCCCTTTCCAATCACAGGCCTCCTGCTGCCCTAATGTAATTGGACAGGGAAAATCTTGTGACTCAGATTCATTTCGTTTTGCTGGAAGGAACCTCTCCTAACTACCCGAGGACCTTGTTCTTCTGCTGCTGAGAGTGTTGTTCAAACATCACCCCCACCACAGACCCATCTTCTCCCACGGATTCCATGCAATGCAATATAAACGGACAGCAAGCACTCTCCATACATTCTTTCCTTTAATACTGTAAAAAGTTTCTGAAAAGTGTCTATAGATTGTGATCACTATAACATCAATACTCTTGAATTAATCAATCAATGAATAATCGAATAGGCAGAAGCAGGACTTCCACAGTCCACCTACTTTCTCTCTTAAATAACACAAGGACATACCACTGCTGCCTGCTCCTTTAGTTCCATCTTGAAGTTTAATAAAACCAATGGCAGTTCAGATGACACCCTGCATCTTCTTGTAAAACTATGCTAGCATGTGCACCTGTGTGTGTGTGTGTGTGTTTGTGCATGTTTGTGTGTATTTATGCGTGTGTTTGACCCAATAGTCATTCTTTTCCCTCAAATCATTGTTCTGGGGTCAGGTTCTTTACTAGTGAAATATCCCCATTTGACAGTTCTCTCTTTTTATACAATGGTTCAGTAACACCTGAAAACCTCTTCTAACTATATTCATGCTTGTGATTTAATGGTGCCTAAAGTTAAGGGTTAGTGCGTATAAGTTCGTGAAACTGTGCATTAAGGGTGTGTCCTTCCCAGGTAGACTTAGCCCTAGTGTAATTTATGAAAGTCTAATAATCTAAATCTCAGTAACCATTTCTATGAACTTCATTCTACCCTCAAATGTGGAATTTTTTCAAGACATGATGAGAAATACAAAGTGTTTTTCACTGTTTCCAGACAGCGCTCGGGTACCTAGAATCCGCTTCAAGGCAGGCATTCTCCAGGTATTCATCCTCTGTGGTGGGCTGCTGCGTAACCTCCGCTCCAGAGCGAAGTCCTCTACACTCCAGATAGAGTTGGGAAGAAACTGAGCAACTCTGACGGCAGCTTGGGGAAGACTTGGTCCTTGTTATTTCTGTGAGTCCTGAAACACAACTAGGAATTATTTAAAGAAAAGGAATTGTCCCCATAAGAGAGCAGTTCACAAGACTGGGGACAGTCGGAACCTGGTGCTTGGCGTGGAGTGGATGTCTGTTAATTGAGGGAATTGATTAAACAATCATCCTGCAAATCTAAAAGAACTGTTTTTGTGGATGTCCAGCAGAGGGCGCTACACAACCAAAGGAAGCTGGCTTCCATCTGAAAGAAGCTGTGCAAACCAGTAAAGATGTAAACCTGTTTAAAAATTATATATGAGACACAGAGAGAGAGAGAGACAGAGAAACCTGTAATTGCAACTCAGTAGTATAGTGCAGTCTTAGGTTCAATCCAAAGGATTTAGGAAATGGTTGTGGACATACAATTTAGAAGATGATTTTTTTTTTTTTTTGGTTCAATGTATTTTGTATTAACAAATACTGAGTATATTTTCAAAAAAAAGTGAAATTTTCTACAGCAAAAGTCAACATTGGACCTCAAGAATGATAAACATAATAAAAGATAGAAAACACATTTTAAAGACAAGATTAAAAATACTTACATAGTTATACACAACAATACCATACATAGGTCCATTCTTGTTTTGAATGCCTGTTCAGTGAGCAAGAATGAAAATTCTGAACCTGTCCTAGTTAGGGTTTCTATTGCTATGATGAAACACCGTGACCAAAAGCGAATCAGAGAAGAAAGGGTTTATTCAGCTTACACTTCTGCATAGTAGCCCACCATCGAAGGGAGTCAGGAGAGGAACTCAAACGGACATTGGAGAGGCGCTGCTTTCTGACTTGCTCATGTGACTTACGCAGTACCAACAGCCCAGGGATGGCACCACCCACAATGGGCTGGCTCCTTCCCTTTTAATCACTAATTAAGAGAATGCCTTACAGGTATGTTCTCAACTGAGGCTCCCTCCTCTATGATGACTCTAGTTTGTGTCAAGTTGACATGAACTGACCAGTACACAGGGAGTGAGCCAAAAGGCCATGGAAACAAAATTGAAGAGGTATATCAGAAGTTCCAGAAGGTAAGTAAAGGCATTTCTCTACATTTCCTATGAGCCAATGTTATTACATCTAGAAACCACTAGAGGGCGCTAGCTGTGCAAATGTGCGTGCAGGTTTCCTCTTTGTGGCTACTTGAATTCTTCCGTGTGGCAGTCACCTTTGGAATAACATGTTCCAGTGCGTGCTACTCCATAAATACGTTGTCACAAGGCTGCCTAGACATCTTAGTACCCACAGAGGGAAACTAACTTTCAAACTCTTTTTTCCCACAATGGAGGGTTTATGGAAACTTTTACAAGTAACTCAAAACTCACTGAAATTGTGTTCATTTGTTTGTTGTGACAATGCTGTTACTAATTACCACCGTGCTGTGCATTAAGAGCTACTAAGGGTTCTTCAAAGTTACCATCTCCGAGATAGACGCCTCTGCCTTCCCTAGAATCAAAACTCTTCCAGACTGAAAAGTGACTTCTCATGGGGATTTCCATAACAATAAACTCCAAGCTATAGAGGTGTGAGGAGAAGATAAGGGCTCCTTTTGTAGCCAGACACAAGAAGAGCCCTTGAATACCTGACTGCCAATCCATCTTCTCCTTGTTCTCTACTCAACTTCATAACCACGATCACATAGGATGCTGTCTAAATACGGAAAGGCGGAGCTGTTCGTGGGAGGTTTATGCAGCTCCCCAGCCGCAGTGCCTTTGTTCCTAGATCACAGTCTGTTGCTGAGTATTAAGCATTGGCCCGCCACAGGTGCTCAGACCACGGAAAAGATGAATTTTCTAGACGTGGAGTCTGGCTCAGATGAACCTAATCAAGGTCCAGAGCTTGCAAGTGTCAGAGTAAGATCCAAATCTAAACGTCTGACTACACCCATCCTTAATGACGTTTTTTGCTCAAAGAGTTACTGAGTACAAGTACTCCAGGCAGAAGCAAGACAGCCGCTGAGCTCAGGACCTGTGAGCAATAAATGCTCCTTTGCTTTTGATCCACCGGAGCCCTTCCTAGAAGGGCTGTCCTGGCAGGTGCAGTTCAGCAGCTAAACAGAAGTTCACAACCGAGTGCCAATCGGTCTATGCTAAGTGAAAACCAGAAACAGATCCCGATCCTTGGCACAAGACTTGAGAGATGAAAATAAAGACGTACCGCTCTGTAAGTACCGAGAACAGAGTTCCATTCAGACCAGGTATGGAAACTGTGTCATGAGTGATGACCATCTAGTCACATTCAATCATCCATCCATTCATACAAACATTCATTCATTCACTCATTCACTCATTCATTCATTCATTCATTCATTCATTCATTCATTCATTCTCTAACTTCCTACTACCATTCACTCATTTTCCAAAAACTTCAGTCATTAGAAGATGCCTTTAGAGCCAGGCCTGATGGCTCACGCTTAAAATCCCACTATAGGAAGCCCTGTGTTAATGAAATCCTGAGTGAATGTGTATTGTTTGGTGTGGACTACATCAATGACCCTAGCCACAGACCCATGGGAAGTGGCAAAGCCTTCCTCCACCCCAGAATGAGTCTTGGAGGGATGGCAGAGTTCCTCTGGCCATGTGCAGATGTTGATAGTTTGTACAGAAAATGTCCACTACCGCTTTCTCTTCTCCTACCATAGCACAACCTGAAGACTTCTCACCTACAGAGACTACTCCTATAGAGAGAAGCTAAACCTACCTCCTTGATCCAGCCATAGCCCTAAGCCCTGCCACCTTGTTTTATATGTATGCAATAACCCTGCCTTCATGTCCAGCTGTATGCAATAACCCACCCCCCTATTCAACTCTGTATGATAAACATGCTGAGATCCAAGGGACTAAGGTTTCCCTAGACCACCCAACCCCACTATATTTTTGTGTGTGTGTGTGTGTGTGTGTGTGTGTGTGTGTGTGAATGCATGAGTCTTTATTCCCTCTGCCCACCCAGTCAGGCCAAATCCCTGAAAGTTACGCAAGGATGTAGCATCCTACCTGGGTGGAACCTAAGTTTAAAAAGATTACCATAAGTTCAAAGCCAGCCAGAGCTATATAGTTCCAGAATAACCTGAGTGAGAACCTCTACCTCAAAAAAGGTAATAATTAATAATAATAATAATTATTATTATTATTATTATTTTAGGGGTGTCAAGCTTTCTCTCGTTTTATATCCTTTCTGTTTATGGAGTTCCAGAGTCTGTAAGACACAAATTTAGTAAAATCAGATTTGCAGCAAAGGTAAAGACTTCAACCAGGTTATACAGTTACTGTATTTTCTCCTACCTCTTTTTCTGGTCTCTGCTAAACATGAGCACACTTCCCTCATCTCTGGCACCTATTCTAATGCTTCACACCCTCTCATTAGTGAGAGGAAGTTACACACCCACTTGTCTGTGACAGACCCTATTCACAGGTGTGTCACACCCTCTCCTTCATGAAACATCTTCAAGACACTCTCTCCGTGTTGTATAAAAAACACATAGGTGCTGATCGGTGACACTCGCTGAACTTGTGTCCCTTTCAGCTTTACTTTTTCACCAGGAGCCTCAAGTCCTGTGGTCCCGAGTCGGACTGTTCCCAGGAACAGTGGCCTTGGCAATGCAGAGCCTGAGACCCCATACTTTTTGTCTTATCAGGTCGCAATGATAATTTTACCTATGTATTTTCATTTTTGCTTTTAAATTAAGAGATCTACCAAAGGGGGTAGCCACTGGGGAGTGATTACAGTTTACAGTAAAGCTGGTATTTTTCTGGATTTTCAATAACTAAAGAGGAAACAGCCACCTCCATTGCTGGCCTTAGGGAAAATACCCCTGTGAACTAGAGCCTGGGAGACGTTTATTGGCTGTTCGGTACCTACAGTCACCTGCCCTGTGTAGTCAAGTATGCATGACAAACACACAGCCTCCTGGTCCTAGGTAGATATCTGCACATGAAGTTCTCAAAATGCACCAGAAAGCCCTCCATACTGCTGGTTGGACGGGAGCCAAGGATCCAGACTAACAGGGAAAGAAGGGTGGAAACCATAGGCTTGGGAGGAGAAAGAAATTTGGAGAATAGACTTAGGACATTGAAATATTATATTTTTGAAAAGCACTTTAAGTCTGGCTCATCTTCATCCTAATCTTAAGCCTTCCCAGAAAAAAAAAAAAAAAAAAAACCTGTGAAATTGTTGTTGTTGTTGTTTGTTATTTGTTTTAGTCTGTCTTTGGTTTGTTTTTGTTTTGTTTTGCTTTGCTTCACTTCACTTCACTTTGCTCCTTTTAACACAGGACTTGGAGCTAGCCTCAGACTTACTATGTAGCCTGGAACTCCTGCTCATCCTGTCCCAACCTCCTGAGTGCTGGATTACAGGCCTGTCCAAACATTCCCAGGCAGTACCCAATTTTTCTAACTCTTACCTTGAGCTATTGTAAGGGTGACCAGAGAGACATTCTCCATGACCATGTCTTCAGCGGTCAAGCTGCGACTCCGCCCCTGAGTTCCCCACTCCCAGGTGGCACACGCTATTAGGGTACAGTCACACTACAAGTCAGAGCTCTGATGAAGCCCCAGGTGCCTGCTGATGATCATGACTCAGAAATGGTACTGAAGTTCCTCCTTAGGTTTTGCCAGGTGGCACCGTGATCACTGAGAGACACTGGGGAGACAGACCCAGTAGCTTGTCTTAGCAGCTCATATTCATCTGTTTACCAACCAGTTCTCGGGCAACAGAGACAGAGATGTCTAAAATGTTAGTACCTACAGCAAACTGGGTCAGATAACGCACACTATAAAACCTGAATGGTGGAGATAAACAGCTCCCTGGGAATTACTGGTCCATCAGCCTGTCAAATCAGTGAGTAGCAAACCAAGTGTGAGAGTTTGTCTAAAAAAAAAAAAATATGACATTGGTCCCTGACCTCCACATATATGCACACACACATGCAAACATTCTTGCATACATGCATGCATACCTACCTACCAACATAAAGACACACACACAAATAATAAAATAAAAAGTAACATGAGGATTTCAATGAAGAAAAAGAGTTTTCATTTGCCATCGTCCTCATCTTAACTTGATCCTTGTTGGAGCCTGTGTGGGTTCTAGAGTCTCAGCATGTAAATGTGGCCACCTGTCCTGCAGTGGAAGAGATGCTAATGTCTAATTCTTAACTAAATGTGATATGTGCTTTCCCTGCATGTATGTCTGTGTGTTATGTGCATGCCCGATGCCCTCAGAGGCCAAAAGAAGACATCAGAATCCCTGGAACATATGCAGCTAGAGTCAAGAGCTCCGGGGTACTGGTTAGTTCATAATGTTGTTCCATCTATAGGGTTGCAGATCCCTTTAGCTCCTTGGTTACTTTCTCTAGCTCCTCCATTGGGGGCCCTGTGATCCATCCAATAGCTGACTGTCTCTTGACTCTAGCTGCATATGTATCAAAAGATAGTCTAGTCGGCCATCACTGGAAAGAGAGGCCCATTGGACTTGCAAACTTTATATGCCCCAGTACAGGGGAATGCCAGGGCCAAAATGTGGGAGTGGGTGGGTAGGGGAGTGGGGGGTGAGGGTATGGGGGACTTTTGGGATAGCATTGGAAATGTAAATGAGGAAAATACCTAATAAAAACATTAAAAAAAAGATTATGATACAAGATCCAAAGTAAAGAATAAAAAAAAAAAAAAAAAAAAAGAATCCCTGGAACAGGGGTTACAGGCTGCTGTAAACCTTAATGTAGGCTCTGGGAATCAAACCCAGGTCCTCTGGAAAAAGAGCAAGTGCTCTTAACCACTGAGCTATCTCTCCAGCCGTGACCGAGAGCTTTGGATACCATCAAATTGTGAGTGCACATTTTTCTATAGTAGACAGACAGAATTATTAAGTGAATCATTTCACTTCCTCAAACTCTTAAATGGAAAGTTCTCAAGGAAAGTCCTCAGGGGTGATGGTAAAGATCGGCACTGTACATTTAAAAATAAGACCCAAGCCGGGCGTGGTGGCGCATGCCTTTAATCCCAGCACTCGGGAGGCAGAGGCAGGAGGATTTCTGAGTTCGAGGCCAGCCTGGTCTACAAAGTGAGTTCCAGGACAGCCAGGGCTACACAGAGAAACCCTGTCTCGAACCCCCCCCCCCAAAAAAAAAATAAGACCCAGGGGATTAATTCAGAACTCTATATTTGATGATGATGATGATGACGACGACTGTGTATGTGTGAGCATGTAGGGGGTGTGCCTGTGGGGGTCAGAGGACATTATGTTAGTGGTTGTCTCCTTCTTCTAACGTGTATTCTGAGCTCAAATCAGGCTTTTGTAGCAAGCATCACTGAGCCATCTTGGTAACTCTGATTGTCTTTTGTTTCTTAAAGCATATTAAATTTAGAGGAAAACAGACTTCCTTCTGCCACATTCATTCACACATGAAATATCCTTGGTCCTGCCCCCTTCACCTTCCTTACTAGCCCTCCTCTTTCCCTACTTTCCTTCTCTTCTCTAATAGTCCCTCCTCTACTTTTATGTCGTCTGCTTGTTTCTCTATTTAAGTCCCACATCGAGTGGAGCCATTCCATATTTGCCTTTCCAAGAGTGGCCTGCCTTACATAGCAGGATTGTCTCAGCTCCACCCAATGACATGACACACCAATGACATGCACTTTCCTTCGGTGCTGGGGAACACTAGTTTATTGGTGTGCACTCCTCCTCATCTTTATGAATTCACCAGTTGGCTTTGGCTGATTCCATAGTGTGTCTACTGAGAATTGAGCTGGGAAAATACGGATGCCATTTCTAGGACGCTGACTTTGATTCCCTCGGTGTGCACCGAGTTTCAAGGATGAGCCGTGAAGGCTCAGTCAAGAGGGGAGAAACACCCAGGAAGAAAGTTACTTGCTGAATCCTCTTTATAAAGTAATGAGAAAATTTACTTCTTTCAGTGTATGGTATACAGTCTCATCTCTGATAAACATAGATTTTGTACCCTAGAGGCCCGACAGGATGGATTCTATTACACCAAACATTCTCTACTTGGAGGCTCCTGGGTCTGATGTTATTTTCTTTATTTATAATAATTTCATTGTTACTCCATGGATATGACCACTTTTTATATATGCCAGAATATTTATCTTAGTCAGTGTTTTGAAGGTGTTTTTGATCTGCTTTTCTAACTCAAAAGGATGATTCTTTGTCTAAGAAGTGTCTGCAACCAAGGAAGATGTATTGTGAGGCTGAGGCTAGCATACCTCTTTTACTGCCCTCTCTTCCATCTTTCTTCTTTTGCTAAAAAGGTTGTGTGTGTGTGTGTGTGTGTGTGCTAATATTAGATTCTTTGTCTGAGCAACAAGGACTTCAACCACCCTGGGAGCATGCTCTCCCCTGATCATTTCAAATCACATAAATCAATCCTATACTCGTTCTTTTTTAATCTTTCTTTTTTTAAATATGATATCATTTGTTGATGGTGTGTGTGTGTGTGTGAGAGAGAGAGAGAGAGAGAGAGAGAGAGCATTGAGATGCATGTGTTGTGCAGAGGACAAGTTTCAGGAGTCAGTTACCACCTTAGATGACAAAAGGGAGGATGCAGGATGGAGGTCAGGTGGTCAGATTTGTGCCACAATGCTTTCACCAGCTGAGCCATCTCACAGCCTGCACACCTCTCTGTATGTCTGGCTGACCCCGAGTCTTCTGCCAGCTGTGGTGATGAAAGCCGTGGAAACTGATGCTTCTTAAGAGCTTCTCTGAGAACAAGGACTCGACAGTGATAACATAAAGGAAGACCCAGGAGTGAGGTATTGATCGTGTGTTTATTTGCTTAACTGGAATGCTGGGAAGGCAGATGTAAATTGGTCTGTATCCCTTGACTTTACTCTCCTTGAAATAAATGGTTAAAAATCCTAATTTTGTGAAATACACAACATGCCAACAACTAAAAAGTATTTATGCTTCCTGTAGAACGCATATTTGCTTACTGTAGACCACAGCATGAAAAGGGCAGCTATTACAGTCTGATAGGAAAATGAGCTCTTGTTTATTAGAATGTACTGTGTGTAGAGCCTACTGGGACATGGTTCTAAGAGATATGCTTAGGGTATTGATCCATTGTTGGAGGTAATGATTACAAAACACAGTTCATTTTCTCACAATTGATAAGAAAACCGATCCATTAGCATGCCATAACTGACTATTCCAGTTGAGCTGTCAATTAGACTTTTATGGAATTTATAGAAGTTGCCACCAGACTATAATTGAGGACATAGAAAGAGGACCCTGTCCTAAACATTAAGTTACATCATTAGAAACTAGCCTTTCTGAAGGGAGCTGAAGGGGTTTGCATGGCTCCAGCTGCATATGTAGCAGAAGATGGCCTTATCTGGCATCAATGGGAGGAGAGGCCCTTGGTCCTATGAAGGCTTGATTCCCCAGTGGAAGGGAATGCCAGAGAGGTGAGGTGGGAGTGGGTGTGGGGGGGAAGCACCCTCATAGAAGCACCCCCATAGAAGATGGGATGGGTGGGGTTTTGGAGGGGAAGCCGAGCATGGGGATAACATTTGAAATGTAAATAAATAAAATATCCAATATGAGAGAGAGAGAGAGAGAGAGAGAGAGAGAGAGAGAGAGAGAGAGAGAGAGAGAGAAAGAAAGAAAGAAAGAAAGAAAGAAAGAAAGAAAGAAAGAAAGAAAGAAAGAAAGAAAGAAAGAAAGAAAGAAAGAAAGAAAGAAAGAGAGATTGGCCTTACTACCTACAGCCTTACTTCTTCAGATGCATCCTGTGAATTTCACAATTGAATTCATCTTTCTAAATAGCAATATAATCACATTACTGTTTTGCTTAAAACTCTAGTTACTCCTCATGGTCTACAGATAGCGAATCCAGTTGATTACAGTAATGGTTCCAAATGGTTTCAAGAATCACTTGCACTGGAACAGTAAACATGTAAGCATGGAAATATAGATTGTATCCCATAAAAGTAGATGTTTTATAGCTATCTAAAGTCTGACATGTAAATATTTTACATTTACATAAAATGTGCCTATGGAGGCTAGAGGACAGCATATAAGAGTTTGCCCTTTCCTTCTAGCTTGTGGGTTCTGAAGGTCGGATAGAGGCCAAGCCTGTGGAAAGCATCTCTACGCACTGAGCCATCTTGCCAGCCGTCTGTTTCATTTTTATAAATAAATTATTCTTACGATTTTAAGTAAAGGGGAATAAGCCAAACATTTGATTCCATGAACTCTCTGTACATTTGGACAGCACACTCGAATTGTTTCGTTATTACTATTTCTCTTGTATTTCTTCAGGATTCCTTTGGAAATAAGCAGTGTTGTATGCTTACTTATATATCCCGGGAGGTAGTTTGAAGCGCAGTTTCAAACATATGGCAAAGCAAATACATAAAAGCATTTGGAAACGAATTTTTCCAGTCATAAACATTCTGAGTCACCCTCGGTAAAGTACAGAAGAAGCATTTATAGC
This sequence comes from Mus caroli, assembly GCF_978045245.1. Classification (NCBI taxonomy): domain Eukaryota; kingdom Metazoa; phylum Chordata; class Mammalia; order Rodentia; family Muridae; genus Mus; species Mus caroli. The sequence goes on from NW_028227258.1 coordinate 17,575,599, forward strand.
GCTCTGGTGGTGATTTTATTTAAGATGGGAAAACGTTAGTAGTCATTTCTCTTGTGCTTTATTTATGACCTTTCCTCCTTTCTATAAAAGAGCATTTTAATGAGACCGTAGCTGAAACCGAAGGGAGGCTTATTTGTAGGTGCGATACTAATCCAACCTGTTTTCATGGCCCAAGTGTGCAATGTCAGAGTGATGGGGACAATTCTCCTCGGAACTCTTGACAAACTGCATTCTAATTCATAGAATCTTAAACACCTCGAATTGTTTGTGCTGTCATAAATTTCGTACTACCTCTGTCTGAAATGAATTGGAGTAACAAAGCACATTCCACATAAGCCTGGGGATGACCAGCATGTAAAGACCCTGTGTGTGTTGCTGTGTTTCAGGCTTTGTGGTGATGGCTTCATTCAAACCCTACCAGGGTCCCAATTGCAGCATCATGAAGCTAGATGACATGGCCACTGTGGGGTGACTATTTCTTTATTCAAGGTAACATGGATAAGAAAAGATTTGAGTTTGAATAGTCGTTTTTAATCTCTAACACTAACTATAAAATGTTTTGAATCGAATCTTTATGTACATTAATCAAAATTAATAAAGTAAGTTTATGCATTTATTTATGAATAATTGTCAGATGATTGTAGATGTTTTTTAACCTCATTGATACAATGCAACCCCTTCACCTAAGGCTTGAGAGAAATCATGGAAGGGAAGACCAGGAAATTTGTAAGAGCCAGAGGACCAGGACTCATGCTACATGAGATTACCTTCTAGACGCGACAGGGAGGCTGCACCCCTGACATCTCAACACTCTACCTAAATGCTTCTTTAAAATGACAAGATGAGGGCTGAAGAAATGGTTCTGTTGGCAAACAGCTTGCCTCACAAGCATAAAAGTCTGAGTTCAAATCCCCAGCATCCATGTTAAGCCTGGGTGAGATGGCTCACCTACAATCTCAACCCTGAGGAGATGGAGAGAAGTAGCCTTCTCTCTCTCTCTCTCTCTCTCTCTCTCTCTCTCTCTCTCTGTGTGTGTGTGTGTGTGTGTGTGTCTGTCTGTCTGTCTGTCTGTCTGTCTCTGTCTCTCTCTCTCTGTCTCTCTCTCTCTGTGTGTGTCTGTTTGTGTCTGTGTCTCTCTCTGTGTCTGTGTCTCTCTGTCTGTGTGTGTCTCTGTGTGTGTGTGTGTCTGTGTCTGTGTCTCTGTCTGTCTCTGTCTCTGTCTCTGTCTCTCTCTGTGTATATGTGTGTGTGTGTGTGTGTGTGTGTGTGTGTGTGTATGTGGTATGTGCACATTAGTAAAATGTCAGCATTTACTGACCTTCTGGTAGCTCCTGCCTCACACACCCCATCAGTTACTCTCAAGTGGAACGTTACCCCAGTTTAAATGTGTCTCTCCAAAGTTCATGTTGAAATACAATCCTCTTCGTGGTAGTATGAAGTAGGCACAGCCTTTCTGAAAACCCTTAAGTCATCGGGCTTCACCTCGTGAATGAAATTGATTCCCTATTAAAGTCTCCGGTGTACTGTCTGGCCTTCTGTTTCCTCTGTCATCTGAGAATGTAGCAAGGGAGAGACCAGAAAGCCAGCACTCGTTGCATAAAAAACCTGAGGGCCTTGATTTTCAGCTTCTTAACTTCTAAAAGCATGAAAAACAATAATATTACTTGTAAGTTACCCAGTAAAAGTGTTTTTTTTTTTACAACATTAAAGAAAATGGCCATTATGCCTGTTATCAGAGGCAAACAAAAGGAGGGGCCAGTTTGACTAAGAACAACTATTTTGATTGAAGCTGATTGTTGCCCAGATTATCATGACAGTTTTCCTGCCCCTCTGAGCAGCAATGTATATAGGTACTAGCAGCAAATGTACGTTCTTAATTATAGGTTTCTAATTTTGTTTACTCTAGAACCCCTGCTATCTAGAGACTTCTCTGTTGACAGTTATTTGCTCACCTATTTCTTTTTCTTTCTTTGTCAACATAATTTTTCATTTTAGTTTAGTATATAAAGCGTTTCATTATGACATTTCCTTATGTACATATCACTTTAGACTGCTTGTGACTCAAACTATAAATAACCCCATTGCAGCCTCTGCCACAGCCTCCACCAGCTAGCTGGAACATCCATTTTCTTTGGTCTGTGCAAATGCATTTGATGGTGTTGGCTGAACCGCATTTAAGCCGATGGAAACTCTTTCCTGCCGAGCTCCCCTGCCTTACGGAATCTATGTCTTCAGCTATTCTGGCTAGAGCAGGTTTCCCTGAGCCTCTCAGCACTGGTGGATGGATTTATGGCCACCCCAAGAGTCACTGTATAAGCAGTTAAATGTTATACAATGTCACAAGAAAACGGCAGAGATTGGTGCTAAATGGAAATGTTCAGTATAACAGTTCATTCAGAAAGGAGCGTCCCTTTATTTTTTTGAGTGCTCTGGCTTCCGTTTTCCTTCTTTATTAATTGAAGTAAACATGCATATTGATGACGTAAGCTTTTCTTTTTTCAGACAATATTTTAGTAAAAAGGTAGTTTTAAATTTGCAGTTACTTGTCTCAGTCATCTACAACCTGGGCATCGAAAGTGTTTTCCGTGTGAATATGGAAAGTCTTCAGGGATTCCATTTCCTTACTCCTAAGTTTCACACGTAGCCTCCTTTGACGCAGCTCCTCCCAAGAATTAACTATGTCCAAGAAGGCTTGCCAACTTTCCTCTCCCACCTTTCCTTCCACTGCACAGACGTGTGCTGAGTGGCTCAGCCATTCCGTCTTTAATACGTACATTGTGCCAGGGTGTGAAAATACCTGTGAGTGCCAAGCATCGTCAGAGCCATTGCTGTCAGGGAAGCCTCATTAAACGAAACTGTAAATCCACCACAGGACTCTGTTCAGTTCTCTCTGCAGTATACGGTTCTGTGCCTGGTGTTAGAAACAGTGCACACAAACCCCTGTTGTGGTTTCCTAAATTCACACCTGCCAAGAAGAACCAGCAACAGTGGTGACATCTAAGGGTCACTTCCCTTCAGGCGGTGATGGGGAATGAGTACCTAAGATCTCAGGCTGGACTTTGCCTTTTGTCACAACTACAATAACTCCACAGTCTTGCAACACCACAGGCACCTGTCCAGTTATGGAACCATATGCCCCTTTGGTAAAAGTTATTATCACGCCACGAATGGCAGCCAGCTGCCAGACTTGGGCACACTCTATTCTTCCCCTCACAAATTGAGGACAGTGCCTGTCCTTTCCACATGGGCAGATGCACAGAGGAAAAGCTTACCTTGAAGACTTTTGGCCGCGCAGACTTGGGTCTTCACCAACAGAACACATCTTGGCGGAAGTGTGTGGTAGAGTAGAAATACTCACCTTTCCAACACAAAAACAACAGGGAAGGAGAAAAGACTAGAGTTGTACATCCTCCTTTAGAGGAAAGCCACAGTGACCTAACATCAGGCCTTTCTCCTAGTGGTTCTACAACCTCCCAGTAGCACCACCCTGGGGACACAGTCTTTCAATACATGGACCTTTGGGAGACAATATGCAAACATTCTGCTCTTTCCATCTCTTTACCCTAAGTTCCTCTGAAAACCACCACCCCTATTGTTCTCTCATCTTAACTGGATCCTGTTCCTCCAGGAACAGGCGTGGAGATCAGAGGACCCTTGGACTCTTTCCCTCCACCTTCTCAAGAGTGAGAGACGGGTGGTGGAGATGCAGAGGTTTCCATTGCATCCAGGAGAGCCTTTCTTGATCACCAGCAATGCTCTTGCAGGGAAAGAAAACCATTTTCAAGACATCTTTCTATTTTCTCAAGATTTTTGAGACAGGGTTTCACTATGTAGCCCCGAGTAGCCTACAATTCAATACTTGGATTAGGCTGGCTTTGAACTCATGGAGATCCACCTGCCTCCTGACTGACAGAATTAAAGGCATGTAGCAGCAAGTCACCATTCAATTTGCCAATTTAAAACACAAAAATTGCTAGATTTATTTTTCTATTAATTATTTTATTTATTTAAGTCTCAAATGTTGCTCCCTCCTCCTAGTCCCCCCTCACAGAGTTTCCCCCCCTCTCCCCTCCCTTTTGCTTCTGAGAAAGCCCCCACAACATCCCCCCATCCTGGGGCATCAAGTCTCTAAAGAATTAGGCACATCCTTTGTTACGGAGGCCAGACAAGGCAGCCTCTGCTACATGTGCCCGGGACTTCGGACCAGCCCATGTATGCTCTTTGATTGGTGGCTCATTCTCTGGGAGCTCCCAGGAGTCCAAGTTACTTGACACTATTGGTCTTCCAATGGGGTGGCCATCCCTGTCAGTTCCTTCAATCTTTGCCCTAACTCTTACATAGGGGTACCTGACCTCTGTCCAATGCTTGGCTGTGAGTATCTGCATCTGTTTCAGTAAGCTGCTGGTAGACCCTCTCAGAGGACAGCCAAGATAGACTCCTGTCTGCAAGCACAACATAGCATCAGTAATAGTGTCAGGGATTGGTGCCAGTTCATGGAATGAATCTGAAGTTGGGCTGGCCACTGGATGGTCTTTCCTTCAGTCTCTGCTCCATTTTTTGTCCCTGAATTTCTTTTAGAGCAATTTTAGGCTGAAAGTTTTGTAGGTGAGTTGGTGTCCCCATCACTCCACTGGGGGTCCTGTCTGACTACTGGAGGCAGTCTCTTCAGCTTCCATATCCCCACTGTTGGGCATTTTGGCTAAGGTCACCCACATTGAGTCTGGGGAGACTCCCCTTTCCCAATTCTCTGAGACTTTCCTCCAAACTCCCATCCCTGGCAGCTGATTATTTTCATTCACTCTCCTCACACTGGTGGCCTTTCTCCTGTCCCAACCCCCAGACCTGATTCTGTTCCCTTCCCCCCTCCCCCACCTCTCCCTCCTTCCTCTGTCCCCTGGGATTATTTTGTTCCCCCTTCTAAGTGGCATTTAAGCATCCTCCCTTGGTCCTTCCATCTTGTTTAATTCCTTGGGGATCTGTGGGGTGCATCATGGATACTCTGTACATTTTAGCTAATATCTACTTATCAGTGAGTACATGCTATGCATGTCCTTTGGGATCTGGGTTACCTCACTCATACTATTCAGCTTTTAAAAATAAGGACATCATGAATTTTGCATGCAAATGGATGTATACTAGATTTAAAGACAAATGTGAATATAAACTTCTACTTATGCAGAACTGCATCCTAAAACATCTTTTATCTTTTTGGGCTCCCTAACCCCGTGAGTATGTAGTTACTTTTTAAAAAGCCAATTTTTTCTTATGGTTGTTTGGTTACATCCCACTATACAAATAACAGGACTGCTATCAGAATTCTTTATTGTACAAAAAAAACCCCACTGTATTTTCAATAAAGATACAAGATTTGTATAGAATTTATATTAGATAATTTATATTAGATATATTTTATTATATATTTTATATAAAATAAAAAAATCACTCACTTATAATATGAAAATAGAAACAAAAAAAAGTCTTGTCTTGAGAAATGTAGTTTGATGGAGATTAATCTTGAATTACCAATCAACACTTTCATTTTAAAAAGGAAAAGCTCTACTTCTTCATCCTCCAGAGAACTAAATTATAAAGCCAACTGGCAAACACTTCAGGACCATAGAATAATGGGCTACGTGACTATGGAAAATCCTGTGAGGGTAATTTAACATGTGAGCAGACCAGAATGACAGAGCTGCTTGAAATGGGTATAATTTATCTTGACTTGAACAGAGCCATGGTAGGAATTGAAACCATGACTCCAGAAAAGTATAGTCTGGTGTGCTGTGTCAGCCCCTTCTTCAGCCAGCTCCTGGTCAGGCTGTTTCCCCACTTTCTAAACATACCACTTGTCATTATGGAAAGATTATTGGAGACAGCTCACAGCCACAATTTGGTGACATACCAAACAGGGAGGGTGACAGCCACTGTCTACAAAGCCAAATGGCACAGCTCACATAGAACCATTTGTGATATGTCTACATGGGCAAAGAAAATGTTGCTCTAATAACAAACCCAGTACAGGAACATCGTTCATCAAGACCTGCACACACCCTACACATGCATGCTCCACCCTCAGAAGCTGCTTCAGGATGAGAGTGATCGGTGAGACAGTCCCCCAGGGAAAAGATCATTAAAAACATTATGGATCTGAAAGCCAAATATTATATAGGTTTTCTGTTGAATATAGGTGATTTCCCCAATATCTGGTGGTCAGATTGATGGGTATTTGATATTTCCATAGGGAAGAAGACCAATGTTGGATTAGCTAACAAGAAAAGTAGAATCCGTTTTCATTCAACTTAGCAATAGGATTTACATTTATAAAGCGACCCAAACATAAATAAAGAGAAGTTCACACTATTAAGTTGAAGAATATGTAGCCTGGCTAAGAAGATGGTCATCATAGGGAACGCAGATGGTGATATATTAGAATTGCATACTATTGTTTAAAGGTAGAAATGAGCCTCATTTATATGAGAAATGGGTTTCAGACAAGGACATAGTGGAGAAATTGCTGTCAACTTGCTGGGAATATTAGTCTTGTATGTAATTTATGAGAAACATGAAACGTTTAGAATTCATGAGGCTGAATAAAAATGATGAAGAGTTTGAAACTAGGTGACACAAACACAGGCTAAGTAGATGTGACTGTCGTCCAGTAGAAGATAAAAGAGGGGATAACCACAGCCTGCTAACTCGCAAAGGGACAGTATGCAGATGGGGACCAGCTGTCCTCCATCTCCAAATGTGAGATGAGCCAGAGGAAATGGCTCCAACCTCCAGCAACCTTCAGCCTGGGAGATTTGGGTTAGATATGAAGAACAGCTTCCTCGGAGCAAGTTGTAAATTACTGAGCAAATCCCTGAGCGACACTGTAGACAGTCTTTCCCTGCTTATCGTTTGAGAACATAATGTGCTTTTCCATCTATGGGAACATGAGCACACCATAGAGCTGCAGAGTATGAAAAGGGAGAACTCAGTGTATGGTATAATTCCCATCGTTAGGAGTCAACCCAATCAAAGTTGGTATTTTTACCCACAGGGATTTGCATAGTTGGGCTTTTTTTTTTTTTTGTCTTTTATTTTTTGGGAAGTCCCGATCCAGTGGTTGGGAATTTTACTGGTACTAATGCATTTTTATAGAATGTTAAAACATTATCCTCTACCTCACTTTGAATATTTGTGGCTCATTTTTACTGGTCTTTAAAAGTGGGTCAGCTCTGTAAAAACTGCATAGTAAATTAAATATTGACTCATTCACTGTTCAAGAACGCATATTGCTGTTTGATCATCCTGTATCTCAATCACAATTTCTTGGAAAACAGATCAGTATTTTTAATTGCATTTTTATTGAGGGGTGGGGTGTGTATCTTGCCTACCACAGCACATTGCTACATCTACTCCAGTAGTGAGCTGAGTGACAGGCCTAGAAACCTGGACGTAGTCCCGAGGTGAAAAGTTCATGGAAACTTAGTCTCCTGGAACTGTGGCATCCCGTATAATGAATGCTCCAAACTTGTCCTTGCGAATGGATCTGTGCACTTTCCCTCAGTATTGTTTTATTATAGGTGTCTCCAAGCAATGACTTGCCAAATACCTAAGCAAAATTGAACTTTGCTTCCTGGCCTTCACCAATGCCCTAGGCAGTCCTTGAGCCAACCATGGGTTTTGAATACAGTAAGAATGTTGCCTATTCAGTGACATTCAGAATTGCCTCTAGTATTGTAAGAGAGATAGTGAAAGAAGTCAGGCATTACTATTTACTACATAGTTAGAAATCTCAGTTCAAGCTTAGCAAAGTAAGTTTAGAATTCTTATAGTTATATATGGCAGACTACATTACTTATTAGTAGAAAGTCCCACACACATAATCACTTAGAATAATAGCTGAGCTACTCCCATATGCAAGAATTTATATGCCGGGTGTGGTGGCACATGCCTTTGATCCCAGCACTTGGTAGGCAGAGGCAGGTGAATTTCTGAGTTCGAGGCCAGCCTGGTCTACAGAGTGAGTTCCAGGACAGCCAGGACTATACAGAGAAACCCTGTTTCAGAAAAACTAAAAAAGAAGAAGAATTATTATTTACAGTTACCTAGGAAGAAGGAAGGTTGTGGTCTAAGAAGGAACTAGAGTAAATACTTAGAACTATAGATAGCTGACTTACACCCATACACAGGAATTTACAATAGCCTAGAGGGAAGGTGGGCTATACAATAGACTAGAATTGGAACTATGGCAAGGGTGTGAAGCCCTTGCCCCTGGCTTCTAAGATTAAACTGGCCTTAGGTGGGGCTGCTTTTGATCCCAATTTTTAACATTGAATTTTATCCCAGTTGGTTCCTCTTAGCTTTTTTTATGCATTCCTCTATTTTGTGTAAAAGTCACTTATAAAACTGGTGCTTGCTTGAGACAATTATACACTCTGTGTCCATGTCTGTTTGTCACCCTTTTCATCGCCAACTCCTTGCCTGCCTGTAACCGGAACCCCCTAATTTCTTCGGCGGATTGAGGGAGACCCACTGGGCCTGGTCTGCAGCAGCACATGTGCAGAGATCAGAAACAACCTGTGAGCGTTGACTCTCTTCTTCCAAGATGTGGGTTCTAGGGATTGACCAAAAGTACTTGGTAGCAAGTACTCTTACCCCCTGAGTCACCTGATATACTTTATATCAGTATATTGTTATATATATATATATTTATAAATATATATTTATATATTTCAACTTTCAGTGAAACCAAGGCTAGAATCTGAGTTCTAGCAATAAGCATCATGGTATTTTGTATTAACTTGTCATATATATCAAGCATTTATATTTTTTTACAGTTCTCTTGAAAGAAGAGATACAACCTAACCATGTTTCTGGGTGTAAGAATCTGGGTCTGTGCTTCTGTTCTGATTATCAGAATAAATCAGGGAAGATAGACAAGTACAAGGCTTAGTGTGTGCAGTGAAAATTAACATGTAAGATCTGGGTTTGCTACTTTTCTGTTGCTGTCACAAAATGCCATGACCGCAGCAAGTGGCAGAAGGGGAAGCCACTTTTCATACTTTTTTGGCTGACAGTGCCAGAGGAATACAAGTCCATCGTGGTGGTAGCACCAAGCACAATGGTAGGAGCAGGAAGCCAAGAGATCACATCCCAGTGACAAGCATAAAAACCGGAAGTGGATGGGACTGTAGACTCCAAGCCTGCCCCACTGATAGGCTTCCTCTGGCAAGACTGTCTCCTAGAAGTTCTGTAACTTCTCGAAACAATGCTCCCAACTGGAGATCAAGTATTCAGAACTCTGAGCTCATCTCAAACCACCACAATTTCTGAATTTTCTAAAGACACAGTTATATTGGGTATAGTTTTACTATTTTTATCAAATGGGTCCTTACATAATATATATATAACATAACAGGGGAACTTGATAAAACAACAACACCATGTTAAATATTGAGTGTAAGAACTTTTCATACTTGTTACCTTGTAATAATATTTAGAACTTTCTAAGTTCCGGCTCGAACTTAGATATATTATCATCACAATAAAAAAGTATGTTGGCCCAAAGTGGTTAGCAATTAAAGTTGGAGCTAGATTTCAGAGACTTTATAGACTGACATTTTTCAAGAAATCCTTGTCTCTGGAACACTTCTCTACCCTGGAATATATTAGTAATACTTTTTTGAAGTACCTAATGATACCTTTGTCATATACAATACTGGGAGTCAGAATTCACCTGTGTGTAATCTCTGGTGTCCACTGCTTTTGAGAGTGTTGATACAGTGAGTGACCATAGAATATACAATGTTTCTTCCTGGAGTCTAGAGCAGGCATGCTTTCTGCTCCACATTCCATGCATGTTAAGTCACCTGAAGCTCGCAAGCCATTGTGAGCCATTGTGTGGATAATCCATTGCAAGCACAATATCACACCTAACCCACTTTGAGTGACCCTGTAAGAAACAAGATTCAAGGAACTGGTACAAAATCACCATTCTCATTAATGGCTATGGCATGAGTAATGAATCATCTTTCCTCTCTGGCCCAGGAGTTGGTACCTCCCTCCAGCAGCCTTGAAATATGGCTACCTGACTTGTTTACTAGCAGGTAGGTAAATCTCATACCCTTGTGCTTTCTGACACTTCATCCCTTGTCTGATTCCACTCATAACCTACTACTGATACCTGTGCCACACAGACTCATTCAGAGTTGAGCACTACCAACCACACCATGTAGATCAAAAGACAAAAGAAGGAACTTATTAGACTATACATACATGTAACACACAGGAAAATGCAAAACGATTTATAGATAACTGCTACAATCTTCTTTGCTACAACTGAACAAAGGTCAAAGTCTATCTTTGTAACGTTATTTCCCCCGATGTCCGTGTTACATTCTCTTTGCCCTTGGTTACAATTCACTTGGTTTGAGCTTTTCACTGATCTAGTATTATGACACATGGATATATAACGATATATTTAGACAGTGGTCACCTGCTCCATAATGAGTCTAGCTGAGTGGAGGGAGAATCCTGGAGACTAAAGTACCAAAGAGAAGAAAAGGCAGTGACACAGGGGAGGACAATCAACCAACATGAAAGTGTATAAAGATGCCACAGAGAGACTCGTAAGCTGGTGGAAATAGGGAATAAGGTGCTGTCAAGATGGCTCTGTGCGTAAAGGCACCTACCACCAAGCCTGATGACCTGAGTTCAATTCTAGGGACCCATGGGGTAGAAGGTAGAACCCACTCACACAAGTTGTTTTCCAACCTCCACACATACCAAGTCCTCCAATATTTACACAGTAAACTCAAATATGCTAAAGATTCAAAATATAAAAATAAATGAATGGAACTGATGGATATAAATGTTGGATTAAGTAAGCAAGAGGATAGTAAACATGATATAACACTTACACTATATTCAGGGAGATATGTGTACATGGCAAAGCTACAATGACAAGAAAGGGAGTGGAAAATATTGTAAACATGAAAAGCAGAATAGTATCAGTACCTCACTGGAAGGAAAACTAATATGTTTATACAGCCTTTGAAAATTAGATAATCTGTTTGCTCTAATGGATGGTGTACATTAATGCTTATTGCATTGATACTAAATAATATATATTTATTTATAAATAAATATATAAAAATAATAATCTTTCTTCCCTAGTCATAGAAAATTGGTGTAAAATATTAGTTATTTTCATAGCACTTACCACTTTCTTTCTTTTTTTGTTTGTTTGTTTGTTTGTTTTGTTTTGTTTTATTTTGAGACAAGGTTTCTCTGTATAGCCCTGGCTGTCCTGTAACTCACTTTGTAGACCAGGCTGGCCTTGAACTCAGAAATCCACCTGCCTCTGCCTCCCAAGTGCTGGGATTGATGGCATGCACCACCACCGCCCGGCTCACTTACCACTTTCTTTTTCCTCTTATTTCATTAATAAACACAAAACAACGCAAGCAAAGCCTCATCTTGGCACACATCCTCTCCTGGAAGGAACTGGGCGTTGATTTTATTGTTTTCTATGTTTGTCCCTCCTGGAGATCCTTTTCCTGTAGTGTTTGTGAAAGAATCGATACAGTAAATAGTGCCAGGCTGGTCCTCAGTCTAGACTGTACTTCTTTCCCTTCCTAACCCAGAGCCATCCACTGGCAGAGGGGCTGACCTTAGAAGCATTTCAGAGTACAATCAGATTCAACTGCCTACAGAATATATTAATGAACTTGTACCTAAAATGGCTTATACAATTTACCCTGGGTGACACTGTAGTGACACCAGAAATACTAATGTTGAAATACCATGTAGTAGAGGGAAAGATTTGTTGTTGGCATAGGTGGATTTCTCTAATTGAAATGTTGATGTGGTACCTTATGAAGATAGAAGGACTGGGATTTAGCTTAGTGTACAGTACCTGCCTAGCATGCACAAGACACTGCTTTTAAAAAAAAGGGGGGGGTATAAAGACATTGAAGATATAGTAACCTATCTACCTATATGATCTTATTTTTTTCTTTCTCAAGCAGAATCTTAGCAACAGCCCATGGGAACTCTCTACCCCAGATTCTATCAACTACCAATAGCTCCTTAGATAAAAACTAGAACTTCATGTCCACCTCCCCATGCTGGAAATTTTGTCTTGCTTGAGCCACAGTAAATCTTCTGCATAATGTCTCAACTGCTTTGAATTCTTATTTTCAACTGCTCTGCTGTGTCCAGAAACACTCTTTCCTTGTGGTCAGCTCTTACACTCTTTCCACCCCCTAATTTACCATTATCCCTGAGCCTTGGGTAAGGGGTATGGTATAGGTGTTCTGTTTAGGATGAATATTCTGAAATCTCTCATTCTTTGTACCTTGGTCTGTTGGGGATCTCTGCGTTAACTGCCATCTACTGAAAAAGTGAATCTTTTCTGCTGAGGGTTGAGCCATGCATTAATCTACGGGTACAACACTGAGCCATTAGGAGTCAAATTAACACTACATCCATTTAATAACAATAGCAGATTCTTCTCTGGGGCTGTTTATATTAGGTCCTGTTTTGGCCGCAGGTTCTTGGTCACAGAAACCATTCCAGGTATGGGTTTCAAATTGTGTAGTGGGATTTAAATCCATTGAGAAAGTGGCTGGTTACTTCCATAACATTTGTGCCACTCATACACTGGAGGGCATGCCTTGTCATGCCAGTCATTGTCGTTGTTTAAAGACTTATTTATTTAAGTGTCTGTGTATATTCTCTGTGTGTATGTGCACTTGTGTGTATATGGCAGGAGAGGATGTCAGATCCCTTGGAGGTGGAGTTACAGGTGGTTGTAACCCAGCCAAGGTAGGTTGTGTGAACTAAATTTAGCTTCTCTGGGAGAGCAGTACACACGCTTAACCTGTGAGCCTTCTCTTCTTTAGTCCTCATGTCTATGTTCTACCTAGGATATAAATTGGATACAAGTAAGAATTGTCTTCATTATTACCTCTTTTGAATGTTCTTTGGACATAATAAATATTTCTTCTATGAATGAATTCATGGCATAGCTTAGAAATCTACATGATCTTTCAAAACTTTATAATCAATTTCGATAAACAGAACCAATATCCATTCATATAAAGGATGGCATTCTCAGCCTGAAAAATACGAATGCATTTAAACTTAATAATAGATCATCTATTACTTCTTACATAATTATAAGACATTGAAATTCAACATATACTGAGTATGTATGGGCAGAGGAACCTTTGAATAAATACAAGGGTGTAGTGAAATTCATTTATCTAGAGGTTTGCAATTATTTCCATGTTCTTTCTTACTAACAGAAGATAATTTGCTGTTGTCTGTTCTAAGTAGTTATATGCTTAATTAATAGAAATTGATTGTCAAAGGAGAGGAATTTTTTAAGTTCTCACAAGTCCAATGCTTGAGACACTCCCCTCAACACTAAGTAATATAAGCCCCACTTGTGTCTGGTCATTGCTCCTGCTCTATAAATAGAAAGGAAGCAGAGCACAGCTCCTCACTTCCAACCAATGAAACGGTAGAGTGCAACGGGATAAAGCTGAACTAGTCAGAGCTACATGTGTGCAGCCTGGCCTTAAATAACAAGCATTGCAATCCAATTATCTCATTTATACAAACGGGGAAAATTGCACAGACACCAGAAAATTAGAGTGTTGGTTTTAGTGGTTCAAAGAAAACATTGTGCCACCTCTATCCTAGTTCAAATTACAAGATATTTGTTAACGTTGACACAGGAAGCTGTGTTTTTTTACTTTTGGAGCTTTAAGCTTTGTCTAGCTAATCTTTTTTCTTGCTAGAGAACATGCTTTGGACTTGTCTGTGTTAGGAGTGTGGTCTGATTATGATTTTGTTAACCGATGCTCAACCCAATCCCAACACCCTTAAAGCTGTTTGTCTCTTTGCTAAGTACACTGCACAAATAGATAAGGAGAAAGAAGGCTTAATCTTGCCTGAGATCATGTTTTCCATCAGCAATTGAAAACGCACCACGGTGAATGACAGTCCTATTTTAACTGGAAAACGTTCTGGAAATGTGAATGATTTGTCTCATTTTTAGGTTGTATACGAATCCGCCTCCCTCTTGACACACTACGAACTGTGTCAATTGCCACAAAGCTTGCCCTTCCTACATTTGAATTCTAGACTTCATGTAACACTCTGTGGCAGAAAGCCTACCATTTCTAAGTCCAGTCTCTATCACAAATACAAAACCAGTTGTCCCTTTAAACTATGAAAACATAGGAGCTGGGAAATACTGGGGGTTAAAAGTTTAAGTGAGGATGGGGTTGGAGTGATAAGAAAGGGTAGATATGGGTTAAGCAAAGCTAAGAATATATATGAAAAAGACCTATGGGAACCACTACTTTGCAAAGTAATTAAAAAAATACAACTAGGCTGGCAAGGCCTTCGTGTAAAGTGACTGCTGAGTTTGATCCTAAGGATCCCTATGGTGGAAAGAGAACTAACTCCTAAAAGCTGTTCATTGGCCTCCACACACAAACACACATGGGTATATACATATGCATATGTGTGTGTGTGCAAGCATGCACACACACATACAGTAAATAAATGTATAACAAATTTTAATAAGTATAATATTTTAAAGAAGTACGAATGAAAACTATCCTGAATGGGTAGGCAATGCTTCCCCCAAAACACATAGTCAGTAAACAAAAATATCAGTGTTCGGCAGAGGATACCTATGAGTTACTGGTCAGGGAGGCCTCGCAAACATCATAGGCTACTGCTTTTGTTCTCAGTTGATCTTCATGGTAAGACCTTATTTGTGAAAAGACAGCACACTTTGGTTACAGCGTATGGAGAACTCAAGTTCAAACTGACCTGGAAATACCCTCACAGCTAGATAGCTTGCCAAGTGGAAGAAGATGCTATGAAGGTCACCAGGGAGACAAGTCATCAAAAGTTTTACCCAGCAGTGGGTTGCTTCTATGTGCCTCAGTAGCATCCTACCAAACAAGATGTACCCACTGATGCAGTAATGGACATGACTTATAGTGGTTATCAACCACTTTCTAATTAAAGCCTTGCTCCACGGGAGGAATCTGGTCAAGAGTGCCCTGGAGAGGTTACAAGTCTTAGGGGATAGTGTATGGTTTTGCTAATGGGCATGTTGTCGAACGACATTCTATTTTTTTTTTTTTAATACCCATGCACTGCTGTTTTCAACCTTGGTCAGAGAAGTTTCTTCTGCAGTCAGCAGCAGTGAATGCAGAGACGCATAAATCGTCAAAGGACTGAAGTCACTGTTTAGTGCTCACCCCTAAATGGGCCATCAGTACTCACCTCCAACAAGGCTCAGGGGAGATCACAGGAGGAAGAGGAGCAACACTGTAAGAGCTAGGAGGTACGAAGAAGCAGCGGGAGACCCTGCCTGCTGGGCACGACGTGGCCATTGCACCCAGGAACTCGCTGCTGCCGTGGCTACCTGCACAAGACCCCAGTGGTCGGCGTTCCATCTTGAAAGAAAGGAAGGTGAGGTCTCACATCACAGCACAAACCGGCTGAGGAGATACGTTCTGCTGCTAGCTGCTAGGGGAGAAGTGATCTTTCTTTGTAAATGTGGTTGCTAGGAGGCTGCCAATGCTCTGGTGGATGGCACCACACCTAGACAGCACGAACTGGACACAGAGAGTCACAGAAAAATAAAGACACAAGTGTAGGAGGGAAATGTGTTAGGGCGCAGGGGGCCGTGATTGGAGGGACTTGGTGGTAGAAATCGTGGTACACTGTGTAAGTGTATGAAATTGTCAAAGAATAGGTACAAATACCTTTTAAAATTTCTAACTATTTAGTGTATGCATATGTGTTTAGGTAAATGCATGCCATGTGTGTGTGTGGGGGGGGGGGGGGGCCGGTGGAGGCAGAAGATGGCCTTGGATTCCTTGAGGGTGGAGCCGTGGGGAGTTATTGCCACCTAATGTGGGGTGCTAGAAAGTGAGCTCGGGTCCTCTGCAAGAACAGCAGGAACTCTTAACTGTCGAGTCATCGCTCCAGCAGCTAAAATTATCTATAACAAAAATAATACTAATTAGTAACTCTACCCCCCAAAACCCCTCAAAATTAGCTTACTTTTCAATGCATTTTACTCCTTACCAAAATGTCTAAATGTCTAAATCAATTTAAAATACCCATTGTAACTTCCCTTTTACACAATTTGTAACTAAACAGTTGTAATTTAATTCTGAGCTATTTTGCTTGCTTTGCCGTCTGTGTATTTTAATAAAATAAATATCCTTAACAGCTTGTAATTAGAGAACCTCCTTCAGAAATATTTCCCTGAAGTAGAACATATCTCTAATTAGTTAGTAACAGTCCAAGGGTTTTCCAGGAAATGGTGGGTTTCCTTGTTTGTGCACAAATATCATAGTTAACAAGAAGAGTTCAGAAAAAATTTAATAGGGGTCACTGTGCCAAATTCCTGAGGATGCCAAAGCTCTGTCTGCAGAGATAAGCTTGCTGAACTGAAAGTTTATGGGGTCATTCAATGGTTTAGGTTGAAATTCTGGGTCTCCTACTCAAATAACAAAATTGCAGCAATATCTCTCAACCACCACTAATTAAATGCAAAGTAAGGAGCAGGAGCGATTCCCACAGTGAGACTCCTAGAGTGAAATAGAGGTCGGTGCTAAGCTGCTCTCAGGACTAACTGGGAATCATTTGTCTTTATAATGACTTGCAGATTCAGCTTCTATTAGAAGATATTCACTCTGCTGCATCATCCTACACCAGCACTGCTTCGGCGTCGTTTCCCCGGAGAACTCCTACTTTACCATACCATTCTTGTAAAGTCCCATCCTTTTAACACATTTTCATCCCCTTTATTTAAAGGGGTCTATGGGTATTTTTGCCTGCAGGTAGGTAAGGGCATCATATGTATGTGGTCCTGAGAAAACCAGAAGAGAGCATTAGAAACTGGAGCTATAGAAAGTTGTGAGCCTTCATGTGGACATTGGCAACAAAACCAGGTCCTTTGGAAGAGCAGTCAGTGCTCTTTACCACTAAACCACCCCTCCAGGACCATATTTACATTATAACCTATAACAAGGTTACACTCATCCTTATAAATTCACTATAAGCTAAGATTGTTAGAAACCAAAAATGCATTTGAAATACCTAACCTAATGGATCTCTTACTTTAGATTTTAATACAGGCCATGTTGTTGTGTGCAAAAATGATTAACCATAACCTCAAAAAAAAAAAATTAAACTGGGCAGGGGTACTTATGTCTTTAATAGCAGTACTTGGGAGGCAGAGGCACACAGGTCTCATGAGTTGGAGACTTAGACTGTTCTACATAGACAGTTCCAGGCCAGCCAGGGCTACATGGTGAGATCTCATCTCAA
Source organism: Mus caroli (assembly GCF_978045245.1). Lineage (NCBI taxonomy): Eukaryota > Metazoa > Chordata > Mammalia > Rodentia > Muridae > Mus > Mus caroli. Next base: position 17,592,963 of record NW_028227258.1, read on the forward strand.
ACAAATAATAACAATGTAAATTGTTTAGAGAGAAATTGTTTTAGCAAATTGCCTATGCCATGTCAATTAAGTACCTGATACTATCTAAAGTTTTGTTTTTATTTTATTTTTTTAATTTTTAATATTTTTTATTACGTATTTTCCTCAATTACATTTCCAATGCTATCCCAAAAGTCCCCCATACCCCCCCGCCCACTTCCCTACCCACCCATTCCCATTCTTTTGGCCCTGGCATTCCCCTGTATTGGGGCATATAAAGTTTGCAAGTCCAATGGGCCTCTCTTTCCAGTGATGGCCGACTAGGCCATCTTTCGATACATATGCAGCTAGAGACAAGAGCTCCGGGGTACTGGTTAGTTCATCATGTTGTTCCCCCTATAGGGTTGCAGATCTCTTTAACTCCTTGGGTACTTTCTCTAGCTTCTCCATTGGGAGCCCTGTGATCCATCCAATAGCTGACTGTGAGCATCCACTTCTGTGTTTGCTAGGCCCCGGCATAGTCTCACAAGAGACAGCTATATCTGGGTCCTTTCAGCAAAATCTTGCTAGTGTATGCAATGGTGTCAGCGATTGGAAGCTGATTATGGGATGGATCCCTGTCTAAAAAAAAAATCTAAAGTTTTGAAGAGTTCAGAAAAGATGTTACATTTGCTCTGGAGTATCTTACAATGTGGGTGTTCAAGTTGTGCTAAGACCCAAGTGACAACTATCAAACAAATAGCCGTTAAAGCTAGCTTTTGCTGCAAAACATGTCCTTCAAATTTAGTGACTTAAGATAACAATCTTCCTTACCTAGCTACTCTGTGAGGTGACAGTGCCAGTTGGGTGATTTTTCTTTTGATGTGGTTTCCGACATGTGGCTGCAATTTGATTGCTGGGTGGTGATGGTGGAGCGGGTCTAAGAGAGACATACTCACTTCTCTGGTGGCTGATGTTTGCTGTGAGTTGGTGTTGGCCCTGGGCAGACAACAGTTATTAATGGTCTCATCATCTCCATCAGTATATGCTACACTTTTAAAAATCTGGTGCTGCAAGATTTCAGCCAGCAAGAGGAAGTGAGCCCTGGCAAGTTTACAGATCTCTTTACAACACTCTCCAAGCCTCTGTCTTTTTCCCTCCTATTCTATGTGCTTGTCAATTCTTTGGCCAAGTCTGAAGTCACTGTGGAAGGGTTTATGCAAAGGCATAAACAAGGATTCTAGAAAGCATGCAGAAGCGGGGAGGGGGGGCACTGGATTCCACCTCAACAGTATAAAGTGTCATGCGAGTGACATTGGTGAGCGGTGAGTTCTTGAGACAAAGCTGTTCTGGTGATAATAGCTTAGGAAGAAGCTCAGGTCGTTGCAGTTTGTAACCACTGTCAGAGAAAGGACTGAAGGTGGGGGCTACGGACGAATCTTTGGAGAGAGGGTTAAGGACAGGCAAACAAGGAAGACACTGAGAAAAGCCACAGACTGACATGCCATGCCATAGATGCGGGGCAGCAAAGAATAAGCTTGAGTAGAGTAGAGTGTCTATGAGGAATACTAGAAAAGAACATTAAGCAGATGTAAGCCGCATAAATTACTAATCATGTCCAGTTGAAAATCAAGCACAGGCTAGAACCACAAGTGCCCTGAGACACACGCTCCCTTTTTAAACAAAGAAATCATTTAGTTGCAGAAATAAAGATGGATGAGGGCAGATGTACACAGCAACTGGCAGATACACATACATGCATGCATATATACATACATATATACATATATGCATATACACATGCATACATGTATGCATACATAGATCCATACATATATACATAAATGCATATATGTATACAACAATCTCCATACACGCATGCATACATTTATATACATAATGCATGTATATATACATGCATACATGCATATATGCACGCATACATATTTACACACATACATGCATGTATACATACATACATTTGTTATAGTATTCTACATTAACTAACATTGAGACTATAGAGCAGCAAGGTAATTAACACATCAAATGGGAAGGCCATAAATGGATAACATTGAGACACTATGGAAGAGTTTTGAAGCTGTAGGTTTGTACGCACACTAGCTCTCCCTCCCCACTACCTTCCTTTGTACATCATAGTCTGGCATATGATTGAGAAGCGCTGTTCTGACATCATTGGTATCTTAAAAGCAGTTCCATTCGTTTGTTAGGTGTTTCTCATAAGCACCCCACATTTCCCACCTCTGGACATCCCATGGTTTCTCAGCATCATTCAATCTGATACCGGAACTATGCATGGTATCTCCCTCCCCTAAACCAGAGCAGGTCAACATCGATATGAGCATCAGACTTTCACCAACAAAGTCAGTTCTACATTTGTTTATCTTCCTGTGATACCACTGGTCAGTGTAGATTTCACAACAGAACTCATTAGTAATTTTATGGTGAAGTTCAAAGTCAGGCAGTCCTCAAACCTGGGTTTACTTTCAAATACTTTTTAAGCCACTTTAAAATGTATTTTATTTCTACCATTTATTCCTATTAAAATTTAAAATCCTCTCTCTGGACTAGGGTATTGTTTAAAGTCTTTTATAGGAGCTTGCTTTAGTATTATCAGCTGCCGGTGTATGGTCCTGTGGTACCCTGATGGACAAATGCCGTGTTCGGTGGTCAGTTTGCTCTTTGACTTGTGTAACAAGATGTCATTGAGTATGGTTACAGAATTCTACAACTGCTCTCTCTACTTTTTATGTAAACTTGATCTGTAGACAGCAAGGAATCTGGAGTCATGAGATATAAATTCACCAGATGTTAAGACATTTTTTTGGACACCCCTGTATGTAACAAGATGATTGTAGTGAATATGGCAGCCCAGTGACAGATATTCCTGTCATGGCCCCTTACAATAAGTGACAACTGTCAGTGATGGCTTGACATCCCTCAAGCAAGGAAATCTCCACACAAAGCAAGTGTCAATGTGGCTCAGACAAGGTCTCCTCCCTCATTTCCATCCACCCTTGTCACAAGTTATGCAAGTTTTACTGGACATCTTGAGTCCTTTAGCACTATAACTTCCTTTTAAACAATTTTCTAAATACTGAAAATCGTTCCATCTGTTTGACCATTGATCTTGTTAGGGTTACTATTGCCATATAAACACCATGACCAAAAAGCAAGCTGAGGAGGAAAGGGTTTATTTGGCTCTTGCTTCCAAATTGTAGTTCATCACTGAGGTAAGTCAGGACAGGAACTCAAACAGGGCAAGAACCGGGAGCACCATCTCATTCCAAAATCCTGAGCTTGGTCACTCTTCAAAGTATGCTACAGTCCAACTAAACCAAAAATGGCTGGCTCCGAACCCAGTAGTTTCTCACTCCGCGTGGCTAGGTGTCTCAGCTGGTCTTCAGTATATGCTCGAATCCTGAAGAAGTCGAATGAAGACTCAGGTGAAGGAATGAACTTGCTCCTGACGCAAGAGCAAGAGCTTCCTTCTCCGTGTCCTCATGTAGGCTTCAGCAGAAGGCATGGCCCAGACTAGATCTCGATAAAAGTGTCTCTTCCTGCCCCCAAAAATGCAGATTAGAAGTAGGTCTTCCTACTTTAAATTAAGCAGAAATCCCTCATAAGCATGCTCTCCATTTTTGGAGTTTGAGTTAATTCCAGAAGTAGTCAAAATGACAACCAAGAATAGCCATTATAATCATGTAAGATCCAAGAGCTTTTGTTTTGGGAGCTAACCTGTGCATGTCCTGAGACATAAATGGTAAAAGAGTCCCCACAGATCTCATGAGCATACATTACCATGCTCTGTGTTAAAAGAGTTTTAGGAGTAAGAACTATCTTACTATTTTTCACACTTTGTTAAACATAAATCCTTATTACACAAGCAAACAAACCCATAATACAGTTGTGGTTGTGATTTTTCAACTGTTCCCCCTCCTAAGAAGGATCGAAGTATCCACACTTTGGTCTTCCTTCTTCTTGAGTTTCATGTGTTTTGCAAATTGTATCTTGGGTACTCTGAGCTTCTGAGCTAATATTCACTTATCAATGAGTGCATACCATGTGTGCTCTTTTGTGATTGGGTTACCTCACTTAGGATGGTATCCTCCAGATCCAACCATTTGTCTAAAAATTTCATAAATTCATTGTTTTTAATAGTTACATAGTACTCCATTGTGTAAATGTATCCATTCCTCTGCTGAGGGACATCTGGGGTTTTTCCAGCTTCTGGCTATTATAAATAAGGCTGCTATGAACATAGTAGAGCATGTGTCCTTATTACAACTTGGAGCATCTTCTGGGTATATGCCCAGGAGTGGTATATCTGGGTCCTCAAGTAGTAATATGTCCAGTTTTCTGAGGAACCACCAGACTGATGTCCAGAGTGGTTGTACTAGCTTGCAATTCCACCAACAATGGAGGAGTGTTCCTCTTTCTCCACATCCTCACCAGCATCTACTGTCACCTGAGTTTTTGATCTTAGCCATTATGTCTGGTGTGAGGTAGAATCTCAGGGTCAGAGTGTGGCAATGTGGGATGTGGAACTGGGGGTAGCAAGTGGAAAGTCCCAGGTGCCAGGAAAGCAAGAGTCTACCAGGACCCCACAGAATGGCATAAGCTGAAATATCCCACAGAGGGAAGGGAGAACCTGTCAAGACCATACCTAGAGGTTAGGCATCCCCTCACCCCCATTGAGGGATGGGGCCATCCACCCATCTCCAATATTTTAACCCAGAATTGCTCCTGTCTAAAGGAAATACAGGGACAAAGAGTAGAGCAGAGACTATAGAAAGGCCATTCAGAGACTGCCTCACCTGGAGATCCATCCCACATGCAGCCACCAAACCCAGACACTATTGCTGATGCCAAGAAGTGCTTGCTGACAGGAGCCTGATACAGCTGTCTCCTGAGAGGCTCTGCCAGATCCTGACCAATACAGATTCGGAGCCTCGCAGCCAACCATCGGACTCCTGATGGAGGAGTTAGGGAAAGGACTGAAGGAGCTGAAGGGGCCTTATCTGGCGTCAGTGGGAGGGGAGGCCCTTGGTCCTGTGAAGGCTTGATGCCCCAGTGTAGAGGAATGCCAGGGTGGTAAGGTGGGAGTGGTTAGGTGGGTGAGGGAGCACCCTCATAGAATCAGGGTAAGGGGGAGGGTGGGATAGGGGATTTGCAGAGTGGAAAGGGGATAACATTTGAAATGTAAATAAGTAAAATTTTAAAAAAGAAAAAAAAGTCTCTTGTAGAGAGTGTAACAGCAGGGTGCCCTTCTCTGTGCTGCAGCAGTGATAGTGGGGGATGATCTTGAAACATTGCTCTGAAATACAAATTTAAAAAATAAAAGCGATATTCTGAAGAAAGTCACCTTCCCACAGACCTGTCAGAAGTGGAACTGGAGTGGAGAAGGCACCACTAGGGGGCGGTATGCCTCTCACTTGCAGTAACCGGTTTCACCTCTGCCAAATTTCTAGGACCTCTATCGGTTTTGAAATGTTTCTTCCTACTAATACTTGATTATCTTTTTCTCCCGCAGAAAACGTCTGTTGTGTGTCGTATCATTAGCTTTAGAAACTCAGTGGTTTAGAGAGGTAACTCCCAAGTGAGCTTGGTTAAACATTTAGGATTCATTATACTTTATTAGTTGTCAAATAACTAAGAACGGTGCCACCTATGATTTGCAAAGGAAATAACGTCTGACACAAAGTACTGTGTTTACAAGTGAAAGTAAACATGTGGGCTGGCAACACTAGACTTGTACAAGCGAACTTTGCCCTTCATCTTAAACAGGCAGCTGCAATGAGAGCCCCTTTGCCCAAAATAGCTCACCATCAGCCTGTCACTCAGCCTGAAATCCATCAGGGCAGCGCTGCCTACGTTTTCCAGAGTGAGGGCTCCTACAAGCCAAGACTCCTCCCTGATAATTCTCAGATTCTGAAGATATATAGTGTGAATATGTGTAATATCTAAAATATACTGTTTAAAATACTGTCACCCAAGGAACTCCACACATTAGTGTGTATTGAAAAGGTGGGAAATCTGACATGCAAATCACTTAGACAACAGTAAGGTTTTTTTCTTAAATAGGACCATGAACCACAGATGTAACTGTATAACCTTACTGTTACAGTACAAGTCCTGGGGTCTGTAAGAAGACAGTCATTAGCTTTATATCACAAATGATGTTTTTGATATGGGAACATCTTCCTGTTTGGATAAATCTCTTTTGAAAACTCTCCAACTCTCAGAAATGTTAAATTGTGTACCTGTCTGCCTACCGTTAAGAAAGGCCAGCGTTCTTTCCCTGCCGTTCATTTATTAGCACGCCTGATATAATTTGCTTGTAACTGCCCACACGTGTTTGTTTGTTTGTTTGTTTGTTTTCCCTCCTGAAGGCATACCAAGGTTAAAGATCTTTTAAATATCAGTGGAAATTTGATCTCTCAAAGATGTCACCATCAAGCAGTGTGTCTGCTTGACCTGAACATGGCTCTCTGGTGTCCTACTAAAAGGACGTAACAAGCATTCTTAGCTCAAGTTTCCTGCAAGTTTTGACATCATAGATGAACTATCTCCTGGCCCTATTAAAGGGATATCTGGCATCATGGAGCAGTGAAGGCGGCCAAGATTCCAGAGCTTGTGATGGCTGACGGAGAGGCTCTGCCACTCAGTTTTGGGAAAAGTCAAAGTGCAGAAACTTCCTGTACACCTTGTGCCTGGCTCCCATTGCTATGTATCAAACAGGGGACGACGACAGTTCGATTAAGTAAAATGCTCACTCAGCTGGGTGACTTTTAAGATAAGGTTCAAAAAGTAAGAAAGCCCACATCCAGTACAACCCTAAGAAAACAATTGAACATCAATAAAATTGTCATCCAACGTAGAGAGAAGCAATAAATTATACGTTCCCAGCATTCAAGGATATTTTACTGCCAAGTAGAAATGAGAAATGATTGGTTTTATTCTTGTCAAATACTCTTAATAAATTTAGAAGAGAGAGGAAAAGGTTATGAATGAATTATCAGCCACCCAAACAGTCCAGGGTCCTCTCAAACATCATCTCTCCATGACTTTCATATGGACAGACAATTCTGGATCATAGTTACATGTGTGGCCCTCTGACCTCAGTAGACACAATTCTATAAATTTGTGTCTCCTAGGCTGAGAAATGCTAATTCGGCTGATCTCCTTCAAGGTCTTAGAATAGGTGGGTGATTTGTGCATAATTATACCATTAGCTCAAGTTAGCCAAAATGTAAGAATCTAAACCAGCTAAACAACATGCCTCTTCCAGGTTTGTCCCATATAACTTTCCCTGTCACAAAACTGTAGATGACAGTACATTGAAATGAAATCATTGATAGGAAATTCCTCTGGTCACTCAGGGAACTTTATCTTCAGGCAAAGTTATCTGCTGAATGTGATTACATTCCTACACTCCATCTGGAAACTCAGGAAGCTGATTAGGAAAGTTATAAATAGAGTGGATACAAGTGGTTTGATGTCAGTCTTAAGACTTAAATAATGTTTAGCAGGTGTCAAACCGAGGCCTGCTTCTGTCTGATATTTTCATCGGTGACCTAGATAAGGACATGGCAATCTACAGGAGCAAAGTCTCAGAAGAACATGATTTTGTAAACGCCTTGCTGTGTCCAGCCCACAATGCCCACTCTAATTTCTCCTCCCGCAACCAAGCTTCAGGTCATTCGCACAGCTCAACGGATTTCATTCCGGAGTTGGTAACTGACTAATGTAACAAATGTAATTGCTCTTCTACAGGTCCTAGAGAGTCTAGATTTTTAAAGTAAGTTTATTGAAAATAATCCATCTCATAGGTACAAATAGGAACCTTGAATTGTTTATCACCTAGGCTACTGCCTCCTGCCAAGCATAGCTAAAACTCTTCTAAATTCATAGGCAATTTTGTAATCGCAGCATATCTGAAACTATAGCATTCTTTCTGAACTAAATGGTTGGACCCTTCTCAATATTATTTAAGTAGCCATCAACAATTGATTAATTAGCATCTGACACTACATGCAGGGAAACAATTGGCTTTTCTGGTTTAATATGTGAATATGTTGTTGTTTGGAGGTAGAGATCTAAATATATCTTTGCATACATATGACATATGTCTTTTATTCTCCACGGTGAAGCCTGAAGGAGAGAACAGGTGACTAGCTGTGGTCCCATGAAAGAGAGAGCAGCTTGTTCCATGAGGATCACTCAGATCTAACAATGATTCCAGACCATAACCAAAATGACTGCTGTAATTTGGAAATTTGCAAAGGAATGCTTTAACCATATATAGTACAGGCTTAATGAATCTAAAACTATTTTCTAAATAAAAGAGCAGTGAATGCCAACTGGAGAAAAAAAAAAACCATAGGGCACACTTAAAATGAACCACAAATATCTGAGAGGTCGAGAGAGCAGACTGCCTCCTGCAGACTTTGCTGTTAAAAATATTCCAGTGATGTATTTCTGTAGCAAGCCAAGGGAAAATGTCCATAAATAGCCCTAGGAAGACCAGCCAGGAACTCACGTTGCCAGTGAAAATATTAAATTCACCGTCATTAGAAATATTTCAAATTCATTTAGTATTTTGAAGGGGAAAAATATGGAGACACTGAACCATGGTGACATTGAAGTGTGGAGGGAAATCAGTGCTTGCTAGGTTCTCATTCATTCTCTCCCTGTTTTCACATCCTATGAACCTTCACCCAGAGTTTAGTTTTTATTTATCATGCACGCTCTTTTATTGTTTTTGTTCTGAGTGTGTGTGTGTGTCTGTGTGTGTGTGTGTGTGTGTATAGAGCCCTGTCAACTTTCCCGCTGCATTCCAAGTCATCTCTTAACAGTCAACTCCTTTTATGGAAAAACAATCCATGTGGGTGGGGTGGGTGTGAGGTCACAAGAGGAAATGTCCACTCTGTGACACAGGATCTGTATCAATAAGAAGTCCTTCATCCTGATAGACACTTCCTTGGGTGTTAACCGCAGGCACTCAACCATAAACTAGGACTTGGCAGCTGTAGTCTCTAATCTACCTTCAGGTTTGTGAAGTTTCACGATTTTGTTTCCCCCTTGAGAACAGCCAGTGCTGAGTTCGTGCAATCCCACGGAGCCCAGATCTGTGAATAGCCAGAGTCCATATAAGGAACAGGATACTTGGCCCCTGGCAGCTGAGGAATGCCCGGCTCCTCTGAGCACACAGCAGCCATGATGATGCGGCAGAGGCTTTGCAGCCAATCTCTGAGGGCTTTCTCCCACACTAGATTGAGAAAGAGGGCTTAACAGAAACTGAGGTGCTAGCCAGGGACACTTCAGAGAGATGGCCTATGTGTGATACCTTCTAATTTCTTCAGAACAATAAATGCGTATTCGCTTGTGAACCCAATTAATTGGACATAGTTTAACTGGTTATACATTTAATCTGAGACGCTTCCTACATCAAAGGCTTGTGTGTTGCAGCTTCTTCCTCTGATGACTTTATGAGCCATTTAAGATCTCCTTTTACTCGGGCATTAGAGAAGAAAGGAACAGAAAGGGCTCAGGGGCAGGAGCCGGACCACCGCTGGCTGAGTCCTCTTTCCAGCCTTTCCCTCTGTGGAAGGGATCTTCTCTGTATCTTCAAACACAGATAGTAGTCTTCCTTGTCTTATCCTCGAGTTTAATGTCAAAAAATATTTTAATACATTAAACACATAAGTTCTCTCATATTTTGATTCTCTCTTTGCCCCTACTTTCATGGGTCTTTACTAGTTAAACAGTAGAAGGAATCTCAGCTAACAACTTTAAAATACACAAAAAGGGGGGAAAAAAGCCAAACAACAACAACAAAACCATCCTGGCTTCCTTTCTTATCATCCTCTGTCACTGAAAGCAACAAAGGCGCTTCAGTCAGCGAAAGCTGTTTTCCTGTTTTCCTCCTTCACTGAGGCTCAAAATTCTACCAAGAATTTCAAAGTGAGTCAGAAGTCAGTGGAAGCAAGTGAAGGCAAGGCTGCCATGATTTTCAGACCACGTTTCCCCACAAACCTCTGAGCTTCAGAGACATCTCTAGGGTAGTGCAGAGGTATGCAGAGTAACCAGAGATAGATGTCGTCTATCTCAGGATAGATCCCTCCTTTATTCTCTAACTTAATAAGACTGAGGTTTGGAACACGGGAAATTATCCTGGTTCAGAAGGTTGGTTCTGTGACTCTCTGACAATTTGAATGTGACGTATTTGCAAACTAGGAGTGAAAGGAAAAGTTCTGCTCCAAGTTTGGCAGAGCATTGTGGTCTCATGACAAGGGTGCATATGGTCTCTTGAGTGTAGCCTGCCAGCTTTGTGTGCCTGGAACAAGTGGAATTAAGGTTAATAAAGCCCTCTGGAATTTTAATTTCTAAAACATTCTTGTGCATATACATAGGTCATTAAACATACCAGCCGATTAGAACATGGCACTATCAGGTATGAAACAATGGCACTTGTTTCACACACAAAATGCTCAGTAGACAAACTGGGAAGGAGCAGAGAGCTGTCATTTCATGACTTCATGACTTCCACAATAGTCTCAGTACCCAAAGGCTTCCCTCTGACTAATCCACCCACACAAAATCTTTCCTGTTTACACTGTAAAAGAATGGTATTTATAGACCTGTCCTCCTTAGCAAATGAGCCCAACATAAAGTCTTCACAGTAGCATACACAATACCTTTTATTTGAAAACCTTTGAAAGTAGCTATCGCTTTACAAACCCCACACATGGTGCAAAGAAAAACAATTCTACCCACTTGGCTGCTATAAACATATTTCCATTAAGTGTGCCGAAACCTGAATAAGGATCCAAATTTTTTGTGGATGTTACACTAACTCTGTGGATGGTACACTAACTCCCAGCCTTCTCACCCACAGAATGGACACGGAGAGAGACTTCAGGAGTCCCAGGCCTTGTTTTGTTTTATCTTGCAAAGTTGATTCTCCCTGTAACTTAGATTTCAGAGCTTCATCGAAGACACTGTTAAATATGAGCAGGAGTTTGCTTCTGATTTCTTAACAAAAAAATAAACATCTCCTAACACAGTAGGTGAAGCTCCTTGGCCATTTCCCTTAGATAAACAAACTGCCTACAGCCAAGATGCCCAGAAATATCTTTAATGGCTCCTACCCTGTCAAAGGTCAACTGGCTTAAGTTTGTTTTACTTTCTTCCCTCTGTGGGAATTTTTGAAATCACTGTTATCTTTTTAAAAGAAGATTTCATGTAGTTTGGTACCTTGGGAACTGTGGGGGCTTCTGTTCTGGTGCACGGCGTTTTGCTCTGCTCTTCTGGGGGACCAATGCTCACAGCATGGTTTCGGTGAATGCTAGAATGAAGGACATTTGAATGAATCTGCTGGTGATGTTTTTCTGTCTCTAGCACATCCCCAATTCTGCTAGATATGGCGAAGACTGAGTCCACATCACAGTAGCAAGCACGGATGTTGTTGTTGAATGTTAATTTCTGCCTGATCCTTACTCTCCCTCAACACACTTGGCAGCCATGCCTCTGCCTTGCTATTACCTGTTAGAAAATTTCAAAGCTACTGTCAACTGCTCAAAGCTACTTTTTGCCTCTGTTGCTTTTGTGGTTACTGGGGCTGGAGTGTGAAGCTCCGCTTACTTACAGGCACCTCTGTGGTCACACCAGCTTCTATGCAGAGGCTTTTACAAGTCCTTGTAATTCACCCCTTCGCATAATCCTTTTGCCCTTAAGCTTCTCTCCCCTTTAATCATTCCATAAGAAAGCAATCATAACTGTAAGCCGCAGTGAACAATAAATGTAAGGTATCGTTACTATACAATTTGACTAAGTAATTAACACGAACTAAACTCGTTCACATTCTTTGACACCCAGTAATTCAGGACAGAGTAGCAAGATCGGGTCTGGGTTCTTAGCTCCCAGCTCTCTGCTGCTGTCTAAAAGGAATTGCATGAGGAAATTACCCCTGTTGGTCACACCAGGAAGGCTCACTCAATGACACAGATGGGTGACCGCACTGGGTAGGGTAAAGGAGCTTTCTAAATCTGCTCAAAGTCAGGGGGTCAAAACAAGCAGAGAAAGGAAGAAACCTTGAACTCTCAGGCTTCAGCAGAATCAGACTGGATGAAGCAGAAGGTGAGCCACAAAACTGGAGAAGATGGGACAAAGTATAAAGGGACAGGCCTGCCTGCTGTCTACGCACTGATTGCAGCTCCTCCAAACAAACTTACCACACACACACACACACACACAAACACACACACACACACACACACAGTCATACATGCATGTGCACAAGACCCAATCACCTTGAATGGAGCTATCTGCCTCCCTCTCTCTCCCTGACCCCGACTTGTTTATTTAGTTCTTTAGCCTTTTCTACTATTCTCCATTCTCCTTACTCTGAATAACAAGACCTCAAGCACAATTTTACAGACAGAAATAAAAGCCTAGACCCCCTCCCATATAGCACAAAATGCCTTTTTTCATATCCTACATTAATTTATGGTCACAGTTCAGCTGAAATTTCTATGAGAGAGGGGGGAAATGTCTTTCTTTCACTGTGTTTTTTCTTTTCTAGTTGTGTGGGTGATGGGGATGGAACCTTTGCATGTGCCTCTACTATGAAGTTATATCTGGGATTCTCTTGTTTTTCTTGTTTTTCTCTTGATGGCAGACACATTCCAGTGATATAAAAGTGTAGACCAGTAATCCCATTAAAATACATTTGTGTTATGACTGTGTTCAAATGGCTTAGATGAGTTTTTCATTTGGACTATTGATCACTTATTAGATAAAGAAAACCCTTAGGGAGAAGTGAAGAGCTGGGGGCTCATTGGGAAATGTTAAAGTCAAGTGTAAACAGCGAACACATGGAGCAGTGCTTTAACGAAGAATCTTATAGCTAATTAGCACTTGGGAGGCAGACACAGCTTGGCAGGTCTCTGCAGACTCAAGGCCAGCCTAGTCTACTGAGCAAGTTCCAGGCCAGGCATGGTGAGATACTCTCTCAAAATAAATACATAAGTAAGTGAGTAAATAAATAAATAAATAAATCTTATGTCAATGACCTTTATATAATCTAATGTATTAACTGGGGGACTCCAACCTGTACACCCCCTCATTCCCTTAGGTGCTTTACATGTAAACAGCTCATTTATTCTTCAAAAATGCTAATGTAACTATGAGATGAGAACTATTATTATCTATTTATTCATAATTTACTAATCAAGTGTTAATCAATAGTAAGGTTCTGGGTTCAAACCCTAGTAGTTCCTGTGCCCTGCCCTGCTCCAGCCCGATTCAAAGAGCCTTGTCCTCCTTGGTGAATTTGCAGCATTTAGCTAAGCCATTTTCCTAGTCTCCATGGTGTCAACCCCATTGTCCCCAGCAAAGTGATTCTCAGACTCTCCATGAAGCTCCGGATCATCAGAATGGGGACTGAAAGCCAGGTGTGCAGCTACATCCTTATCATCTCAGCACTTGGAAGCAAAAGGATCAAGATAGCACCAGGGGATCGATAGCTCAAGACAAGCCTAGGCTGCATAGTGAGGCCCTATCTCAAAAGCACAAACAAAACCCAAACAAACCCGCACTAGAAGACCCAGCAGCTCCTCTGGTATTGTTCAGAGCTGGGTACTAAAACGAGGTGTAAAAGCTGGAAACCTTTAGAGGGACTGACAATCGAGCTAAGGCAATTATTCAAGGGCCAGACCTTGATCCCAGCCCTGGTTACTGGAGTAACAGAAAGCAAACAAAACAGCACTCATTGGCCTCCCAACATCCCTGTCACACACGTCCCTGTCCCACACAGTCAAGTGGTCCAATGTTATTGATCTGCATGACCTTACTGGTCAAAGATTACTCTCAATGGTTCTTCCAAGAGACACAAAGCCACCAGGAAAGAGCCCCCACCCCCACAAACTGGCTACCAATCACAATCCCACCTTAGGCTGTCAGGAACGAAAGGGAGTAGAAAGGGTCACATTCGGGTTTACTTTATGCTCGAATAAAACAATAAAAACTGAGGGAGGACCATCAGAAACAGAGACTACCCTATCCAAGGTTACCTTGAGAGTAAAGTTAGGGAGACAGGATTCCAACACAGGCAGCTCGGCACCGCAGCCCAAGGTGGAATTTCACTGCTACAGCCTTAACACAGACAACACTTGGGTGGAGAAAGTAGAGCCAACAATCCTAGCCGTTGTATACCAGTGAGTGCCCACATAGTCAGTCTAGCAATATTCTGGGTGTTTTGTGAGGGTGCTTTCCTTGAAAATGACATTTAAATTGGTATATTAAGCAAAGCAGACTGTCTCCTAAGCGTGAGCGGTCCTAATCCAGTGTGTCAAGGGCCTCAACAGAACAAAAGGGCTGATCCTTTACCTAGCAACAGAATTCCTTTGGCCTGACTGTCTGTCTCTACACTGAGATAGAAGCTCTGCCTTGCTCTCAGGCCTGCCAGCTGCTGGGCCAGCTTTCTGGAAACCAAGGAAGGCTTCAGACTACGCTGGAGGCACACCATCAACTCTACTAGGTCCAAGCTTGCCATGTCCTCTGAGCCTCTGGATTTGCCAGCGTCTACAGACTTCTGGGACTACCCTTGATAAAGCGTCTCTTTCTGTATGTGTTTGTTTTCATTTCCTGTTGCTTTGATAAACTATTTTGAGGGGGAAAAAACTTAGAGGAGAAAGGTTTTACCTTAGTAAACAAGTCCAGGTTATACTCCATCAGGGCAGGGAAGCACAGTGGTAGGAGCTGGAGAGAGCTAGTCACTTTATAGATGCAGTCTCATTCTGTATGCAGAAGGCGATTAGATGTGAACCTTCTGGGACTCTGCTTCTTTTCTCCATCTTATTCCCTCCATATCCCAGTCCATGAAATGGTACCAGCACTCAGGGTGGGACTTCCCACCTCAGTTGCCCAGTTAAAAACATTCTCACAGGTATGACCACAGGCCAGCCTAATCTAGACCATTCCTCAGCGAGATTCTTCCCAGGTGACTCTAAATTGCACTCAGTGGACAAGGCTAACTAGTTGTTATGAGAAATAGACCCAGATGGTTCCATTTCTATGAAGAATCTTTAGGAACACAAAACTCTGTCTACGTATGCCATGGAGAGTGCTGGTTCTTTACTGAGATTCTTGGAGTTGGCCAAAAGGAAAATGACTATTTCACCGTTATCTTTTCAAAATGTAAAAACAGACTGCCTTGTGTTACAACTTACAATTCTGGAAGTTTTTTGATATTCACATAAAAATTGATTTGAAATTTAGTTTCTAAATGATCAACCTAAATTTTTGAGAGTTCAGCAGTTAGCATTCATATCTCAATTTAGTCCTGTAACAAACACCCTAGCAGTAAAATAAAGATCTGCTGTGGTCCATGAGAACTTGTTAAAATGTGGGATTTTTGTTTGTCATTCTTCTTTACATTATTTACTTATTTTTAGAAAAGGGAGCAGTAGGAGAGAAAGAGGGAGGAGAGAGGCAGAGAGAGAGGAGGAGAGAGGGAGAAGGAGGGAGGGGGAGGGGTAGAAGGAGAGGGAGGGAAGGAAGAAGGGAATGGGGAGAGAGAGAGAGAGAGAGAGAGAGAGAGAGAGAGAGAGAGAGAGAGAGAGAGAGAGAGAGAGAGAGAGCCTGCACCATGCTGCTCATGTGGAGGTCAGAGGACAGCTTGCAGAAGTCAGTTCTTTCCCACCTTGTAGGTCTCAGGGATCAAACTCAGGTCATAAGCCCAGCAACAAACACCTTTACATGTTAAGCCTTCTTGCTGGTCCATCAGTACCTCATTTTAAGGGATAAAATGGTTCGTTTTTGTTTTTGTTTTCTGCCTTTGACTGTGTTCTTTCTCTGAAACACTCTCTACTGGTCTGTAACTTGATTTTGCTTTTCTACTCAAGTAGCAGGACTGCTCTGCCGCTTCCTTCTGAAGCAAAGTCTGGGCTCCCTCAGGCTTCCAAGTTTTATTTCAGGCCGGATTCCCATGTGAGCTTTGGGACTTGATTTCTTTTCTTTCTTTGTTTCTTTCTTTCTTTCTTTCTTTCGCTTTTAAGTTATAGATCTATGTTTTATTTCCTTTTTATTTATATTTTCTTTATTTACATTTTAAATGTTATCTCCCTTTCCCAGTTTCCTCTCCACAAACCCCCTATCCTATCCCCCTCCTCCTGCTTCTATGAGGGTGCTCCCCCACCCACCCATCCACTCCCACCTCACTGCCCTGGCATTGTCCTACACTGGGGCATCAAACCTTTACAAAACCAAGGGCCTCTCCTCCAATTGATGCCAGATAAGGCCATCTTCTGCTACATATGCAGCTGGAGCCATGCAAACCCCTTCAGGTCCTTCAGTCCTTTCCCTAACCCCTCCATTGCAGTCCCCATGCTCAGGGGACTTGATTTTCAACTGAGAAATCTTTATTCTTGGGATCTGTTCACTCACATAATTGATCAAATACATAATCTCGTGTTGAAATAGCATCAGAAATGCCAACAGCCTGTGGTTCAGTTCCTTTTATGGTTAATTCAGGATAATTTATTCCTCCTGTTGATAAACAAGTTTTGACACAGAGCATGTCCATTCCTACTCAGTGTTCTGAGGTCTTAATTAGATGAATGTCTAGCTATTTCCTTTACTTTATGGCCTTGTAACAATTGCCTTTTGGAACATGAAGATTAGATAAATCTCAATCAAAACATTAAAAATAGTACTCTTTAGAATGCAAACTAATATGTCTATGGCTCCCTAATGTAGTTAATCCTCTAATACAATAATATTTACAAACTAGAGCCTCATTTGGTATAATTGCATTCGGTTTTCTGTTTTGTTAATTGCATCAGGGGAGCTGGTGAGATGCTCCAGTGGGTAAGGTGCTTGCTTTGCCAGCATAAAAACCTGAGTTTTCCCGTTCAACTCTAACCCCAGCACTGAGATTCCCCTTAACAAGAGACAGACAGATCTTGAAAGCCCACTGGCCAGCCAGGCTAGAAAACACTGTGAGCTTCTGGTTCTGAGAGACATCTCCCCCACCCAGAGCCCACCCCCACCATCTGAAAATAATGAGGTAGAGAGCCATGAAAGCAGACACTCCATGTCCTTCTCTGACCTCCACAGGTGCACACAGGGGCACATGCCTCCTTACACACATGTGGATGCTTCAATTCACTCTCCACACACCAAAAAATTAAGCCAAATTAAAGCGTCTTCTTAGATTTTAAAACATTTTCGTTCCTTCCTCCCACTAACACACACTCAGTACAAAAGGATTGCTTCACATAAAAGAGAGAGTAATAATTGGAGCCAATTGTCAGAACAGTTTTAATCATTGTAATTTCTGGAAAGATAAAAGTGGGGGAGAGTGTTCCTCTGTGTCATTAAATAGATGCCTCCATCCAGTTGGTTGGATCCGCAATGGATTTCTAAGATTTCTTTTCTGAATTGGTAATCACCTTTCTAAAATTATAAGCATATGTAAATGCTTAATTGATGATTGAATGTAGATATCTAGTCTTTAAAACAAGTACCAATTACTACTAAAACTTTCCCTTTAAGTTGCCGACTCAGTTGGAATGATTTGGGGAAGGGGGCAACTGAACAAAATAGGATCCCTTAAGCAGCTGTGCCGATTATTGTGTTCCTTGAGTGAATTTAAATTATAAACTTTTCTTTTGTCCCCCCTTCATGGGAGTTACAGGGAATTCTGCGTTCAAAGTCAAGGCTTCCCTCTTCAGTGCACTCTCATTTCCCAGGTCACAAATTTCCAGGACATGATTTTTCTTTATTAGCCTTTAGCCTCTTTTTACTTTCTTCTCTGGGAGCAAAATGAAGCCACTGTGGAGACCAGCGTTTTTAATCCAACATGTTGTCTCCCCCGCCCCCACCCCATGCAGTTTGTTTGATTTCATTTGTATGTTTTAGTTTTTTGTTTAGTTTTTTTTCCTTTCATTTTCAAGTCCCATGTAATAACTGAGTAAAATGCTACAAAATTATTTAAAACCATATCTGTGTGTGTGTGTTTGCTGAGTTGTTTGGTATAGAGTTCTATCAAAATAGGGGAATAGATTTAATAGTTGCACCAATTTATTAGCCTAGAGACACGGTACTCCATAAGTTGCAATGGTCTAGATCTGGTATTGAGGGGAAAACAAGAACTGTGCTTTCTGTTTAATAGGACAAGGGTAAGCTTCACTACTGAAAACATTAAAAAGTAGGAATGGAGGACCTGATTCAGCCACGTTTTAGAGTCCAGAGGGAAAAGGAGTTTGCAGAAAATATTAGCATGGTTTGAGTCTAGCTTGAGGTTTTCACACACTTCATGAAAGGTTAGTGTTAAGTGCAGTGAGTGATCGACTGTTCACAAGATAGGATCCCCTAGAAACGCTAGGAGGAATGCTCAGAACACATTGCTTCCCACCAGTTATCTACTCTGACAAGATTAGGGGGCCTCTGGGGCCTTGGTATTTCTCTGTATTGAGCCACAAGTCAGATTGCAAACCATGGGATTGAGAGCACACAGAACTACTGCCTCCCTCTTAAAAAAGCTAATGGTATATACAGATTTGAACAGGAAGGAGGGGTTTATTCTTATGCTATGAGTGATTCGAGTAAAACAAACCATTGCTGTCTGTCAGAGACTCAAGAACGAAGGGTTAATTCAAGTATTTGCAACTGCCACTGTACGTTAGCGGCAGAGCATCTGAGGTATACCAGAACACTTTTAAAACTGTCAAATGGCTTCCAGAGACAAAATACACAGGAGAGGAAGCGCTCTTGCTATGATTCCTTCTCAGTGTTTCAAGGACAAAGCAGAAGAGTCTATATGGAACCATGAACAAGCCTTGAAACAATTTCTCAGGTAAAAAGCAGTACTCTGACTTGACAGGTACAAAAGCTGGCTGTTGGTTACATAGCACATCATCTGGTGTCCAGCCACAGTCGCACTGACTCCTTCCTCTCTGCCTACAAATTTGCCCAGTCCCCGATCCTCAAAGACAAATGTGTGCTGCTGAGAGAATAAGAGCCTGTTTGACTTAGGAAGGTGTCTTGGTTGTATGAGTGGTTAGGGAAACACTAGATACCACAGGATGGACGAACTACTCTGAGGTAGGATTGGCTAAAGCACAGGGGTTGTCGGGGGTTAGGGGTGACTGAGACCAGTTTTTTTAAGTTGGGTTTTTTCTTTTCTTGCTCACAGATTTCTGAGAAGTGGCAATTCAGCACCTTCTTGCCTATGGCTATGGCTGTCGGACTGGAGAGCACAAATGAATTGATAATAGGTGTTTGTGGGCCAAACTTGGTGATAACATCTATGACTTCTGCCTGTCCTCACCCAAACAGCGAGTCACATAATTCTTCTGATTCCAAAACGGCCAAGTGTTAGAGATGGGACCTTTTGAAGAGTCCTCCCCCATGGGAATAATGGCTTCCTGGAGGAAGGCCGATGGAGCTGTTCATCCATCCATCTTGAACTTGGTGCTGAATGAAGATTGGACATGCCAGAGGATGCGCGCTCTCATTGAATGTGAGTCAGCTGGTGCTTTGATTCTGAATTTTTCAGCTTATAGAATGTAAGAGACACATGTCTGTGGTGTGTAAAAACTATATAGCATATACCAGCCCCATCAGGAGATTCTTCTTGCAGTAGGTAGGAATTAGCACAGAGATCCACAACTGGACCATGTACTGAAAGAGAGATTTGGGGGCACTCAGTCCTAACTAAATGTCCTCATCAACCCCTTCCTGCAAAGCTGGGGGATCTATGTGGAAGAAGAGGCAGACAGATTATGAGAGGCATAGGTGGCTATAGGTTCAAGGAAACAGACTCTCCCAGATACAGCAGGACTGATGCACATAGGAACTCACAGAGACAGTGGCCATGTGCACTAGGACTGTACAGGTTCAAGCAAGACAAAATCCCAGCACTGAAAAGGAAAAATGGCCATTAAATCCCAACCCCAACCAAGAAGCTGTTTGCAATTGATTCCTTCGAGGAAACTGGAAACCAGCTTTCTGAGAGGAAGGACCACTGGGTGTATCAACCACAAGCTGGGGCAGGCCCTAGGCCCAGGAATAGTTAACCAATACAAAACAGACTCCCTCCCTCCCTCCCTCTCTCTCTCCCTCCCTCCCTCCCTCCCTCCCTCCCTCCCTCCCTCCCTCCCTCCCTCCCTCCCTCTCTCTCTCTCTCTCTCTCTCTCTCTCCCTCCCTCCCTCTCTCTCTCTCTCTCTCTCTCTCTCTCTCTCTCTCTCTCTCTCTCTCTCTCTCTCTCTGTGTGTGTGTGTGTGTGTGTTGTGGACTTTTTGTTTTGTTCTGTTTGTGCATTTTTTGGTTTCATTAGTTTTTGGTTGGTTGGTTTAGTTTTATGTTAGTGTTTTTTGTTTGTTTTTGAGAGAAGAACATGAAGTTGGATACATAAGAAGGTAGAGAAAATTTGGGAGGAATTGGGGGAGGGATAAATATGATCAAAATATATTGTGTAAAAAAATTAATATTAAAAGAAATGTATAGCTCAAGATATTTCATTGTAGAAGTGTGAATGCACTACAATAGTGCATTGTCTGTAAGAGGGGTTGAGTTTGAGGCCCCGGCTTGCTGTCTTAAAGATAGAGCTGCAGAAGTATAAAACTGACTTAATACTGATAAGGGATAATTGTCGCCTCTTTGTATAGCTAAGCAACCACCATTTTTGATTCTCATTTCTTTAGGTATTTTGGCCAGTGCTTTCCTTTCCAGTCCACATGTTTTGTGTTCTGTCTACCAAGAAATTTTTCTCTAACAGCTATTTCAAATTACAACGGTTGTACATATGTGTACGTGTGTATGAGCTTGGACTTTTTAGAGTTGCACAGACATAATAAAGACTTGGTGTGTGTGTGTGTGTGTGTGTGTGTGTGTGTGTGTGTGTGTGTGTGTGTATCTGTCTGTCTGTCTTTCTGTGTGTCTGTGTGCACAGGCCATGACATACACAGGGAGGTCAGAGGACAACCTTGGCTGTTGGCAGTCTTCAGGTTCCACTGGACAGGGTTTCTTGTAGCTGACCCACAAGTTTCCTGGCATTGGGTGTCATCTTGGGGCTGCTCAGATTGTAAATGGACAGATCTTACATGTTGTGTGGGCTGAACTTAGTTCTCATGTTTGCTTAGCAAGTGCTTTACTCACCAAACAATCTTCCTAGCCCTTATTTGTGCTTTTATTATTATAGTTTTTTTCATGTGACTTGCATATATTAATGATAAATATGTCAAGTGGCTTTTTTATTGCAATGAAAGAATTAATAAAATGTGTGCTTCTGCCAGAATAAAGTAACAAGGGAGAAATTTGCCTTCCGGATTAAACAATTAAGCTTTGAGCAGTAAATCTAAACTGAGACTTTCCAGATGCTGAACATCTTTTCCCTAGTGCTGTTGTCCTATCCTGTGCTTCGGATCTGGAGAGTTCTCCAGAGGCCACATCTTAAATGCTTGTTCTTCAGCATGGTGCTATGGGAAGGTGATGGGACCTTGTACTTGGTGAGGTTAGTAGGAGATAAGAGATCCCTGGGGTATGTAACAGGATTATAAAACATATATAACAGGACAGGTACCCTGTCCTGTACCCATTTGCTTCCAGGAGCTGAAGCCATAATGCTAAGTGAACCAGTGTTTCCAAGATGATGGTTTCAGGTATTTTGTGTCACAGTGAGAAGATAACTAACATGAGTCTAACAAACAAAAACAACACATTGGGAAGACAGAGCTCAGAATCCCGGGAAGCTAAAGCATTTCCTCTTATAGAATAGAAGCCAGTTGAAGAGGGTAGAACATGCCAAGATCTGCAGGGGTCAACTGAAGGATTTGGCTGAGTTCTGATATGCATATGTATGAGACAAGATCACCATTCAGAGCTTAGGAAAGAAAGACACGTCTAGCAAACAAGAAGCTGGCAATTTTGTGTTCCCACCAGCCAGAGTGGAAAAGCCTTTACATCACAGGCATTGGGTCCAATCCTCAGAAAGATATATCCTAATTAGGGAATAAGATAACTGAAGTCTAGTCTGAAAGCTTTTCTGGACACATACTACCAAAGCTAAGTTAGCTTCAAGCATCAAACCAATTCCAAGTAGTTTATCTCATTTTTCAAAGCCTAGATTATTTAAAGGTATATAGAAAAATATTACAAGCTTCCTAATAAAAAAAACACTATGGTATTCAAAGACAGAGGAATGCATACACACATATACTTGCATGTGCTCACATACACAAAGAAAACTCAGGAACGTATACTATCCACAGATATGACAAGGTTGTGAAATGAGATAAAAACTCATGATAAATATGACTTTCTTGCTCAAAATAGAAAGAAAGAGATAAATGATACAGAAATGTAGAAGACATAAAAAGATTAGAAATTTGTTTAGAATAATAGTACAGTTTATACAATGAAAAGTACACTTGATTAATTAGGTAATTACAGTACATTGGACGTTGCAGTAAGGCCAATGAAGTTAACATAAATACACATCTACAGAAATGATCCAAAATGAAAATAGAAATTTTTTATTAGATATTTTCTTTATTTACATTTCAAATGTTATCCCGAAAGTTCCCTGTACCCTCCCCCAGCCCTGCTCCCTTACCCACCCACTCCCACTTCTTGGCCCTGGCATTCCCCTGTACTGGAGCATATAAAGTTTGCAAGACCAAGGGGCCTCTCTTCCCAATGATGGCCAACTAGGCCATCTTCTGCTACATATCCAACTAGAAACACGAGCTCCGGGGGTGGGGGGGGGGGAGGTAACTGGTTAGTTCATATTGTTCCACCTATCGGGTTGCAGATCCCTTCAGCTCCTTGGGTATTTTCTCTAGCTCCTCCATTGGGGGCCCTGTGTTCCATCCTATAGATAACTGTGAGCATCCACTTCTGTATTTGCCAGACACTGGCATAGCCTCACACAAGACAGCTATATCAGGGTCCTTTCAGCAAAATCTTGCTGGCATATGCAATAGTGTCTGGGTTTGGTGGCTGATTATGGGATGGATCCCCTGGTGGGGTAGTCTCTGGATGGTTCATTCTTTCGCCTTAGCTCCAAACTTTGTCTCTGTAACTCCTTCCATGGGTATTTTGTTCCCTATTCTAAGGAGGAATGAACTATCCACACGTTGGTTTTCCCTTCTTCTTGACTTGAAAATAGAAATTTTTTGACAGTGAACAGTGTCTGTGATGAAATATAGTATGAAATGGTCTTTGCTGTTTTTGTTGTGTTTTGTTTCTGTCTTGTATTTTAAAAAGTGTCTCATGTAACCCAGGCTGGAGGCAAACTCACTCTATAGGCTGGGATGGCCTTGAGTCTTTAATTTGCTATCTTCCCTGCTGAAGAGTGCTAGTGTTAGGGTTGTGCCAGCATCCCTAACTCCTGGTATTAGGTGCTCTGACATGCATATAAGTAGAATCTGGGAGAAAAGCATGGGAAACGATTTTCAGTACTAATTCTAAATGTACCAAGAAACACAAACCAGTGGATCACAGAATGGCAATAGACCCCAAGCAGGACCTGTCAACAGGTCCACATCACAAACTCATTGATGGGGGCAGCTGGTGCTTAGCTGGAGGCATAGGCCAATGAGAAAATCCTGCAAGGGGGGCAGTCCTCGGGAGGACAGGGTTTTGCTTTTGTTTGCAGGTGCAAGTAGTGCATGGCTATAATGCTAGTACTCAAGAGGCTGAGGCAGAGGATCATGGGTTTCAGGCCAACCTGGGTACAAAGTAAAAAGTACCCAGTCCAAAAAAAAAAAAAAAGACATTACACACACATGTATATTAAAGGCAGCCTGAAGGGGGAAAAAAAAAGAAAACACAAAATTAGAAATAACAATACTTCTTGTCAGTGAATATCCAAGGGAAACATCTTGAAACATAATTTTAATTTGTTTTGTTTGTTTGTGTGATGCAGAGGGATGTTGCCTAGGTGACTGTCTTGTTTCATCCTCCTGAGTGCTGGGACCATAGAACAATCATCTTTTTACAAAGGGAAAACAAAGCAAACCGTTCAACCCAGGATTGACAGGCAATGAAATTTAGTTCAAGAATGAAAGTCAACTAATGACATTTTCCTAGCAAATACAAGCCAAGCGGATTCATTGCCAGCAGACTTACCATGAAAAAAGAAATTAAAGGAAGGTCATAGACAGAAAAACTACAATGATACCAAATAAGGACCCGAAAAGAAAAGTCCCCTGCCCCAGGATATGGTCAGAGTGGGAAAAGCAATAAAGACAAGAGCCCATCTAGAGACTGCCATATCCAGGGATCCATCCCATAATCAGCTTCCAAATGCTGACACCATTGCATTCACTAGCAAGATTTTGCTGAAAGGACCCAGATATAGCTGTCTCTTGTGAGACTATGCTGGGGCTAGCAAACACAGAAGTGGATGCTCACAGTCAGCTAGTGGATGGATCACAGGGCTCCCAATGGAGGAGCTAGAGAAAGTACCCAAGGAGCTAAAGGGATCTGCAACCCTATAGGTGGAACAACATTATGAACTAACCAGTACCCCGGAGCTCTTGACTCTAGCTGCATATGTATCAAAAGATGGCCTAGTCGGCCATCACTGGAAAGAGAGGCCCATTGGACACCAAACTTTATATGCCCCAGTACAGGGGAACGCCAGGGCCAAAAAAAAAAAAATGGGAATGGGTGGGTAGGGGAGTGGTGGTGGGGGGTATGGGGGACTTTTGGGATAGCATTGGAAATGTAATTGAGGAAAATACATAATAAAAATATATTAAAAATTTAAAAAAAAGACAAGAGCAACAAAGACTCTCCCGTTTTAAAGCTCATCGATGTTATAGGATAGCTTAGTGGGTAAAGATGCATGGTTTGCAAGTGTGACGTTCTAAGTTCAAGTCACAAGAACCCATATTAGAGCTGGTTACATAGCAACAGTATCTGTAACCACAGCACTCCTACAGAGAGATGAGCAGCAAAGTCAAAAAAGCCCCTGAAAATCTTAAGGGCCAGCTCTCTAGACTACACAGCAAAAAAGCAACAGCAGAGGCTGACTAAAGGCAGGAAACTAGGGTCAAGGTTGTTTCCTGGCCTCTACTTGTGAGTGGGAGCACAAATGGGCCAACCCATCTCCCCATCCCCCACAGAAACAAATACAGTGTATACATACACATACCAAAAAACAAAAGGAAAACAGTTAATGATTTTTAAAAAAAATCACATTTTCACAAATACTGAGTTGGCATGGTGAGCTGGTGGCAAACCTTGAAATGAGAGTCCAGTATGGGGATAGGGTAGCTCTCTGGGAGAACACAAAAGCTATAGATCTTCCTGAAGACTAGCCCATGTTCCAGGAATTCCAGGGCTGTGATTACTAATAGAAGCTTGATCTTTTCACTATAGGAATCCTCTAAACTGTTCCCGACAGCTTTGGCTACTCTCTTACCTAAACAGAAAGAGTGATTCACCACTCTTGTCCGCTAACTGACTTCATGCTGAAGGCATCAGGTAATACGGCAAGCTGGAACACTGGTAATTGCTACCTAGCTCCAAAGAGCAAACAAACAGGCCTGGTGGATCTAATGAAGGCCAACTGGTCCTGGTCTTGGGCTTCACTGGATAAAGGACAGATGACAAATACTTTTGAGATGGATATGTGAGAACAATTTTAGAGCCTGAGGCAGAGCGTATCATGCTACAAGTGCAGCCAAGGGAGGCAGGGCTGGGGAAAGAGAGGGGGCTTTAGAGTAGGGAACAGGTCGAGTCCCTGCCAGAAAGAAAGAAGGAGCTGGGGTTGCACCTGTCTGTTTTAGGGCCCACTAAATGCTTGAGTGGCTTTAATGCCCTGCTAAGTATTTCATTCTGGTGCTTTATTTACCGTCTGGTTACTTATTTGCCACTTGACGACTTAATTCTTGTTACATTGTTACTAGTATATTTAGGAGGTTTTCACTACAAGTAAGTCAGGAGCAAGAATGTAAAATCTGAATGAACACAGATTTTATAAAATGTATAAAGAAGAAAGCCCTCAGTGGTTGTCACAGTGCAGTGAAATCCCCCAGAGCCTATAGTTCAAGCCTTAACTGGT
Source organism: Mus caroli (assembly GCF_978045245.1). Classification (NCBI taxonomy): domain Eukaryota; kingdom Metazoa; phylum Chordata; class Mammalia; order Rodentia; family Muridae; genus Mus; species Mus caroli. The sequence continues at coordinate 17,619,020 of NW_028227258.1, forward strand.
CTCTACATCTTTGACCACACATTTACCTCCTTTCTCTGCCTCACTCTGCTCTTGACTTCCCTGTGCTGCTGAAAGCATTACATGCACATAACATTAGAGGCCTTTTATTCTTTCCTGAGATGTTCATAAATGTTTGCATACCCCATTCTACTATATCACCCAGTAGCCTGTTTGCTTATACATCAGCTGTTTAGAAAGCCCTTGCCCAAATAGCCCTTATGGGCCACACTATGATCTTGATCTCAGTCTTCTATAGTAGCTTGTATAGCATTTAGTGTCGATTGAATGGAGTCTGTGTATCCAGAACATACACCAAAATCACAGCTTCTTGGAATTGTGGACTGTGTTTATCACTTCAGTCACATTTGATCAAGTACTCAATGAATGGATGGATGGGTGAATGACTCTCAGAAATGATGAATACATAATTTAATGAAATGGTTCCTATTATTTACTGCCTATGTTTCTACTTTTCTGTGTACTAGGCACAAAACTGGATATGAATATTATTTTTCTTTGGAAAGGAAGCAAAGAAAGCACTAATCAAAAATAACTGAGCCAATGCCATTCCTGGTTATTAAAATACTGCCAACAATCCAGCACACTAGAATTAGTGATTAATTATGTGTTGAAAACTGAGTCCCAAAGTAGGTAAAGGGAAAAAATTCTAATGAACATGACATTAATGTTTGTGTTCTTGCAATGCCATTTATTCTATTGATTCTGTTTAGATAGTTCTAAATGTCTCCAAAAGACAGCAGGGTTCATGTGTGCCGACCGCACACGTGTTTGCTAGGAACAGTCTCCTGGCTTTCTTCAGGCTTTGCCAATGCCATTCTATATTGGGCTGGACACTCCAGCCCAGCTGGTTCTGGAACTCTGCCAAAGCCATGGATGTCTTCAAAGGCCTTTTTCAAATTGCAGGGCAGAGCTGTGTTCTCTGGGAGCTTATGTGTGTTCTTCTAGATGTGCATGGTGACCTTTTCCCAACTCCAGCCATCACACAAAGATGGCTTCAATCTATTTACAGCCACAAGAACTCACTCCATAGCACTGAAAGGTGAATCCTTCCCGGCACTCTGTCCAGGCAAAGGAGACACTGGAGTAAAAACTCCCCCATTAACCTCTCTCTGAGCATTTGTAGCAATGTAATCCAGGATTCTGCTGTACCGTGTGTATGGCAAGATGGTACCTAATAACAAAGAAAGACAGCTGGTGGAAGAAGAATGTTTTCTCTGTTTATGATTTCCAAAGAAATACATGTTTTCCCAAGGAATTTAGGATTTCAGTCTAAAACATCTTTGAGAATGGAATAATCAAAATCTCCTTACACTTGGATGTTCTTTGAAAAGATTACATGGTCACGTGGTTCTCTTTTTACCAATTAAGCAAAAGAACACGCAGCACACCGATAGCTTTAGGAATCACCTCTTGATGTGCAGTAATACCATTTCTGAACCTGCACCTATGAAGGTATTGGACATCAGGAGTGAAGACACCTGACTTGCAAGCTTTTGCCTGCAGCATATGACATTGTAAAGTCTGTCTTCTAAGTTGGTAATTGAAGGAAGCAAAGGTAGCATTGCCAAGAATCCCTGGCAACTGCTCCCAACAGGCTTGAAAGCCAACAAAAGACACCAAGGGTTTCTGGAGGTCACTGTTATATTTGGAGATATGACAACTGATTCATGCCAAACTCGAGCAATAGCAAGATTTACCGGAGTTAAGTGCTCTGGTACTTATTTAGTCCAACGTGTGTGAGGCCAGTTTGGGAGTGTGTCTGTTTGGTTCTTTCCTTTCCTCCGGGTGTCCTGTGGATATGGACCACACCTTAACCAGGAAAAGGTTTGGAAGATCACCCTGAAACTGTAACAGCTAGCACACAATGACCAACAATACAAGCTCCCCTTCGCATATTGCCTTATTTTAGAAATGATGCTTACAGTTTTGGTTTTGATCAGTGGTTCTCAACTTTCCTAAGGCTGTGACCCCTTTAATATACTTCTGCATGCTGCGGTAACCCCCAATCATAAAATCATTTTGTTGCTAGTCCACAATTGTAATTTTGCTACTATTATGAATCATAATGTAAATAGCTTTGAAGATGGGGGTTTGTCAAAGGGGTCATGATCCATGGGTTGAGAACCATTATAGATAGATAGATAGATAGATAGATAGATAGATAGATAGATAGATAGATAGATAGATACATAGACAGACAGATGGATAGATACATACATACATATATACATATTAGTTTAGTTCTTATATAATGTTTTTTTTTTTAAATCTTTATCACTTGTTAGAAAGTACTATGAAGTAAAACACAGGTTTTTATTTCTAGGTCTGCTTGTTTGTTTTACCATAGATAGATAACCTTCGCGTGTTTAATTAGCAATTTTCCAACTTAATGGTTGGATTGAAGTGCTATGAATTCAGTAGAAACTCTTTTAGAAAAATCTGGGCTAGAGAAACATGACATGAGATTCTCAGCAGCAATGAACCATGGTTGGTTCTGTCATAAACCTGCTCACGAAGATGATCAGCTGGGACACTGCAAGATCTACTCTACTGCCAAACTGTAATGCAGTTAGATAGATAGATAGGTAGGTAGATAGATAGATAGGTAGATAGATAGATAGATAGATAGATAGATAGATAGATAGATAGATAGATAGATAGATAGATAGACAGACAGACATACACACTATCATGTGCATTGCTAACTTAAATGTTTTCTTAAATGAGTGTGTTTGGATATAGCCTGAAGTTAGTCAAGGAGCATGAGCTTATAGCTTTCATCAATTTTTTTTTCTGGTCAGACATTGTGGTACACATGTTAACCCCATCACTTGAGACAGAGGCAGATGGATTTGAGGCCAAGTGGGTCTACACAGGGAGTTCCGGGCCAGTCTGAGCTACATAGTGAGACTTTGTCTCAGACAAAAATTATAACTTGAAGTAGACTAAAAAAGAAAAAGTGACTCAGTCCGTGGTAGAACTGAGGTAAGGTCTTTGGCAATGCACGTGTAAATAACGGTAATAAGTCCATATTAAAATTCCCATTAAGTGATGTCTACTATATAGCACTTTACTCAACTTATAAGGAGATTCTTCTGTCTTGTTGGTTTGTTTTTTGTTTATTTCTCAAGGGCTCTCAGTTTTCAAGGTTTAAGCAGTGGGTACCTCTTGACATTCTTAGACAACAGCAACAACAGAAACAAAGTATACTCTCTGAACGAAAAGGAAACTTCAGTTTAATTTGTTCACTATTGAGTCCTCCTGGTTTTTCCAAGGTGATCAAAATGGATTCTTTAATGAGAGAATGAAACTGTATTACACAGTAATTTTTATAAACCAGCCACCACCAAGCTTTTCAAAACAGCAAGGGAAGAAGACATAAGGAGTTGTCTAACTGGTATAAAGTTTTAATTATAAGATAATAAGTTGAAAAGATCTAGAATGCTCTATAACCTGTACAGTAAAGTGCTAGTAGTTAACCACACTTCTTGTGTTATACATTTAAAGTCTCATGTTAACTGTATGTTCCCCATTAGAAAATCCCAGAGGGACTCAGTGTTGGGACATGATGACTATGTCTGTGTCCTTGACTATGAGAGCCTCTCACAGGTATATACACATGTCCAACATCACCAGATTGAATACATGAAGCATGTGCAATTTACTTTAAAACAAATTTTATTGAATAAGGGAAAAATATCACCTTCAATGATGAGTCAACATGGAAGTGTACATTTTAAACAATGCAGTTTAGTCAACTGAATACCATTATGTGGCCAACATCCTTCTAAGACTTGGACATACAGGAAGAAAGAGCCAAAGTCCTGGCCCTCGTGGAGCCAACACTTGTGAAGGAAGATTCTTCTTGAGCCCCACTCAGAAGACCACAACCTGGAGGATTTCCGTAACCTTTATCTCATTAGCTGTGCCTGGCTTCTAGATGCCTGGAAGGCAGTGGTGAGATTCCCACTAATTGGTAGATGCAGCTTCATTTAAGAGATGTGATGATGCAATACACTTCCTTACAATCATCTCCTCATCACAAAGATTCTAGAAACAAAGGAAGCTTAGTGGTAAGAAACTGTGAATCTTTGTCTGCAATGAGAGTTATAACTGAGGACCAAGGACATGAGACGGGGCTGGATGATGGATGCCTTGGCAGTTAAGAGCATTGGATGTTCTTTCGGAAGACCCAAGTTAGATTCCTAGCACTCACGAGCAACTCACAGTTGTTCATAACTTCAGTTCCACGCTACTCAATGGCCACTTCTGATATCCTTGGATACTAGGCATGTAGGAGGTTCACATGCATTCAAGCAAACAAACATATATACATAAAATTAAACTAAATATCTCTAAAGGATTTAAGGTAGACCCCTCCGCAAAATAGCATATTAGTGACTTCACAGTTATAAACCATGGGCACCTTCATAATATATCCATAGAAGACCTCAGAGTCTTCTATGATGAGACTGTTTTTAAAAACTGTTTTTTAAATTAAACTGTTTTCAAAACAAACAGAAGAATTAGGAATTTTGATTCACACTGTTTTGAATTACAACACTAGGGGTTTGGGGATTTGGCTTAGTGGTAAGCCATATGCTTAGCATATGTGAGGCTCTGTGTTTAATTGCCAGCACACACACACACACACACACACACACAGTATGTGTACTGTGGATCATCTTCCCAAGAATGCAAGGTGCAAACTGACATGGCAGACAGAAGTGTATTAGATATGTTACTGTGAAAAAATTTCATATTTCCTAGACTTGTCCCTGCTGTCCATAATACTAGACTTCATGTTAGTACTTTACCCTCTTTGGCATTGTAAAGAAAAACAAATGACAGAAATATTTACCTTTTGAGCCCACAGTAATTAAGACACCAGCAGTCTTGGCTGGATATGCCTGTAACACCAGCATTGAAGGTGAAGGCAGGCAGATCTGGAGAGATCTCTGACCAGCCAATCCAGCTGAAATGACAAACTCCTGGTTAAGTGCCAGGCCTTGTCACAGGGCAGTAAGACAAAGAACAATAGAGAAAAACACACAATGTCCTCCTGTGGCCTCCCAAATGCACACATATGGATGTGCATACCTGCACACCTGCATGCATCACACACACACACGCACACACACACATATGGGAAAGGAAAAAAATCCAAGTATCATTTTATTTTAGTTGATGGCCAATGACATAGAAATCAGAATGAGAAGCTTGAAATTATTGACTTTTATCAATAGGCATAAATACCAATGTAATATGGTTGAGATCTTGTACACAGAGGCCAATGTGGAATGAAGCTGAACATTCATTAAGAAAAAATGGTGATTCATTCCTCCACTTCCTCCCTAGTTTGAAAAGGCAGGAATAAAAATTACTGCAAGAAAAATAAACAGCACATTTCCCTTACATTTAAAAAATGTTCTAAATGTCTTCAGATGTTGGAGACAATGATGAACCATTCTAAACTGTGGTGTCATCATTTGTACTGTAAATAAAAATGATACGGGCTGGTGAGATGGCTCAGTGGGTAAGAGCACCCGACTGCTCTTCTGAAGGTCCAGAGTTCAAATCCCAGCAACCACATGGTGGCTCACAACCATCCGTAACGAAATCTGACTCCCTCTTCTGGTGTGTCTGAAGACAGCTACAGTGTACTTATATATAATAAATAAAAAAAAATAATAAAAAAATAAAAATGATAGCTTCTTCATAGCATTATTGTAAGATTACAAATATGCCCCAGAGGCTCCCCAAGCAATGCTGTCGCCATTGCTCTTGATTGGCTGCCATTATTAGATGTTCAGATCCTGTTGCTGAAGACACAGCACACTATCATTGCAGGACATGGAGGTCTCCACGACATAGAAAGAGGTGGAAATGACCTGGAAACGTCTTCCTTACTGGCTTGCTCTCAAAGGGCTAAGCAGGCCACCAGGAGAGAATATTCATCAGTGAGTTTATCCAATAGTGGACATTGCATGCTCTACTATCGATATTGCATGGGTGTAATAGTGACAGTATAGTTACAGGATAATCAACTGCTTTCTGATTAGATCTGGGGCATGCTCCACCAATGGAAAGTCATGTCTGGTTCTGTAAGCCAAGCCCAAGTCCGGGGAAGTCATAAACACTATGAGACAACCCACTACCGTTATTTTACCAAATGGACACGTAGTCAGACTGCCTGTTCAATGTTTATGTTTGTATCCATATGTTACTGCCCACTCTCAACTTTGGTTAGAGAAGCTTCCTTATGCAGTGGGCAGCTGTCAATGCAGAGATTCATAACAGGTCGAAGCTCCGAGAGTTAGTAACTGTTGAGTCCTCGGCCCTAAGTGGTACATCTCTGTCAAGTCCTGCAGTGCTCAGGGTGCATCATCGAAGATGAAGTAGAAGGGTTCCAGAGCTAGAACATGGAAAGAGTGCTGAGAACTGCTGCCTCCCGGACATGATGTAGCTCTTACACTTATGAACTCACAGCAGCTACACACCAGACAGGACCAGATCAAGCCAGTCAATAATTCCACATGATTGTGGGGAGGGACTCATGAGGCTCCAGCCTAGGTTAGGAGTGATTGGCACTGATGGCTGCCAGTGGAGTGGAAGTCATTTTTCTCGGAGGGGTATGTGGCCACTGGTGAGTTGTCCATGTACTTTCAGACAGGGTTAAATGGACTCAATGAGTTATTTTAAAAGAAAGAGAGGACAAGAAAGTTGGGAAGGGCACCTGTATGTGTGTCCGGGTTGTCAGTAGAAATGGGAGGAGTTAGAGAGTTAGGGGTGGATATGCTCAAGATATATATGTATGGAACTGTCTAAGAATAAATAAAAATGATTTAGAAAAGGAACAAGTATGTGACACACTCTGCCTAATATCCTGAACATGGTCTGAAAAGCATCATTATTGAAAAACATCATTATTATTTGCAACTTTTCTTAAACCAAATGTGCAAAAAATCTTACATACCCACACAGAAACATTTATATATATTTAATAAACATATATATTTAATCAACATATATCATGATGTCTACCACTTGCTAACTTCCAGGGACATTTTGATGAACAAGAAAAACACCTCATGATGCTTAGGGCCTTACGAGCAAGAGTGACATTAGGTGACAATCATTCCAATTATAGGTTATGGGAAGAGAGTACAAGTGCTATAAAACCTAAATCTAGGGCTAGCAAGATGATGGCTCACCCAGTAAAGGCACTTACTGTTAAGCCTGCCAACATGACTTGGATCTGAAAGATCCACACAGAAGAAGAGAATCAATTCCCACAAGTTGTCCTTTGACCTGCATGTGGAGATGGTGTACACACACACACACACACACACACACACACACACACACACACACGTGTATACACAGAAATGTAACCTAAATTTTCCTGTGAAAAGTAAATCTAAATACATTTCGTATACCTGTACAGTCTTCTCTTGGGAAGCCTGAGAAGACTGACACCAAAAAGTACCGTTTAAATTAAAATCTACAGTCAGGAAAATAGATTTATAGAGATGGTACTGAGGGAACATAATGAAGAAACAAACAAACAAACCAAAAAAACCCTTCATTTCCACTGAAGATACTTTTATTTAAAATTGATAGAAGAAAAATTCTCTTCATCTCCACAGTCTAAACCATTAGTGTAGGTATCATTAGATTTTCATACTCAACAGTCAACATAAGAAAATTTTATTTAGTGAAATATATTAAAATGAATTCACTCACACAAACTCAAATATTGTGGCTTAAGAATTTTTAAAATGAAGTTTACAAAACCAAGGTTCTATGGCATGTTTAGGTGAAGACGAAGTTGGCTTTCTTTTCTTTGGAGAGTTTCTTTACGTGCTTGTATTTTTAGGCATCGCTCCGGAGTGGAAAGAACACTGGACCTGACGTCAGGAGCTCTGGGTTCTATTTCTGACTGTTGATCTTCTGGGAAGCCATGGGGGAGGCACTTTATTAAAGAGAGCATTACTTACTTGAGTCACAGAGCGTAGCAGAGGGCTACCAGCTCAGTGGAGGACAGTGTTCATAGCAGAGGGTTCCTCAGAACTCTGTCTACTCTTACGTCAGCATCACGTAGCTCTTCCTTTTTGGCTTAAGGACCTTTGGAGGGAGGTGTAGGGGTATTATTACATTAATATTGAAAGGAAATGGAAAAAAGGCCCTAGCGATGTTGATAATAATTGGTTACTAATTAAATTATTATTCTGAATAATAATTAATATAAATAATTATCTCGAGAGAAAGAGATGATGATTGGAGACTTACTGCTCCTTCAAGCCACTTGGAAACTTTCACCTCCACAATGACTCTGGGGGGCCTCCCACCAACAATAATTCTGCTCTGAACCCCATTCTTGCCTCAGAACGTCATTTTCTCCATCCTGTTCTTCATCAGGAAGCTAGATGCCTGCCTTTACCCCACTCAACCCTTGTATCTTCCTTCTCTTCTTTATCTACTGCTTCCTTTTCCATTCTTGAATGGATTGCTTTACTCCGCAAGAGTGTATTAACTAATGACCATTAATTAAACAGTCAAAGCAAGAACTGTCATGATAAAAACCTCACATTTTCTAATCAGTATTATAACAATGTGCTAGGACAGTAACACTGCCAACAAATAAGACTGCAGACCATTGCTCATGTCCCCCGAAGTACTCACAGGACTCTCTCCTACATGAAATACTACTCTGCCACATGTTGCTACTTGAAGTTTTGAGGGGAAAAAAGTATGAAGATTAATAAGAGTTATATTTATATTCACTGATAGGCAAATTTGAGCTAAATACACCATGCTCTTCTATATAGTAAGATATTTGTATGTCATTGTGTAATAGGCACTTCAAGGAGGTTGTCAACTATAATATTTTCAATTACATAAACAAGAAAACAAATATAGGGAAATACACATGAACCAAAAAGTTTGATTTAGATTTTCTAGGATAGGATTTTTTTTTTAATTTAAAACTAAAAAGAGAATTACCTTTGGCCGGAATACTTATATGCAACATCTTATTTGTACATAAGATAATAAACTGTGATAATTTCAAAGATGTTCTTAATATAGAAATGGTATAGCAAGACAATTTCTTAGTATCATACCATGTTGATACTCTGTAGTCGGGACTAGATGGTCCTCTAGCCAACCGCCTTGGTGGAGGAGGAAATCCATTTTTGACAAGCATCACAGCCACTTGTGTTAGCAGTCAGTGGGCTATGATGAACTTTTTCCCCTCATGTTTTTCTTTTGTTTGGGCTTAACTTTTAAGAATTTGCATCAACCCACATTAATGGAACGTGGAACCTCCTTCTCCAAAACCATGAAGTTTTAGAAGCAGAGAGATGGGAATTTCTTTCTCTGTGCCCCAGAGAAGTAGGTCATAAAAGAATTCTCTGACTTCCCTGGGAAGCAGGGACACCCTAATGAGAGGCACCTTCTTTAAAATATAGCATAAAGTGTGTCTGAAAATACAATTCCTGCCAAGCTCCTCTCAGCTTATTGCAAGTAGATCAATTTCCCCCATTGTTCCTCTATAATTATCTACGTCTCCACCAAATGTCAAAGAAAACCACAGAGGCATCAATATTTCCCCACCATTTCTAAAGACTGTATCACACAAAGTACAGATTGTGGTTGTGTGCTCTGTTTCCTTGGCAATCTGTCTTCTGTTGTGGGTGTTCTGTGCAGAATGGTGACAATCTTATCTTCCCTACATGGTGGATCAGATCAAGTTCCAATGACTTGGCAAGAGTTGGGTTGGGAAGGAAGCCAGGCAGAGCAATGAAAGAAGTCATAAGTTCTCTAGCTGTGCTGGCCATCTTCTTAGGGGTCCACTTTTGATTTAGTGTTAGAGAGAGCTGATCAAAGAGAAACTGAAATCAAACACTGTTGAAGTTACTGCAATGTTCTCCAAGTGTGACAGTGCAGGGGCTAAGGCTGGAGGATTGTGAGTTCTTGGTTTTGCTGGTTTCTCTTAAAACATTTTAAGCTTCAAGTTGTTGGTAAATAAAGTTAATTTAGTAATCTTATATTGATATCATGTGCATACATGAAGGGAAAAGAATCCATTTTATTTACTATACAAATAAGTATTAATTGAATCATGAATAAACAAAAAGATATTTTTTTCTATGATGATCAACCTGAAAACAAGGACTTGGATTCTTTGATAAGCTGTCTTATTGAGATAGAGTTGCTATTCTGTCCTTCTTTGTTTGCTTTCAATATGATGGTGTGTGTGTGTGTGTGTGTGTGTGTGTGTGTGTGTGTGCACGTGCACATGCGTGCTCTCACTTTTTCTGCATGAGTGCTAGTGCACATATACCATAACACATAAAGAGGTATGTAGACAATTTCAGATGTTAATCCTTGCCTTCTACCTTGTTTCAATTCTGTTTTCCCCTGAGTATGTCAGGTAGTTGGCTTTTGAACTTCCAGAGATAATCTGGTCTTTACCTTCCATCTTGCTGTAGGAGAGCTGGGATTAAAGATAAATTATAGTGTCTGTTGGTTCTGGGTATGCAAGGTCATATGCTCTCATTTTTCCCATGAGCCATTTCCCCAGCTTCTCTTTAACCATTTTTGGAAAAAGAGGAGGTAAAGGAGGAGGAGGAGGAGGAAGACAAAGGAGGAGGAAGAAGAAGGAGAGGAGAAGGAGAAGAAAGAGAAGGAGAAGGAGAAGGGAGGAGGAGGAGGAGGAGAAGGAGAAGGAGAAAAGGAGAAGGAGAAGGAGAAGAGAAGGAGAAGAAAGAGAAGGAGAAGGAGAAGGGAGGAGGAGGAGAAAAGGAGAAGGAGAAGGAGAAGGAGAAGGAGAAGGAGAAGGAGAAGGAGAAGGAGAAGGAGAAGGAGAAGGAGAAGGAGAAGGAGAAGAAGAAGAAGAAGAAGAAGAAGAAGAAGAAGAAGAAGAAGAAGAAGAAGAAGAAGAAGAAGAAGAAGAAGAAGAAGAAGAAGAAGAAGAAGAAGAAATGCTAGCATTCTTTTTTTGTCTGATGATGCCTGGAAAAGTAGAAAAATTCTGAGTTCATACTTTGCTAGCATTCAAGTCTAAATGACACAAAGGTAATGGGTTGAATACCCAGGGGCCGATAGTAGTTGATCAGGTTTCTTCCTAAAGTTAAACAATGTGCCTTGGAGTTTTACTAAAGATAAAGGACTTTAATATAAAATGGTGCTCCTGTAGATAAGCTTGTAGCCATTGAAGTGCCACGACTCTAAGTGTTTCAGTAGTAAAAAGAAATGGAAACCAGAATGTTGAAAGGGAAGATTTGAAACTCAGCCCTTTGGTGTTGTCCAGGCATGTGCTAGGAGAAGGCATTATGACTATCCTCCACTCCTTACTGGAGTGATCACCCATAAGAAGAATCCATCCTTCACAACAGTAATTACCCATGAGAAGAGTCTAACTCTTACAACAGTAACCACCCACGAAAAGAGTCCATCCCTTACAGTAGTAACCACCCATGGGAAGAGTCCATTTCTTACAATAGTTATTACCCATGGGAAGAGTCCGTGCCTTACAGCAGTTATCACCTGTGGGAAGAGTCCATCCCTTAGAACAGTAATTACTCATGGAAAGAATATGTCTCTTGCCCTAACAGCATGAGACTTCCTGAAATGTTTGCTTCTCTCTTTAGCTCAATTCACACATCAGCAAAGTTCTAATCAAAATTATAATTTCGAATTACACAATTCTTTGTATAAAGTACCTAAGAGATTGAAGACCACCTTATAGACATCTTTTTTAAGTGTGAATTAACAAAGATTTTCATTACCTTCTAGCAAGCGTGTTTACTAGCACGAATGGGTCTTGGCATACCTTTCACTTATATAGCAGAAACAAAAGCAAATTTCTGAACATACTTAGTTTTAATTGAAGGACCGCTCTGTGTCTATTTCTCTGTGTTTGCATCTCTGTCTCTGTTCCCCTCCCCTCCCCCCTCACACACACATACACACAATGTATTAACCTAAGAATTTCAATCTGAAAAGAACCTGTCAATCACTCTCTTTACGAAATCTTAAATACAACAGAAATGAGCTAAAATCTTTATTGTTTTATGTAACATAAGAAATAACCTGTGAGGTCTTGCCAGGCCTAACATTTATTTAATTAAAATTATGTACAAAAGTATATTTTGTGTTACCTCAATGATAGTAATTAGTGAGTCTAGATAATGGATGCATTGAAGTTCATTATAGTCTTCTATTTTGTGCATATTTGACAAGTCCATAACGAAAAGTGAAACCAGAATGAGAAACAAACAAAAAGGCAACCAGGAGATTTAAAAGCCATCTTCAAAAAATAATTGTACAACTGAGGCAATGTGGTTTGTTCCATGCCTGGACTCTCCCTGTATTTGTCTCCACAACAAGGAAAACTTTAGCTCCAGTTACATGGGCAAGGGTATCAAGTGTCTGTACTCTGCCTCCTGCTCTGTGCTATCCCTTTGCCAGAAGGCGCTATATTTGGATCTGTGTGTAACTGTCAACACTCTGCTTCAAGCTGTAAAGAGTCAACTTGTTTTTTTTTTTTTTTTTTTTTTTTTGTAGGTGGGATTGATTCTTGTCTGTTGTTGTTGCTAATGATTTTGAAATATCTATTGTAGAGTATTTACATTTTTGTAGGTGATGTTTCTGCCTTCTTGATAAAATAACTAGAAATTATCTTAGAAGCACCCTTTCTCCCTTAATATACTAATACATTTTATTTCAATCAAATCATTTTATTTCATCACTTGTTCTCCCTTCTCAGTTCACTTGGGTCTCTCCTCTCCCATTCCCACCAGAACCTCATATATATCTCCCCTCCCTCCTTCTCTCTGTCCCACTCTCCCTCTCCCTCTCCCTCTCCCTCTCCCTCTCCCTCTCCCTCTCCCTCTCCCTCTCCCTCTCCCTCTCCCTCTCCCTCTCCCTCTCCCTCTCCCTCTCCCTCTCCCTCTCCCTCTCCCTCTCCCTCTCCCTCTCCCTCTCCCTCTCCTTCTCCTTCTCCTTCTCCTTCTCCTTCTCCTTCTCCTTCTCCTTCTCCTTCTCCTTCTCCTTCTCCTTCTCCTTCTCCTTCTCCTTCTCCCTCTGCCTACCTCCCTCTCTTCCTCCCTCCTTCTCCACCCATCTAACACCAAACCAAAAATCTTTATTGAGTGCAACTGGATGGAGTTGGATGCATACTTGTGGCCATAAGACTGTCCACTGCAGCATACACAATCAGACATACTCCTGGATACCTACCTCCTCCATGACCAATTTACTACCTGCAGAGTCTCAACTAGTATTAGGTCCTTGTGAGCATGCTCACCATTCCATACTGGAATACTGAGTATGTAGACCTCGTGCAGGTCTTTTGTCGTCAGTTGAAGTTTTATGAGTGCAACTGCCTGTCATGTCCAGAAGACACTGTTGCATTGCAGTCCTACTTGACTTTTGGCTCTTACAATGTATCTGACCCTTCTTCTATGGTGTTCCTTGACTTTTGTGGGGGCATGGAGCATATAAGTATTCCATTTTCAGATAATTTCTCAGTCATTTATTTTCTGAACTTTAAATGTTTATGGTTCTCTGTGTTAACCTCTGTCCACCACAAAAAGAAACCTCTGTGGAGAGGGGAGGGCTGGGCTCTCCTATAGAAAAATATTTAGAAAGCAGTTGGATACTCTATCAATTCAGCAAAATTATAGTAGTAAGTCCTCCCTTAGTGTCCACAACCTCTCTAGCCATAGGTTCTTGGTCAGATTAATATTACCTGGGATGAGTTCCTGCCTGGCAGTGGGGCCTTAAATCCAATCCTAGAGCTGTTGGTTTCTTTACACACAAAATGTTTGTGCCACTGTTGCACAAAGGGACAGATCTTTCCAAGAATGTCAATGTCTATATTCTCCTTTATGCCAAGGGGATCTCTTATTCAAAACACACAGACACACAAATACACACACACACACACATAGACACACACACACACACATTTCTTCTGGCTAGAAACACTCAGGGTTACAGTGTAACTTCTTAAATAACACTGATGTAATTAGCCTTCTCGTTTGACCAGCACTGGTTTTGGAGAGATGCTGTCTTTCCTCTACTGTATATCTCTGGCTTCTTTATGAAAAACTCAGGTTCCATAGGTATGTGAATTTATGTCTGAGTCTTCATTTTGGTTCCACTAGTCAATGTGTCTGTTGTGCCAATACCACACTTTTTATTACTGTTTGAGATGGGGAATAGTGATACCTCCAGAAATTCTGCCATTATTTAGGAGTATTTTATCTATCCTGGATTTTTTGTGTGTTTCCACATGAAGCTAAAAATTATCCTTTCAAGGTTTGTAAAAAATTATGTTGGAATTTTGATGGAGGGTTGGGTGGAATTGAAGATTGCTTTTGATAGAATGGCCATTTTTGCTAAATTAATCCTACTAATCCATGAGCATGGGAGATTTTACATTTTTTGTGTCATCTTCAATTTCTTTAATATCTTAAAGATTTATTATTGAAGTATTTTACTTGCTTGGCTAGAGTTACCCCAAAATATTTATTTTATTTTATTGAGATGGTTTTCTAATTTCTTTCTCAGTCTGTCCTTTACATATAAGAGGGATACTGATTTTTGTGTGCTAATTTTGTATCCTATTTTTCTGAAAGTGTTTATAAGAAGTTTCCTGGTGGAAATTTTAGGTTCTTTTATGTATAAAATCTTATAATCCCAAAAGCAGATAATTTGACTTCATCCTTTTCTGTTTATCCTCTTGATCTCTTACAGTTGCTTGTTGCTCTACTGAAGACACCAAATATTACATTGAGAGTGGACATCTTTGTCTTGTTCCTGATTTTAGTGTAAATGCACTGGGGTTCTCTCTTTTTTAGATTGGCCTTGGCCATGAACTTGCTGTAAATTGCCTTTATTATGTAGAGGTATGCATCTTGTGTTCGTAGACCTTTCAGGACTTCTATCATGAAGGGATGTTGAGTTTTGTCAAAGATTTTTCTACATCTAATGAGATGATCCTGTGGTTCTTGTCTTCCAATCTGTTGATCTATTACATTTATCCATTTATGTATATTGAGCATCCCTGCATCTCTGGAACAAAGCCAACTTGATCATAGTGGATGATCTTTCTCATATATTCTTAGATTCTGTTTGCAAGTAATTATTGTATCTTTGTTCATAAGGGATTTTTTTTTTTTCGAGACAGGGTTTCTCTGTATAGCCCTGGCTGTCCTGGAACTCACTTTGTAGATCAGGCTGCCTTGAACTCAGAAATCCACCTGCCTCTGCCTCCAGAGTGCAGGGTTTAAAGGCATGCACCACCACCGCCTGGCTCATAAGAGATCTTAATGGATAATGTTATTCTTTTGTTGGGTTTCTGTATGGTATTAATATCAAAATAATAGAGGCTTTGTAAGAAGAATTTGTTAATGTTATTTTCTGCTTTTATTTTGTGGAATAATTTGAAAAATATTGAAATAAATTCTTCTTTGAGGGTCTGGCAGAATTCTGTACTGATTTCTTCTGGCCATGGGATTTGTTTGTTTGTTTGTTTGGTTGGTTGGTTGGTTGATTGGTTGGTTGGAAGATCATTAATTACTGCTTCTATTTCACTAGGAGCTATGTGTTTCTTTAAATTATTTATTTCATCTTGATTTAACCTTGGTAGGCTGTATATATCAAGAAATTTGTCCATTTCTTTCAGGTTTCCAGTTTAATAGAATACAGATTTTTACTAGATATTTTCTTTATTTACATTTCAAATGTAATCCCCTTTCCTATTTTCCCTACTGAAAATTCCCTATCCCCTCCCCCCTCTCCCTGCTCCTCAACCCATCTTCTCCCATTCCTGGTCCTGGTATTCCCCTGTACTGGGGCATGGAGCCTTCACAGGATCAAGGGCCTCTCCACCCATTGATGACTGACTTGGCCATTCTCTGCTAAATATATAGCTAGAGCCACAAGTTCCATCATGTGTTTTTTGTTTTTTTGTTTTGTTTTTTTTATTGGAGGTATAGTTCCAAGGAGCTCTGGGGGGGGAGGGGTACTGGTTAGTTCATATTAATGTTTCTCCTATGGGGCTTCAGACCCCTTTAGCTCCCTGGGTATTTTTCTGGCAGAAAAAAAATGAAGATTGAGGACCCTGTACTCTGTCGAATGGATGACTGTGAGCATCCACTTCTGTATTTGCCAGGCACTGGCAGAGCCTCACAGGAGACAGCTATATCAGGCTACTGTCATCAGGCTCTTGTTGGCATCTGCCTAGTGACTAGGTTTGGTGGTTGTTTATGGGGTGGATCCCCAAGTGGGGCAGTATCTGGATGGTCATTCCTTCAGGCTCTGCTCCAAACTTTTTCTCTGTAACTCCTTCCATGGGTATTTAGTTCCCCATTCTAAGAAGGAACGAAGTATCCACACTTTGGTATTCCTTCTTCTTGAGTTTCATGTGGTTTGCAAATTGTATCTTGGGTATTTTAAGTTTCTGGGCTAATATCCACTTATCAGTGAGTGCATATCATCTTTTGTGATTGGGTTACCTCACTCAGGATGTTATCCACCAGATCCATCCATTTGCCAAAGAATTTCATAAATTCATTGTTTTTAATAGCTGAGTAGTACTCCATTGTGTAAATGTACCACATTTTCTGTATCCATTCCTCTGTTGAGGGACATCTGGGTTCTTTCCAGCTTCTGGCTATTATAAATAAGGCTGCTATGAACATAGTGGAGCATGTGTCCTTATTACAAGTTGGAACATCTTCTGGTTATATGCCCAGGAGAGGTATTGCTGAATCTTCCAGTAGTACTATGTCCAATTTCCTGAAGAACCGCCAAACTGATTTCCAGAGTGTTTATACCAGCTTGCAATCCCACCAGCAATGGAGGAGTGTTCCTCTTTCTCCACATCCTTGCCAGCATCTACTGTCACCTGAATTTTTTATCTTAGCCATTCTGACTGGTGCGATGTAGAATCTCAGGGTTGTTTTGATTTGCATTTCTCTGATGATTAAGGATGTTAAACATTTTTTTAGGTGCTTCTCAGCCATTCAGTATTCCGCAGTTGAGAATTCTTTGTTTAACTCTGTACCCCATTTTTAATAGGGGTATTTGATTTTCTGGAGTCCAGCTTTTTGAATTCTTTGTATATATTGGATATTACTCCCCTATCAGATTTAGGATTGGTAAAGGCCCTTTCCAATCTGTTGATGACATTTTTGGCTTATTGACAGTGTCTTTTGCCTTTGCAATTTTATGAGGTCCCATTTGTCAATTCTCGATCTTACAGCACAATCCATTGCTGTTCTGTTCAGGAATTTTTCCCCTGTGCCCATATCTTTGAGGCTCTTCCCCACTTTCTTCTCTATAAATTTCAGTGCCTCTGGTTTTATGTGGACTTCCTTGATCCACTTAGACTTGAGCTTTGTACAAGGAGATAATGGATCAATTCGCATTCTTCTACATGATAACCGCCAGTTGTGCCAGCACCATTTGTTGAAAATGCTGTCCTTTTTCCACTGGATGGTTTTAGCTCCATAGGTGTGTGGGTTCATTTGTGGGTCTTCAATTCTATCCCATTGATCTACCTGTCTAACATTGTACCAGTACCATGCAGTTTTTTATCACAATTGCTCTGTAGTACAGCTTGAGGTCAGGCATGGTGATTCCACCAGAAGTTCTTTTATCCTTGAGAAGAGTTTTTGCTATCCTAGGTCTTTTGTTATTCCAGAAGAATTTGCAGATTGCACTTTCTAATTCGTTGAAGAATTGAGTTGGAATTTTGATGGGGATTGCATTGAATCTGTACATTGCTTTTGGCAAGATAGCCATTTTTACTATATTAATCCTGCCAATCCATGAGCATGGGAGATCTTTCCATCTTCTGAGATCTTCTTTGATTTCTTTCTTCAGAGACTTGAAGTTCTTATCATACAGATCTTTCACTTCCTTAGACACAGCAAGATATTTTATATTATTTGTAACTATTGTGAAGGGTGTTGTGTCCCTAATTTCTTTCTCAGCCTGTTTATTCTTTGTGTAAAGAAAGGCTACTGATTTGTTTGAGTTAATTTTATATCCAGCTACTGCACTGAAGCTGTTTATTAGGTTTAGGAGTTCTCTGGTGGAAATTTTAGTATTACTTATATATACTATCATATCATCTGCAAATAGTGATATTTTGACATCTTCCTTTCCAATTTGTATCCCCTTGATATCCTTTTGTTGTCTAGTTGCTCTGGCTAGGACTTTGAGTACTATATTGAATAGGTAGAGAGAAAGTGGGCAGCCTTGTCTAGTCCCTGATTTTCGAGGGATTGCTTCAAGTTTCTCTCCATTTAGCTTGATGTTAGCTATTGGTTTGCAGTATATTGCTTTTATTTTGTTTACATATGGGGCTTGAATTCCTGAACTTTCCAAGACTTTATCATGAATGGATGTTGGATTTTGACAAATGCTTTCTCTGCATCTAAAGAGATAATCATGTTGTTTTTGTCTTTGAGTTCGTTTATATAGTGGATTATGTTGATGGATTTCCATATATTAACCCATCACTGCATCCCTTGGGATGAAGACTACTTGATCATGATGGATGTTTGTTTTGACGTGTTTTTTGGATTCGGTTTGTGAGAATTTTATTGAGCATTAATGCATTGATATTCATGAGGGAAATTGGTAGGAAGTTCTCTTTCTTTATTGTGTCTTTGTGTGGTTTAGGTATCAGAGTAATTGTGGCTTCATAGAATGAATTGGGTAGAGTACCTTCTGTTTCTATTTTGTGGAATAGTTTGAGGAGAATTGGAATTAGGTCTTCTTTGAAGCTCTGATAGAACTCTGCACTAAACCCATCTGGTCCTGGGCTTTTTTTTGTTTGTTTGTTTGGGAGACTATCAATGAATCCTTCTATTTCTTTAGGTGACATGGGGCTGTTTAGATCGTTAATCTGATCCTGATTTAATTTTGGTACCTGGTATCTGTCTAGAAAATTGCCCTTTTCTCCCAGGTTTTCCAGTTTTGTTGAGTATAGCCTTTTGTAGTAGGATCTGATGATGTTTTAGATTTCCTCATATTCTGTTGTTATGTCTCCCTTTTCATTTCTGATTTTGTTAATTAGGATACTGTCCCTGTGCCTTCTAGTTAGTCTGGCTAAGGGTTTATCTATCTTGTTGATTTTCTCAAAGAACCAGCTCCTGGTTTGGTTGATTCTTTGAATAGTTCTTCTTGTTTCCACTTGGTTGATTTCAGCTCTGAAGTTGATTATTTCCTGCCATCTACTCCTCTTTGGTGAATTTGCTTCCTTTTGTTCTAGAACTGTTGTGCTCTCAAGCTGCTAGTGTGTGCTCTCTCTAGTTTCTCTTTGGAGGCACTCAGAGCTACCCATAAGTTTGGGTATGTTGTGGCTTCATTTTCATTAAACTCTAAAAAGTTTTTAATTTCTTTCTTCCTTGACCAAGTTATCCATTAAGTAGAGTGTTGTTCAACTTCCATGTGAATGTTGGCTTTCTGCTATTTATGTTGTTATTGAAGATCAGCCTTAGTCTGTGGTGATCTGATAGGATGCATGGGATAATTTCAATATTTTTGTATCTGTTGAGGCCTGTTTTGTGACTGATTATATGTTCAATATTGGAGAAGAACCATGAGGTTCTGAGAAGAAGTTATATCCTTTTTTTTTTTTTTTAGTATAAAATGTTTTGTAGATATCTGTTAAATCAATTTCTTTTATAACTTCTGTTAGTTTCACTGTGTCTCTGTTTAGTTTGTTTCCGGGATCTGTCTATTGAAGAGAGTGGGGTGTTAAAGTCTCCCACTATTATTGTGTGAGGTGCAATATGTGCTTTGAGCTTTACTAAAGTTTCTTTAATGAATGTGGCTGCCCTTGCATTTGGAGCATAGATATGCAGAATTGAGAGTTCATCTTGGTAGATATTACCTTTGATGAGTATGAATTGCCCCTCCTTGTCTTTTTTGATAACTTTGGGTTGGAAGTCGATTTTATTCCATATTAGAATGGCTACTCCAGCTTCTTTCTTCGGACTGTTTGCTTGGAAAATTGTTTTCCAGCCTTTAACTCTGAGGTAGTTTCTGTGTTTGTCCATGAGATGGGTTTCCTGTATGCACCAAAATGTTGGGTCCTGTTTACATAGCCAGTCTGTTAGTCTATGTCTTTTTATTGGGGAATTGAGTCCATTGATATTAAGAGATATTAAGAAAAAGTAATTTTTACTTCTTGTTATTTTTGTTGTTAGTGTTGGGATTCTCTTCTTGTGGCTATTTTCTTTTAGGTTTTTTGAAGGATTAGTTTCTTGCTCTTTCTAGGGTGTCATTTCCATCCTTGTGTTGGAGTTTTCCCTTTATTATCCTTTGAAGGGCTGTATTCATTAAAAGATATTGTGTGAATTTGGTTTTGTCATGGAATACTTTATTTTCTCCATCTATGGTAATTGAGAGTTTTGCTGAGTATAGTAGTCTGGGCTGGCATTTGTGTTCTCTTAGGGTCTGTATAACCTCTGTCCAGGATCTTCTGGCTTTCATAGTCTCTGGTGAGAAGTCTGGTGTAATTCTGATAGGCTTGCCTTTATATGTTACTTGACCTTTTTCCCTTACTGCTTTTAATATTCTATCCTTATTTAGTGCATTTGTTGTTCTGATTATTATGTGTTGGGAGGAATTTCTTTTCTGGTCCAGTCTATTTGGAGTTCTGTAGGCTTCTTGTATGTTCATGGGCTCTCTGTTTAGGTTAGGGAAGTTTTCTTCTATAATTTTGTTGATATTTACTGGCCCTTTAAGTTGAAAGTCTTCTTTCTGATCTATACCTATTATCCTTAGCTTTGGTCTTATTGGGTCCTGGATTTCCTGGATGTTTTGAGTTAGGATCTTTTTGGATTTTGCATTTTCTTTGATTGTTGTGTCCATGTTTTCTATGGAATCTTCTGCACCTGAGATTTTCTCTTCCATCTCTTGTATTTTGTTGCTGATGCTCGCATCTAGGTTTCCTGATTTCTTTTCTTGGATTTCTACCCCCAGAGTTGTCTCCCTTTGTGATTTCTTTATTGTTTCTACTTCTTAGATAGTGGATGGTTTTGTTCAATTCTTTCACCTGTTTGGTAGTGTGCTCTTATTATATCTTGAATTTTCTCAGTGTCTTTTCCCCTGTTATCACTGACTTTACTCATTTGGAACTTCTCTCTCTCTCTCTCTCTCTCTCTCTCTCTCTCTCTCTCTATATATATATATATATATATATATATATATATATATGTGTGTGTGTGTGTGTGTGTGTGTGTGTGTGTGTGTGTGTGTGTATACATACCTCAGAGTTAAAGGCTGGAAAACAATTTTTCAAGCTATATATATATATATATATATATATATATATATATATATATAGCTAAGAGTTTGTTGATTTTTCTCAAAGAACTAACTTTTCATTTCATTGATATTTGGTACTTTTTGTTCTTATTTCATAGACTTCAGCCCTCAGTATGATTATATTCGGGTGCTATTTCTTACTTTTCTAGACCTACCAGGTGTTCCATTGAGTTAATAATATGAAATCTCTCCCCATTGTTGAATGTAGAACCTTAAGTCTATGAACTTGCCCCTTTAGGACTGCCCTTATTGTGTCCCATTTTAGGTATGTTGTGTTTTAATGTTCAGTTCCTAAAAGGTTCTAATTTAATTCTTTGTTTCTGTCTCGACTCCATTTGCCCAACAGTGAATTTCTTCAGTTTTCATGCATTTGAATACTTTTTACTGTTTCAGTGTTTGCTGGTGGCCAGCTTTGATCCCTGGTGGCCACATAGCATGCATAGTGTTACTTGCTTTGTGTCTTAACGTGTGGCCAATTTTGGAAATTTCCATGATCTGCTTAAACAAAAGTCTAATTTTTAGTGTTTGGGTGAAATGTTCCATAGATGTCTGCTATGTCCATTTGATTTATGACATTATTTAGCGCTAGCATTTCTTTCTTCAGTTTCTGACTGGAAGACATGTCAATTGTCAAGAGTAGAATAGTACAGTCATTACTACCACTGCGTAAGGATCAACATGGGGTTTAGCTGGAGCACTGTTTCTTTTATGAACTTGGGTGCTCTTGTGTTTGGTACACAAATAATCATAACATCATCTTGGTGGATTTTTTCTTTGATGAATATGTAGTGTCCTTCGCTATTCCTTCTGTTTAGTTTTGGCTTGAAGTCTATTCCGTCAGATATTAAAACAACTATACTTTCTTGGTTCTGGAGTCCATTTGCTTGGGACAGCTTTTTCTATCCCTTTACCCTAAAGTGATATCTAACCTTGATGGTGAGTATGGTTTTGATGCAACAACAACAACAACAACAACAACAAAACAGATCTTGTTTTCTTTCATTTTGTTTGATTGTTTGTTTGATGTTTTTCAAAATAAGTCTTAAAATATTCCTCTATATTCCTACTATATTCCGTATATCATGGAACTCACTATGCAGAGCAGGCTGGCCTTGAGCTCACAGAGATCTGCCTGCCTCTGCCTCCCAAGTGCTAGGATTAAAGGTGTGTTCCATCTTCTTGGTCAGATCCTTTTTCTAATTCAATCTGTTAGTCTATGTCTTTTTACTGGGGAATTGAGACCTTTGATACTGAGAGTTATTAACAGTGAGTATTATTAGCAGTGTTTATTGATTCCTGTAATTTTGTTGTTGTGCTGTGAGTTTTCCTACCTTTTACTTACTATTCTGGAATGATTTATTCTGTCGCATCTGCTCTTGACCAGCAAGAACGACACGACCACCAGTTCTTCTAACAGCAGTTTATTCAGCAAGCTTCAGTCTTCATCTCTCTCTCTTCATCTCTCTCTCCCTGGAACGCCAGGCCTCTCACTCTTATATACTCTCAGCCCCCATCCACTCACGGCAGGCCATGTTACCTCACCAGGCATGAGGCTTCAGCCAATCAGGACGGCAGGGGCGAGTCTCCACCAAATATGGACTTGTTTACACCACCGGCTCTGCATCCCGCAGGCGCCATCTTTAAGGTGCTGCTGGGGCAGCCTAAGGGGAGGCTACAGCCTCCTACATTATTCTTCGTGTCTTATTTAGTTCTCTTCAGACTGAACTTTTTTGCTAGTCTCTTCTGTAGAGCTGGATTGGTATATAGAATTAGTTATATTTGTTTTAATTCTGGGATTTTTTCCTTTTAATTGCTTCTATTTGATAGTTTTGCATGCTATAATACTGTGGAAGGTGGGGATCTATTCTCTCTGAGAGCTTCTAGAAGAACTATTCAGTTCCTTCTGGCTTTCAACTGAAAGGCGAGTGTTTGAACCTGCCTTTATTTGTGACTTTATTTGGGATTAAAAGTATGTGATAATATCACCAAGATATGGCTGGATATTCTACTCTTTGGTTGCTGTTGTCCATTCTGTATACTAACAAACTCTGGTGACTCTGGGGTTCCTTGTAGAGGGTGCTCCTGATGGTTGCTGGTAACACAAATTAATAAGCTGGAGTGAAAGAAAAGGCTAAATGGGGCATTGGAAAGAACTGGGGAACCCTTGTTCAACTGTAGGAGGCATAGTCCCCTGAGAATGCAGATGGGGGATGGGAGGAGAGGTTCCTGTAGGCAGACTGCAGCAGAACTAAGAGTAAGGCTGGAGAGACTGGAGTGGAGTAGGAAGGGTAATAAAGGTCACCTACTAATGTCCAGCCTATATGGCTATTGAAGGTTTCTCTTAGAGAGTGATTCTGTGAGTCTGTGGGTGAAATGGGCCAGAAGGCCCCTGGATCTGGATTAAGGGGCATATTACCCAGGGAATGTAGTGGAGGTAGGAGGAGAGGCTTCTGCATGCAGCCTACAGTAGGACTCTAGAAATTATATATATATATATATATATATATATATATATATATATATTACATTTTTAATTAGGTATTTTCTTCATTTACATTTCAAATGCTACCCCAAAAGTCCCCCATACCCTCCCCCCCACAACTCCCCTACCCACCCACTCCTACTTCTTGGCCCTGGTGTTCCCCTGTACTGAGGCATATAAAGTTTGCAAAACCAAGGGGCCTCTCTTCCCAGTGATGGCCGACTAGGCCATCTTCTGCTACATATGCAGCTAGAGACACAAGCTCTAGGGGTTCTGTTTATTTCATATTGTTGTTCCACCTATAGGGTTGCAGACCTCTTCAGCTCCTTGGGTACTTTCTCTAGCTCCTCCATTGGGGGCCCTGTTAGGACTATATTTTTGATTAATTATTAGATCACTGTCAGCACTCCATCCATTAGATTTGGCTACGAATGGTATGCCTGCATGCTTTCCACTGTGCCTACAACACGAATACCTTCCAATGAAAACAACAGTTCCATTGCTTTTCCAGCACATATAAAGGGAATCTAAACACCCTTAGCAGAGCTACTATTCTTTGGATGGAGAGGTTTTACTGTAAATAAATCATGGTAAGATTATATTTCCCCAAGGATCTTTTAATCCAAAAATACTACTTAAGACCTCATTTGTCTGTTAGCTTGTTAATTATGTCCTTATAACTCTACTCTTGATGGAGAAATGTGTGGAAAGGTGTGACATTCTAGACCCACTCTCCATAAATCTAAGAAAGACTATTTATTGAGTTGGCAGATTAATTTCTTGCCATAACCAATTACCAATTAGTAAGGTCTGCTCCAGGTCTCTTTCTTTCATGACTTCCTCCCCAAACATCTTCCTGTGCCAAACGTTTTCAATTACTACCCACACATCACCTCCCAAATCATCCATGGTTTTGAACCTCTTGACTGCTGTGAGTCCTCAGTGCAATCGTATGAGGAGTACTCCTCTCCTGCTATCTCAGACACAGAGCTCCTGCACCGTTTTCAATGTCCCTCTGATTCTCGGTGTTTAGTCATAACCTACTTATCAAGCCTTTTTGTTCACTGGAAACTTCCAGCAAGATGTACTGTCTCTTTAAGAGTGCCCTTCTTCTGTCAGTAGCAATTACTAATATCATTCAAAAGGAAAGACTTGAATCCCTGAAGCTAATTGAAACCCTGCCTTCTTATTCGGGTGTACGTTTCCTCGGTTGCCTAGGTCTGAATATATTCATGCTCATCCTCTTATTGCTTTCTATTCTCTTTGTACCCACCCTAAGCCCTATGCGTGCATTTGATTTCCTTCAGAATAAATAGCACAGTCTTCTGTTTCTCCTCAATACTGAATATTAACGTGTGAGACGAGATAATGCTATTTCTCTGTTATAGATTTTAACTATTAAATAGGCATCCCCTGACAGTGCTTTGGAGATTTGAGATATTCATTGGCATAGAGTAATGTAAAAACTTTTAGGCGATTGGTGGCTTATAAAAGCTCATCATGGCCATGCCATCTTGCAATTAAAGGTTTCTGTTATTTCTGAAGGACTGCAAGGGGTTCTGAGTCATATGTTGGATCATAAAATTGTAAAGCAAACATTTATACACTTAGGTAAATACTATATTTAGATGAAATGGTCTACAAACTCTTTCTCCACGTTGATTAATCTTTTGGTCCCACTCCCTTTTTGGTTCCAGCTGGTTTGGTGGAGTTTTGAATATGGTTTCATTTTTGTATAGTGCCTCATTGCTTTTTCTATGAGAATTAACAGGTCCAGGGATGTTGGTTTGGTTTTCCAATGGCTCAGCTCTCCTCCTGCTAGTGTGAAGTCAAAGACTGTCCGTCAAATCATGACTAACCATTTTATAAATGTTAGTCATGAAGGCGATAGATGAAGAGGAGCCAAAATGGCTCAGTGGCAGCTCACAACAAGGCAAGTCAAGGCACATGTCCTCCAGGATGTGGGTCATGGAGTGCATTCTCCCTCACAGACAAGTAACTGAACATTTATTTTTGATTTGCAACAAATTGTACAGGAATGATTCCCCGAATGTTAGATTCTGTAGTGTTTTTTTCGTTCTCTGGTTTGTAAGACTATCTAGCCTAATTAAATTGTGGTTATTTCTCATTAAATTAAAAAATATTGCTATTGCTTTATTTTTATGAGTATGGGTATTTTAAAACATATTTTGGTTAATATTTTGAGAACCTCATACATGCATGATGCATTTTGATCTTATCCATGCCTTCTCTCCAATCTTTCTTTCCTTACGCCTTCCAAACTTTGTATACTTTTAAAAATTATTTTTAATTCTTTTTGAATTATAATACTCTTACATCATCTCCCAGACCTTCCCAAAATACTCCAACTTGGTCTCATTCAAATTTATAGTGTCTTTTAATATGCTTTAAGAGCTGACCATTTGGTATTGGTTAATCAATCAGGGTGCTCTTCCCTGGGGAAAATTATTTCTCCTGGTCTGAGGATTCCTTAGTTGCCTATACTTCCTTGTTTTAGGTTAAGGGGCCTTGGGTGCTTTTCCACTTTCATGTTAGTGTGTCTATTGTTGCCATCCTTATTTAGGTCATGTTTAGGCAACCATGTTAGTGAGTCTTCATGAATGCAGCTTCTTTGACATTTCTAGGAGACAAAGTCTTAAAGCAAACTTCCTCTTCTTTGGGCTCTTACATATTTCTGCTCCCTTCCTCAGTGATCCCCAAGTCTAAAGTGCAGGGGTTATGTTGTAATTTTATCAATTAGAATGGGCTCCACAACTCTGAGTTTTGATCAGTTGTGGTTTTCTGTAATGGTCTTCATCTGTTGCAAAGGAAACTTTCCTTGATGGGGTAAGAAACATTGTCTATGGGTATAAGGGTTAATATTTATAGCTCAGTTAGGTATTGTGCTGTTTTAGTCAAGTGGGGGTGGTAGGTTCTCCTCCAAGATCCATGACTTCACTAGCCTTGGGTAGTTAGGTAGGTTTCTGGTACCAGACTTATTGGGTCTTAAGTATGATTAGGGAGCTGTTGGTTACCACCAAGGTATGTGTGTCATAACCTTAAGGGCAACATAACATGCTGGTTGTTGCTCATTGGCATCATAGCTGGCTAGGGTTGCAGGTTGCTCTCCTCCTTGGGAATTTTTCACGGTGCTTTCTGGTATTGGAAGGCAGCCTGGAACCAATAAAGTAATATAGTTGGTATGAAGCAATATAGATCATTTGATAACCTCACAGTTATTAGTAATTATGATTCTCTTCAAGGTGAATCAACAGTGCTTCTCACCTAAAAACTGTATGCCGTTAACTGGAGTCCAAGAACATGTCTAGGGAAATAGCTTTGTGAGTTTTTCTTTTTGTGTGTGTGTGGTGCCTTTGGTGGTTATGGTGGTGATGGTGGTGATGATGGTGATGGTGGTGTTGGCGGTGGCCGAGGCAGAGACAGCGGTGGTGGTAAAGGTGATGTTGATGTTGGTAGAGGTGGTAGTAATAGTGACGGTGATAGAGGCTGAGGTAATGTTAGTGGTGGCATTGAGGAGAGAATGAGGCCCTCACACATGCCAGATGGGCCCTCTGTGATACCAAGATAGACCCAGATGGGGGAATAATATTGGAGCTAAAGTTTGACAATTTCCTGGAAATGGAACAGGTAGTGTTTGTTTAAAGTATGAATTTGGGATGCATATCTAAGGATTCTAAGTTTGGATGGGACCCAGGAAAAGGCTACTTTCCAAGAGGGCAACTGGATAAGTAACAATTCATGCAAGAGTTAAGCAGTTACTTAACCTGCTGATAGTTCCCAGGCTTTGGACTGGAGTGGGAGGGGAGAAGGTTGAAGGCCTGGTTTGCAATTAGGACTAACACTTAAGGTACGTTTGGGCCACCCTATCTACTCTCAGCTCTTTCCTCATCATCTCGGGATGCTGATTCTCTGATGCTATGGTTCAGAACCTTGGTAATGAAATAGCATTGATCTAGTTTGATTTTTACTGTATCAGCACCAAGCAGATGGGGGCGGGGCGTGAAGAGAAGATGGTTTATAAGGTAACACAGGCAACTGACTTGTCACAAGTGGAACTGTCTATCATGTGTTATAGAATCTGTTGCAACTTTCATTTGTAAACATTGTGACTAAGGCTGGTATTCATCCTGTGAAGGCAACTGTTAGGCTGACTTTTTGCTTTGCAGAGGGTATCTGTTTACATGTAACCATTCTTAACCGTTTACTTTTGAATCATCTATGAAACAGAACCCTAAAACGCACTAGACAAATCTCACACTAGAAAAATTCTTCCCTGCAAACTAGTTTTCCTGTTAGAATGTAATACAATCAACAACTGGCCAACAAAATATGCAAGTCACATCCATGTTAAACTTTCGAGTATATACGTTAACAAATGAAAATAAATTGTAATAATGTTTTAAATAAGCAGATAATATCAACATGTGATCAACATACCTATTTTTTAAATTTACAACGTTTTAAAAACCTGGTCCATATATGTCAACTTGGCCACTAAACATCCAACTGTACAGTGAAATGTAGTCTTACTGAAGCTTATATTTAATGGAAATCCTATCCTACTCATGTGTAAATTTAGATTCATAAGAATGATATAAAACATTTTTTACAAAGAGTTAAATAGACATATGTGGCCAGTGGCTACTATTTGAACAACTTTGGACCGACTTTAGAAGTTTGCTTGTACCTCTAGAGCAGACTCCAGACTCAGGGACTTCGGTTGAGGTTTATTTTTGTTTGATACACTACTTGGTTAGCACTTGTGCTTTTAATATTTTAAAAGTTTCTTTTCGAGTATTCACTAAACATTACTAACGTTTGCTTGTGAATAAATTCTCTGGGCAAAATCAAACAACTTTACAGAAGTAGGTAAATGTGCTGTTAATTTGGAATTAGAAAAATAAGCCGAGGATACAGTGGCTGAATCACTTTTGGCCACTGCTTTGTATGGCTGTCCTTTAGCTTGACGACAGATTTAACTTCTGCATATTAGGGTTAGCGATTTTCACCTTCCTGACAAGCAAACTTCAGAGTTTGCACTTCTCGAGAGAGTATACAGAGGTCTTTCACAAAAGCAGGCGGTAGTCGCTGAATTTGCACCGACGACAGAGATTTAGCTAAAGCCCTTTTCTATTTTCAGCCAGACCAACTGCGGGTCAATTCAAGTTTCTGCAGAGTGAAAAGCGCCGAAATACAAAACAGAGAAGCGGAAGGCTAGATCTATGCCAGGTACTAGTCCAAGACTACACCCCGGAGCCTACGCCCACCGAAACTCCACAGGGGCAATTGTTTCTGTGGCGGCGGCAGCCGGTCCCAGCAAGTCACAGCGCACAACAGGGAGACTCCACTGCCCTCTAAGCCCTGAGCGACGTGGCCCCGCCCAGCCCGGACCATGGGGGCGTGATCATTAGTGGAGGGGCGTGGCCAGCCTTGGGGCGAGGCGGGGCGAGCGCGGAGGCGGAAGTTCCCCACCGGCTTGAGAGGGACGGCGCAGGCACTGCGAGCCACTTGTCAGCTCTGGTCTGAGGCGGAGGGTGCGCCGCGCCGGTCAGGAGGTGAGTGGCCGCGGGAGGCGGAGGAGCACGTCCTGGTCCGCCAGGGGACAGGAGGAGAAGCGGGTGACGGAGTGCGGCGCGTGGAGGGGCGCGGGACGAGAGGAGGACGGGGCGAGCGTCTCCCCGGGAGCCGCGGCTCCTCAGGTGCTCCCGGTGCGCGCCGAGGTGTGAGAAGCGCCCGGGGCAGGGCGGCGCGCGGCGGGACCGAGCGCCGGGAGCCGGGGCTCTCGGGGACCGGCGCTCCGGAGAGCCGGGCGCACCAGGGGGCGCCCGCCGAGCCCGAGGGCAGGCGGCGAAGGGCAGCACCTCGGCCTGGGGCGCGCCAGCCCCCCAGGGAAGCTCCGGCGAGCCGAGAGTGTGCGCCTGCACGGGAAAGCGGTGCAGTTTTGTTTGCTGGCTCCCAGGCTACGGAGAAGCGTTTATTTCCTCCTCCCTGAAATATGTGCAGTTGTGTAACCTGTGAGGGTTACACGTCGGTGCGTCCAGAAGGAAAGCCCACTTAGATCGGTCGCGGTCGCCAGTTTTTATGAAACTGGTGTATACATGGGGCTTTGGTCAGACTGAGCTTCAGCCCCGTTTGACAATGAGTGGAAAGAGGAAGGGCGTATGGACTGGGCAGAACTTGGAAAGAAAATTCGTGACTGGGCTGGGCAGGTCTAGGGTGTGATCGCCAGATCCTATCCCAGGTCCGCCTTCTTGACCCGAGGACGTCTGAACCCGCCTGCTACGGAAACTGCTAGCTGGGGAACCTTATTTGGCCAACAGGGCTAGGCGTGAACCCAAGCTGGGAAACGTCTCATCCCTCAGCCTTAGTGCTTTAGTCCTCCCACCATTCTATCTCAGGAAGGGGAGAAAGAATCTCTAGGTAGTCTTAATTGAAGGGCTCCTCACTTGTAGGTCTCTCCCGGTTACGCACACCAAGGAAACTAACACACAAGTGTGGGAAACCACTTTTAGGCTCCCTCACTAGCAGTAGATGGAAGGCATTATTTATGCTGTCCCTAAAAGAAAATCCAAAACTCTACAGAAATTCCAACGTTTTTACATGTTTGAAAGCAGAATAAGCTGTTATTTCCTGCCTGCCTGGTTGGTATTTTAGCATTTGGGCACTAATAACCACATGGGGGAGACTTGGAAAAAGCCAATAAAAATATCGCCGTTGCTTAAGGATCCGAATATTTGAAGACAAATGAATTGCAAGTGAAGCTAGCAGAAAGGGAATTTAGAGAACAGACCCGTGTTGTGGTTTGGCTGACTTGGCTAGTGCTAGAAATGTTAATAACATCGGAGAAATCAGGAAGGGAGTCCCTAAGAAAAGGGAAGTGACATGGATGTGGGATGACACACAAGTACAATACATTCTCTCCTAGGGAAAAATGGAGCCAGAGTACCGTTACCGTAACTTTCACATACTTCCCTTGGCACAGTTAAAGATTAAAAAAGGAGAGTGGCCTGTGGACTGTCAGGGGGTTTACTGATTTCTTTGTGCTGTATGGCACTATCAAGACTGCCTCTATTGGTCTTGAGGCGATCCTCCTCTATCGGGAAGGCAGTGGTGTGTGGTTTCTTATTAGCTCCCTACCATTTGGTTCTCACCTGCCATTTGGCTTCCTATGGGTCTTTTTGTATGGCCACTGCTTACTACTGCGGTGCCAAAGATACGTTACTAAACAGTAGGTTAGTACTATTATGCCGTCTTAAAAGCTTTGCAGTGTACATTATCCCGAAACTAATTTTTCTGTAGGAACTAGATTTCCTTTGAAGTGTTGCCTCATTTTCCTTTCTTGAGAAGAAGGCATTCATTTGCATTCTCCTCAGTGGTACATGTACTGCTGAACTTGATAACTTGACGTGTCAGGATCGATGTTGGAGTAGATGATTTAAAAGATGAAGTCTGATTTTTTCATCTTTTAAGTCAGCTGCGTTAATACACTATATATGCTATATATATATATATTTCTCAGAGAACTATATATATAAGCTGAGAATTAGACCCAAGACCTCGTGAATGCTACACAGACTCTCTACCACTGAGATATATTTCTATCTCTAAAGCTTTGTTTTGACAAGTGTCTTTAAAGTATTACAGTGATATACCTGCCATATTTTTAGATGGAAGTACTATATATCCTTAATATTCTTTTTAAAGAGAGAACAATGTTCATTATTCCCAATGCCTCCTAATTACAAGTAGGATACTCTTAATTCAATTTGAGCTTTTAAAAGAGCTACACACTGGACCACCAAACAGGCAGCATACACCACCAGCTTATATGAGGTCCCCAACACATATATAGCAGAGAACTGCCAGGTTTATGTTCAATCAGAGTTCATGCACCTAACCATCAAGAGTCTTGAGGCCCGAGGGAGTTAGAGATCAGGTGGGGTGGGAGGTGGAGGGGGGTGGGGACATCCTTGTGTGTGTGGGGGTGGAGGGGTGGGGGGATGGGGAAGAGGTAAGGGATGTGGAACAGTTAAGAGTTGGAGGGTGGACGACAGATGGGGGAAAGGGGGTTGGTTATAAAATCTGGCGTGTAAAAATAAATTAATAAATTAATTAATAAATAAAAAAGAAAGAAAATACATTAAAGACAAGGCAAAACAAAACAAAACCCCCCAAAACTATCCTAAAGTCATTATGAGCCTAGACAGCAAGACAGGACAAAAAAGAAAAATAAAAAAGCAAAACAATGCATCATGTTAATTTTCTAAGGCTCCAATTTAGTTTCATTAAGGTTAACCTTGTACTTCAGTTATGGTTAGTAGAGCCTCATTTACTGTCTTGGGAAGGCTTAGTCTTTGCTTTGCTGGAAAACAAGAATTTAGACTAAAATACCACCTGTTCTAGAATTTAGCCCATCATTGCCTATATGAAAGAAAAATAAGGCTTTAGGTTCACTTTCCAGCCCCATAAACAAACAACTACATAAACAAAAACCTAGTTTCAGACATACTTCATACTTAGAAATTCTGAACTATTACGTCAGCAACCTTATCTTTCCTTCCTTGACATACTTTTCCACCTTTAAACTCCACCTAAACTTCTGTTCCACCACACCAGAGTATGTAGACACCTGATCCACTGAGGATGAAGCAACGCTAGCTTAGGAAATCTAGTTCCTAAAGAAAAGTGATTTCAGGGATAATGTGCTGAGTATGAAGTTCCCTTAACTGTGGAAAACACCATGTTCCTATAGAGGAGGCTAGGAGTTAGGGTTCTAAATTAGAATTAGAGTAATTAATCTCAGTTTAAAATAATTTATTGTTTAGAATTCATGAACAGAGCCAGCAGATCTGCAGTCCCTTTTATATGTTGACATGATTGAAGGAAGTGAGATGGAAGGGATCTTGTTAGCTGTAGGAAGCATGAAATGGGGGGGGGGAATAGGAAAATCGCCTTAATTACAATTCAAATCTTATTCTGATCTGGTATGTATTTCCTCCAATAAAAATTCTTATGTGAGAATCCACCAAATTTGTTTTTGCAATCAATGTAGGAGCTGGGTAGATGTCTAAATGTCCATCCTGATAGGAAATTGGCATAAGTTTGAAACTGAGTGCTAATTAGCTCATCAACTCCTTTTCCTCCACTGAAATGAATAAAGAGTTTGCTAGGTATGACCTGTATGTCTTTTCACCCCACTCCAAAAACCTTAGCAGTTCCAAAAACCTGAACAGTTTTGTTGACTTTATAGAAAATACATTGATATATGAAATTGGGGTTTTTAATAACCATTTTTATTAACTATCTGATTTTTCTTTTGCAGTTTCTTTCATTTTCTTGAACTGCACGTTGAACCCTGGGAACCATGAGCAACTACAATGTGTCATTGGTCGGCCCAGCTCCTTGGGGTTTCCGGCTCCAAGGTGGCAAGGATTTCAACATGCCTCTGACAATCTCTAGTGTAAGCAACCTTGACAGACGTAACTACAAATGCTCATTCACTGTCTGGCCCTGGGAACCGCAGGAGTGGATCCTTGAATTCTCTTTTGACCTGTGTTAACTTGTTACCATGTGGGGTTTTTGTATTCTCTTTTGACCTGTGTTAACTTGTTACCATGTGGGGTTCTTGTTTTTTCCCTCTTACCAGGTTTGGCTGTCTAATAGAGATGCAGAGGGAAGGCACTTGACAAGGAGAGCTTGTTTAGTTCAGCTTGTTTTCAGTTTCTCCACTAGTAACAAGAGTAAAATAGAAAACATCCAACTGAGGAGCCAGTCCTATGGTTTGGAATAGCCCCTAATTTGAGAAAAATCTTTGAGCTCTAATTTCGTCATGAGTACTTTTATGGAATTTTACTATCATGTTTTAATGACCCTTTTTTTCAGTTCCAAAAACTGTCTGTTAACACTAGTGACCATGACTGGCTTGGACATTATTTCCTCAACTCACATTCTGTGGAGGTAATAGTCAGGAGTAAGATGAGAACAAGCTACATAGGTCTGTGGAGAGGAGAAGGGTGAGGCTCTGCAGCCAGATGGTCAGCCTATGAGTAATTGAGATTTGACTTTTTACCAGGTTGGGGATTTAGTTGAATAGTGTGTGTGTGTGTGTGTGTGTGTGTCTGTCTCTGTGTGTCTGTGTGTGTGTCTGTGTGTGTGTGTGTGTAGACACAGAGAGAGGGAGAAGGAAAAGCAGAGAGGGGAGTCGGGCAAGACTGACACTGTGTAGCTCTGGATGATCTGGAACTTGCTATGTAAACCAGGCTGGCTTTGAACTCACAGAGACATCCTGCTTCTACCTCCCCAGTGCTGAGAGTAGAGGTGTGTATCCTCATGTCTGGGCTTAGATGTCTTGATGATTTTGAGAAGGGGATAATTACAATCAGGTCCAGTTTCATTCACCAGGAGGTGATTATTACTATTATTTATTTGTATAACTTCCTCTGTGTGTGTGTGTGTGTGTGTGTGTGTGTGTGTGTAACCTGGCAGACAGTTTGAGGTGCTAGCCTTGGGTTGTGATTCTGATAAGAGGGAACACTGTGTACATACAGGCATGCCCTTCCCTGGCACACAGAAATGCTTTCCTTGTGTCGACAGAGTGCTAATTAAAGGATTTTGAACATACTGATTAAAAGCGGCCATCCTAACTAAGCTGCTCAGTTATTTCTGTTCTCTTACAAAAGTGTCTGCCATCTCCTGTGACCTTTTTGGGCCTGTGCAGTGGGGCATGCAATTCATTCTGGACTGGACAGGGTTGGGAGGGGAGGAGAGAAGGGAATGTTGGCTCAACTGGGCAGCTAGGCTCTTGGCCTGTCAGTAGCCTTATTTTTAACCCCTTAATTGGTTTAGTTTAAACGTGCAATAACAGTGTCTAATGAAAATTTGTGCCTCATATTATGTCAAGATTATTACTGTAACCAATGTCATACTTATTTTAATTACCTCTATGATCATTCTTATTCTGCTTTTTTATATAGAATGGTTGGAATAATTTTCAGTGATCATCAGGTTCATTAATTACTAGTACTAAGAAGTAGTTAAAACCTGATGGCATGCCTTAAAATGTGTAATTTAATGGTTCTCTTATGTAATGATACCTGTGAAAATTTTAGCAAAGTTTGATATATTAAAATCTCTCAATTATTTATCTTTTATAATAATATATAATGAGAATGAAAGGCCTGAAACATTTAATCCCTCAGTTTTAGGGAATATGGCAATCATTATTGTATTGTTACTATTTTTACTTAATGAATGCTAAAATTGTAAAAAAAAAAAAAAAAAAAAAAAAGAAAGAAAGAAAAGAAGAAAGAAAAAAGAAAGAGAAAACCAAAAGAAACCCAGAAGCTTGTATGTCTTTATTTTTAGAATTCAGAAGTACACAGTTTTTCTTTGTGAGGTGTGTTGAACTCTAAAAGAGTCATTTCCATTCCATAGAACCCTGGCACTTTGGGGTTTTAAGCTGTATTTGAGGTAAAGATAAGCCATGTCAAGGACTTAAAAGTTGTATTTCCCTGAGATTTTGTGGTAGTAGTGTATAAATATGCTGTTCTGACTTGGCTTGTGAAGAATGCATACTACATTAACATTCTACCTTGTATTGTGTAATGTCTTGTGGGTGGGCTTCTAAGGTAGGCTTAGCAGCTCCTGCCAGTGTTTCTAAGCGGGGCTCAGACTGGGACACAGTATGAGCATGCCATTGTTTCCCGGTTTTCTCTCTAAAATGCAGTGTTGTTGCTGGAGTTTGTAGGCCGCTTTTTATGACCCTGTGTTTATGGGAATAGCCCTGAAGCCATGGAATGTAGGGATGGGTTTCATTGTAGCCATGTTGGTTTGTTGGTCTTTGCCAGTATATTTTATAAGAAGAAATAGGAGACTAGTTGAACAATTCAGGGCTATATTTTGTCAAGCTGTTGTTTCTCGGTGAAGTTTTAAGAACTTTTTGTGTAGAAGCATCTTTTCGATTTGAGATCTCAAAGTTGAAGTACTTGGCTGTGTGTCATTATCTGATGTTTGACCCCAGAAGGTCTTTTCTTTATGACCAGTATTTGGATTTCTCTAGTAAGCTCCCAGTTCTCCAGTAAACTTATTTTTTAGAAGTTGCTTTAGCAGATTAGAATGAGGTTAGATTTTTTTTTTTATACCCTGTCAAAAAATTGACTGATTTTCAAGAGTTAGAGGAGAATAAATTGTTATAAGCTTAGACACATTTCAATTGGATTTAAAAAGACCAATATTAAGAAATAGACCAATTTCTCAAGATGGAATACGGGAAGACTTGGCTGGGAATTCATTTGCTTGGAAGTTACAGCAGTCCTTTTAGAAGCTGCTGAAGATACTGTTTTGGGAAATACAAAATTATATGGTTATGAAGAAAGGACAGTACTGTAGTATTGAGTAGTGTGTTACATTTATCACCTGACAGGATTTGATGAAATGACAGACATGCTGCTCACGTTTTTTCAGTTTTAGTGGGTGTAAATCTTCTGTATTTGGAGGGATTTGCTTCTTTAAAAGGCATTAATTGAAATGGTCCTCAAAGGATGGAATTTGAATACCTCTAGTTTTCCTGTACTTTTTTTATTGTACTACGATATTGAATACTTTTCCCTGTCGTTGCTTGACTCCTAGTTAAGCTATGAATGCAGTTGA
Organism: Mus caroli; assembly: GCF_978045245.1. Classification (NCBI taxonomy): domain Eukaryota; kingdom Metazoa; phylum Chordata; class Mammalia; order Rodentia; family Muridae; genus Mus; species Mus caroli. Next base: position 17,655,555 of record NW_028227258.1, read on the forward strand.
GTGCTTCTGCAGACATGCCAGCTGCAATTTCTCTCCTGGAGAGCAGACTGAATCACCCTGCAGTCCCTTTAAGCTGAGATGAGAGAGAACTCTTTTACTTTGAATAAATGGGCCCATTGTTAGTTTAAAGCTGTTGAGTCATGGTGCCTAGTTACAAAGTTAACCTAGTTTATGTAACTATGTAACATATATTTCACATGTATGCTCACTTGCTGCTTTTAAGATACTAATTGCCTTTCTGGGGGGAGGGTTGTTTCAAAACTCTTACTTTTCAGATGTGTTTTTCTCTTTTATGGTCACAGATGTCAAGTCACCCTAAGATAATTCTAAAAATAGTTTTCTTTTGTAAAGAAATAAAAATGAATTTATCTTATTACAAATGAGTAAGCTTAAAGATTTTAGATTTATATGCTCTTCACAAATCCTGGTTTTGTAGGGAAGTTATTTTTAAGAGGAATCTTCTTGGTAAGAAGGACTCTGGTATCTCATGGAGGAAGCAGTACTGCAGGGCTTGATGTGAGACTAGCACACTTCAGACCTAAGTAGAGAAGGGTTTTGTGGTAACCTGTTCACTTAGGAGTTAGTGTTTCCCCTGTAAATGGAGAGGGCTGATTGAAGCTTGTGGTCTTGCTTCGGTTAGTTGAGACCTTTGGTGGTGTTGGGCGTGGTGCGTGTGGATATGAAGTTGACCTGTTGCCTTTGTGCCTGACATCCTTTTTGTAGTTGTTCTTGCCCAGATTCCCATTTCCTCAGGGTGAGTCAGAGCCTGTTCTTCCTCCAGTCTTATGATTGGAGGAGAAATCTTGATAAGATTTCACTAATCTAGAGGCTAATACTGGTTTTGTTTTGTTTTTTGTTTGTTTTTTTTTTTTTTGTTGTTGTTGTTTTTAAAGAGTTTATTCTTTTGGTGTCTTCAATTGTATTTTTGTGCTTTGGCTTCGGCAAGTGAGACTCTAGGCCCTTATTCCAGTGTCTGAGGTGAAAACAAAGAGTGAGTATGTGCTGTAAAACTTGACAGAGTGAAGCACTGCCATGAGAACTATCAGTGTTTGTCTGCATGTAAGTAAGTGGCAGAGGGGAAATGAAAAAGGAAAACATTAATATGAGTAACTGAAGGACAGGCAGTTCACTGATCCTCAGTGATTCCAGATGTAGAACAACTGCCCAGGCACACTGTGAAGGCAGGGCTGATTTATAGTAACAGAGAGAGAAAAATCATAGTTCTTTAGGTGATGAATCAAATGAACAAAGCAATATATATATATATATATATATATATATATATATATATAATTTAAATGTTAGGTTTGGAACAATTTTCTTATGCTGCTGTTTAAGCACAATATCGTTTTTTTTCCTCCTTAAAGATGTATTTATTTATTTTTATTTCATATGTATGAGTATTTCGCTGGTATGTAAGTGTACTGCGTATGTATATGGAGCCCACCGAAGGCAGAAGAAAACAGACCCCTGGAACTAGAGATATGGTCTGTTATAAGCCATTGTGTGGGTGTTGGGAACCAAACCTAGTCCTCTGAAAGAGCAGCTAATCCCAGAGCCATCTGTCCCACCCCTAAATTGAATTTCTTAGGTTTTATGTTCACTTTGCCCATTTCCGTAACTGTCTTTCTTGTTGAGTAAATGGAGTAACCTGCCCTTTCAGCAGATGCTCTAGTTTCTTTTATAGCCCATAGATATGTTGTTACCTATTTATCTGTCAGTTGCTGGGGCAGAGTTCACAGTGATATAGGCATTTAGGCATTTAGTACTCAGGAGGGCTACACAGTCGCAGCACATGTCCCTGAGAGGCCTCGATATAGGAGCGTAAAATCCATGTTGAACATTAACATGAAGGAATGAAAAAGAAAAAAAATTTAAAAAAGGAGAAAGAAATAATTTTCAAAGTCTACAACCTTAGTCAAACTTGGTCTTTAAGAAATTTTGCTTAATCCTTTACCCTCCCTGATATGAAGGAAGTATTCAGTCAAATACTTCATCTACTTAATTTAAAGACATGAATGCTTTTGCCCTGATACTAGTTTCTTTCTGAAATACTCAATTTTAACATTTTCTTGCATATACTTCTAGAGATAATCTGTATACATACCTGTAAATGAACATATACCTCATTAATACGAGAATTAGTATCTTTAAGAAGGAAAAGCTTGGCAGTTTCATTTTCTCTTAATGTCAGTTAACATGTCTTTCTTAAAAAAACAAAACTGCTACACTGCTTTTGGATATGTCATAATTTATATAAGCAGTTTATATTAGTGAATTGTAAGGTTCTCCCTCAGTCTTCTGTATTTACTGACACTGGTATCATTTTATATGCAAGAGTACACACATACACACACATCAATAGCCCCCCACCCCCAGTATGTTTATTAGATGAATTCCTAGAAATGGAACATCAAGTCCAAGACTTGTATATGTTTGTAATTTTGGTTGGTGTTGCAAAATATCTTTGTAGAGACCCGCCTACTGGTGATACGGGTTGTGTTCTTTTCCCATACCTGTGCTAGCATGAGTCTAAGCAGACTTTGATCTTTTTCTTTCAATCAGATGGGCCAAGTTCCAGCTGCTTCCACTTTCTACAGGGTTTAATTATAAATGATATACTAGGATTTCTCCATCTTAAAATGGCTCATTATTTTATACTTGCAATTGAGCATATGAAAGAAAACTGTTCTGCCTTTAGAAATGATATTTGTTAATTTTTTTAGGGATACCTAAAAAGTCCCTTCAACCAGAGATTTTATTAATAGTTATTTCTTTCTTCTTCCTTTTTTTTTTTTTTTCTAAGGTCTCCTCTCTGTTTTCACAACTCTCTGGATACATGGCAAAAGATTGTGTGTGTGCGTGTGCTTGTGGAGGCCGGAAGTAAACAACTGATGTCTTCTTCCTCAGCCACCTTGCATGTTATTTTTTGTGACAAGGTCTTCCACTGAATGTGGTGAGCTTGGATTTGGCTAGGATGGCTGTCTAGGGAACCCCAGGGATCCACTTGTCTCTGCTAGCTCTGGGATTACAGGTCCATGCTTCCTTTTGAAAATGTGGCTTCTGGCCTTATGTCTTCATGCTGGCTGGGCAAGCACTTTACTGGTAGTCATTTCTCCACTCATCTATTCCCTGCTTTTATGGAATAGTTTTTGACACCGCTCTGTCATAGCTGTCTAAGCAGTTAAGCAACCATATTTAAGAGTTTCAAACTTGTTGTCTTTGGAGTTTCTCTATCTGCCTGATGAACTGCATGGTTCTGAATCCCACTTTTCTGTAGTTCTCTTTGTATGATATGTTAGGCGCTGGCCATTCTGAAGTGCTTCATCAGGTTGTGGTGTAGGAAATTCACCCTTTAATGTTCTGCTGCAAAATTTTAAATGCAAAGGGTTGAATTAAAGAAGAATTCCTTATTTCTGTGAGTTATCACACACACACACACACACATGCATACACACACTCACCTGCATATACACTCACTTGCACACATGAACTCACAGGAACTCAGATACATATACACATGCTCACACATGCACTCTTGAACACACATACATAAACACACACTTATAAATACACACACACACACACACACACACACACACACTACCCCTGCTAATGATCCTATAGTTTATTTATAAGTAGCTATCATTGCCACAGATACATTTTAATTTACCAAAAGTGGAAATATTTATTTTAATGACATTAAAAATTGAACACCATTTACCATTAATTAGACGTAGAATCTAAATGTTGTGATTGAATTCTGATGGGAACCTGTGCTGTTCACATTTCTGTTATAGTAACAACACAGTAACAGCTTCTAGAAAAAGGGGCTCATTTTGGCTTCTCCTTTCTAGACATTTCTTTTGACAACTGAGCATACATATTTGCTTTAGGCCTGTGGTTGGGAGCCAACACATCATGTAAGAACACCCTTTATAGCAATGGTTAACTTTATGGCTAGGACAAAGAAATAAGAGGCCACAGGAGAGACTAATCCCTTTCAGAGTGTGTCTGCAGTGACTAGACACCCACCTTTTAGAGTTCCTTCTGCCTCCTAGGCATTCTAAGTGGGGTGCTAAGTCTTTAAGACACGGGCCTTTGTGGGACATAAAAGATCCAAACGAAAGCCGGCTCAGTTGATAATCCAGTATTTTTTCAGTTTCTGAGGCATTACATTAAGAAATGTAGGCAGAAGATGTTTGTGGCTATGTTCTGAAAGTATTTTTCCTGTAGGACAACTGTCCTTGGAAAACAAATGTTTTATGTCTGTATGTAGTATAAGCATTGTTCCATGATTGCCTGGCTTTAGTCTTTACCTTGAAGTTTCTCTGTGCTACTGATATTCACATGTTTTATAAGTGCCTCATCCAATCTTTTTATGCTGTTCTTTTTATATATGCCTCTATCCATTTTAGGTGATTCTAATTGCCTAGCCTCTAGTTTCCAGAGTGATAATTTTGATATTTTAGCAGACTAGGGTATTCCCAAAATTGGAGCTTACCCTATCATAGTCTGATTCTTTGTTCTCAGGAGGACATCTTGCCCAGGCAAGAATTATTGAATCTTATATTTAATACTGTCCTATTTTAGAACTCTAAGAATGTCTTATTAAATTCTTGCTTGACTCCTCTACTATTATGACTCCTCTATGTTTCATATAAACGATTCCATTTAATACAACTGAGTTTGTAATAGAAAATATCAACTTTGAACTCTTAAAAAGTCCTTGTTCTCTATTCTTCATGTATACTAACTTTATTGTTCCTCATTATTGTTAAAGGCCTACCTATTTTCTGTGTCATGTTCATATGTTAGATGCTCTTATAAATGTGAGCACTAGTCAACCTCACTTTGGACTCCTTCTGTGCTTGTATTGGACTATAATGATGGGAATGTGCTAACACTTATTGAACCCTTGTTTTTGTCTAGGTCCTGTTGAAGATGTTTGTTCATGTGTAACAGAATATTTAATCCTCATCACATTTCCAGTGGAGACTATCTTAATTTTAAATCTCTTAACGTATAGATGAAGAAACATGGAAGTTAAATAATATATCCTAAGTCACATAGTATAATCAGACCTAGGACTTGAAACCAGTTTAACTAGTAGTGATTTTTTTAATCATTATGCTCTATCACCAGGGACAGTTAAGTATATGTGTACATTTCACAAAGAATAGATACTGTAGTGCTGGGTGTGGTAGTACACACCTATAGTCCTAGTACTCTGGAGATAGAGGCAGGTGGATCTCTGTGAGTTTTAGACTATCTTGTTCTATATGGAAAGCTTCAGCCCAGCTAGTACTATACATAGTGAGACACTGACTCAAACAAGAAACAAAAGACATAAAACAGGAAAACAAAACAAAAAAAAATAAACCACCACCACTCCCAGCAGCAGCAGCAGCAGCAGCAACAACAACAACAAAGGGGAAAGGAAAAGATGCTATAGAGTCAAAGACTTATACTTATGGGAATAATTGAAATTAGTAATTAAAAATTGAGAGTCGTTGTTCCAAATCCTCAGTGAGACTTTAGAAGTGTGGATTCTGTGATTGCTACAGATTGCATTTGGATGCTTGGGATTCAGAGTTCCATATGTCAACCAATGAAGCATTTTGATTTTCTTTGTTTTTAATATTGATCGAGGTTAAAATTTCTAGGATATGCCTTAGAAATTATAGTAGATCCCTTTATCTCACAAAGTATAGTCTTCCTTTGTGGTCAGTCATTGTTGACTTTGACAATTTTGTTTTCAGTGTTAAAGATAGAGTTTATTACAGAGTCATTTGGTGCTCTCTCAATGGCTGTGAGTAATGGACAGCCTCTATTCTAGGAAGGTTTTCATTGTATCCAAAATCTGTAGAACATTTAGCTTTCCCGGGGTGTTTTCCTGACCTTTTGATTGACAGGTCCACTTGGATAGTCTCATAAGGAGAGACTGGTAGGTCCTTGCTTACCAGATAGCTTCTGGCTAGATGGCAATCCTGTGATCTTTGGGGCAGTTCAGAATTATTTTGTATGTATTTAACCACCCAGCAGTTCTAACTTTGTTTTCTAGTGTTATGCACAGAAGATATTCATGATACATATTGTGGTGTTGCACATAGTTCAGTGAGTTATATTTCTTCACGGGGGAAATAGCTTAATAAGCTCAAGGAATAGCAAGGCCTGTATTATGGCCTTGGAGTTAGCAAGAGGAAAGCATACTTAGATGAGGGGATTGTAGGATATGTCTAATGCCAGACTGAGAGATAAAAAAGTTCATGATAGTAATAAGGATGGCATTAGGGGTGCCAGTAGGCACAATTTGAGATTGGTTCTGATTCCTTTGAATTAGAGCTGAGCTGGACAGAGTAGATGATTAACTATGATCTCACCATACCTATGGGATACTGTGCTGTGTAAATTGCTTTTGAAAGAAATTCCAGGGGAAGCATTCAGAAATATTTTTAAACCCTGAAGACTCTGTAACCTTCCCAGGTAGCTACTTTGGAAGTATAAATACAGTTTATTATGTATTTGTTTTGAGAAGGTATTTATAGTTCTAATGCACTCATGAGTTTTTTAATGGTTATTTATACACTAATTGCACATTTTTCCTTGCCTTAACTTTTTACTGTTACTCAGATGGCTTCTGTTTTCACTTCCTTGTGATATTACGACATTTTCTATTCTAAAAGAACTGTTGCATACACCTTCAGGAGTTGTTTACAAGTTTTTATGGTAGTGTAGCTAAGAGCCTGGCTCAAAGACACAGTGGATGGTAGTGCGTTTATCCTACATGAGATCTGTTGATTTGAAAATGGTTTTAAAATATTATTATTTTTTTGTTGTGAGTCAGGATTTCACGTTGCCCAGGTTGGCCTTGAACTTGCTATGTATAGGAGGATGATTTTGGATTTTTCTGATGATTATGCCTCCTCCCAAATGCTTGTTACTCCAGTTGTGTTCTTCCATGGGAGCTCTAAACCTGTCTATTTTTAAGAGTGATTTTAGTCTGTTGGCTGATCAGGATAACGCCAAGAGTTGTTTGCCAGACTGTTTCCTTATTTCCCATGAGGGTTTAAATAATTTAGTAGTCTTTTACATTTATGAAATTTCAGAGAGATCATTCAGGGTTAATATTTTCTAGGAAGAAGCTGGTTGATTGTTAATACTTTGACAACCTAAGGAATTTTAATACCTTAGGAACGTTATAATTGGATAAGAATTAATGGTGTTATATAATGGTAGAAGTACTATACAAATCATAATGCCTGTATTTAGAATAACAAACAGTTCAATTCCTCACTTTATATTTATATTTAAGATTAGCTTTTTATAAATTCAAGAGAATATTGTTTATGAGCTTTGAGATATATTTACAAAATAATGCTTAGAAAACCTACCCAATAATTTTCTGAGTTACATTGAATAGATAAATCAATATACCATGTATAGAACATTACTTTTCTTAATGATTTTATCCTACAATTGAAAGCAATTAAATTATAATTAATTTTTGTATACAACAATGTTGTGTCCGGCCAGCAGATCACAGCCTGGGTTCTAGCTTGGAAAGGCATTTTGGAAACCTGGAAGAGAAGAGGGGCTAGGCGACGAGAGAAAGAAATGTAGCTAAGACAGGCAGATTCTGATCAAAGCTCTATTTTTTATTTCCGACACTCAGTTATGAAGGAGGGGGATGGACCCGGTTCCCGCCAAATAATCTTGGAGTAAGGTTGCAGGTGAACACGTGATGGCTTCGGAATAGCAAAGCGGTGGGGCTCCAGCAGTGGGCGTGGCAGAACGATTGAGCTGGCAAGCTCCATCCAGGTGTAAACAGTGGAACCCTTAAGGCTGGGGGAGGGGAGGCTACACAACAAGAATTTAAGATAACATAAAATGATGAATAGTCAAATGTTTATGAGCATTTTATAATTAGCTAATTGTATTAGGATTTTTTGAGGGAACAAAACACACAAAATTTTTCTCTTTCTCTCTATACACCCCCACACCCCCTCACATATACCGTGACTTATTAGATTGGCTTATATGATTGAAGGATGGGCAGTCCAATACTGGTTACCTACACCAGAACTGGGAGCTAGAGCACTCAGTAGCCTTAGTTCACAGAAACAGGCAGTGCTGTACGCTCCCTTAGAGCCTAAAAGCCTAAAAAGGGAAAACATTCCTTCTAGTTACTGAACAGCAGTGACTTTACTGACAACCATAGTAGAAGAAGTCTGGTGTGTGTGGGTTCTTTAATCTCATTATAGTTAGAAAGCATAGAGCTGAGACAGTAGGGCCAGGGACAGGACACCCAGGATCATCTTCTTCAGGAAGTACTTCCTTTGGCTGGGCCCAAAATACCACCAGGAGGTGGCCATACAATCACCACAACCTCTTGTGGGGAGCAATTCAAACTTAAGCCGTACATCAATTGTTTCTAGGACCACCTTCACAGACACACTGAATAAAACTGCGATTTGGTACTCTCCATCTGCTTTCCAGTCAAGATTATACTTCTATACTAGTGTTATTTCTTCATTTAGTTTGTTCGTGGGGCTTGCTCTTACCGCATTTATATTTTCTCCCAAAATGCCACTTACTAGAAGTTCTTTTTATTTGGTGGTTGTTGTTATGTGTATGTGTATGTGCACATCAGAGGACAGCGAGGGAAGGTTGTTTCTCTAATTCCACCGTGTGGGTTCTGGGATGGAACTCAGCGGTGTCAGACTAGGCAAGTGCCTTTAGCCAAGTCATCTTGCCAAGCCTGGAATATTTTTGCTGGATTATATTCTATAGGCTTTATGTGTAGTTACTACAAGTATCAACTCAAAACAGAATATGTATGTGTGAAAATTGGCTCTATAATTTATATACATATATATATATATATGTGTGTGTGTGTGTATATATATACATATATATATATATATATATATATATATATATATATATATATATGTATATATATTCGGACAACTATAAATTACTGAGCTGTGTCCCCAGTGTCTGACTTGGTAAATGAGGTTAAAAATGGTATTTACATCATTGAAATTTTTAATTTTCTTTTTTTTTTTTAGTATAAAAGGAAGTTTACTTGAGACCTGGCGGGCAGTTTGGAAAAGGGAGTAAAGGCAGAGAAAGGAAGGGGGCAGAGAAAGAGAGGAAGAGAGAGAAAGAGGGAAAGAGGTAGGCCTAGGAGAGAGAGAGGGGGAAGGATTGAATAAACCTACATAAATTTCTTAGAATTAATGCCTGGCATAGGGTAAGAACCCTGTTAAGGATACCTAATAATTAATATATCTTATATACCAAATATTTATTAGTAGTAACCTAGTTGAAGCAATTTTGAGACAGTATCTCCTAGTTCTCAGTTAATATCTTTGAAATTCAGTTCTAGTTTTCTTTTGGGGAGAGTAGGTGTAGAAGAATCACTCATCCTAATATAAGTCCATGCATGCACATATATACATGAATACCCAGCTTGAATTGAATTGCCTCATGAAGGTTTGTCTGTGTAGTTTACCGAATGCCTGGTTGTGTTGGCTCTTTTCTCTGCCAGCAGTTTCCATGTTAACCCAAAGCTAGAGTCATCTGAGAGGAGCGAACCACAATTGAGAAAATGCTTCCATTTGATTGGGCTATAGTCAAGCACATCTTCTTAATTAGTGATTTCTAGCAGAGGGCCTGGTCCATTGTTGGTATGGATACCCCTAGACTGGTGGTCCTGGGTTCTATAAGAAAGAAGGTTTAGCCAGCATCCGTCCATGATCTCTGCATTAGCTCCAGGTTTCTGCCCTGTTTTAGTTCCTTCTTTGATTCCCTTCACTGATGAATTAGAATTCATCAATGAATGAATTCCAATGGATTGTAGTCAAAATAAACCCTTTCCCTTTCAAGCTTCTTTTGGTCATGGTGTTTCATCACAGCAATAGAAACCCGAGCTAAGACAGTGGTTCATTTTCCTATTTCATCTTTCCTCTCATAAACTATCAAAGGCATTTGAAAGGAACCTTGATACCCCTGGTGCATCCAACTATATCTAGTTGAATCACTGTGTATAAGTCTATATACACAGTGATTGGCAGTCACTGTAGGTTTGTTTTGTTTTGTTTTTCACTTTAAAGTCACATGATAAACTATATTCCAATAAGAAGCAGCTGTTTAGTGGGACATGGTGGCGCACGCCTTTAATCCTAGCACTCAGGAGGCAAAGGCAGGTGGATTTCTGAGTTTGAGGCCAGCCTGGTCTACAAAGTGAGTTCCAGGACAGCCAGAGCTATATAGAGAAACCCTGTCTCGAAAAACAACCAAACCAAAAAAAAATTATTTAGCTGGGCAGTGGTGGCGCATGCCTTTAATCCCAGCACTTGGGAAGCAGAGGCAGGAGGATTTCTGAGTTCTGGGCCAGCCTGGTCTACAGAGTGAGCTCCAGGACAGCCAGGGCTACACAGAGAAAGAAACCCTGTCTTGAAAGACAAAAAAAAAAAAAAAAGCAGCTGCTTTAGGGATTAGTTTTCACTGTGTTAAAGAATAAGTTTAGTTATAAAAGAAAATATGTTACTGAGTTCAGACTAGGAAAAAATAAGCAACATGCCTGCCATTTCTTCTATTGCTTTCCAGGAGTGTTCATGTTCTCAACCTTTTGTGTGTAAACTTCTGTGGCCCTTGTTTCTTGTTCCAACCACAGCCAGCTAGCTGTATGTGGGATAGGTGCCTGACCAAGATGTAACTATTTATAGACAAAATTAGGAGACTGGTATGTGATCACACTAGTTGCAGGCTTCACAAAGTTTATGAGATACAAAGTTCAGCCAGTCTGAACTTTAGTCATGCAAATAAATGTAAATAATTGTTGCTCTTTCATTAATTTATTTATTCATCCTACAAATATTTGTTAATTTTGCAATGCGCTAGATATTATCCTAGGAAACTGGGCATAATTGTCTAAGTTAAACAAAAGTTTGCCCTCTTACAACTGTGTCTGGGAACGCAGGGAAGACAGAATAGAGGTAGTTGATAATAGAGTGCAGTGAAGTTAAACTGGAATAAGGGGAATGGCAGTGGAATGAGTGTTATAACTTTGTAGAAAGTAAAAGGAAGGCCTAATACATAGGGAAAAGACATGGAATCTGGGATGACCAGTGTGGGTGAGAAGAAATGGCTCCAGGTGACACAGGTACAGTGCAGGTGGTTGCTGGGAATTGAACCCAGGTCCTCTGGAAGAGTAGTCAATGCTTTTAACCCCTGAGCTATTGCTCCAGCACCTCAGAGTGAGCCATTTTTTAAAAAATGTATTTATGTTCACAATCATACATTTTGGCATTATTTGGTACTAATTAACAATCTAATGAAAAAGCAAAAATCTTTATTTGTTTATTCATTTACATCCCAAAGGTTGTTCCCCCCTCCCAACTGTTGGTCCCCCCTTGCAGAGTTCCTTCCCCAATCCCTCTTCCCCTTTACCTCTGAGAGGGCAGTCCCCGACCACAGTATCCCCATACCTCAATGCAGTCTCTGTGCCTTTCCCACTGAGGTGAAAATAGCCCTCTGCAGGGGCCTTGGGCCAGTCCCTGTATGCTTTTTGGTTGGTGGTGGCTTAGTCTCTGGGAGATCCCAGGGGTCCAGGTTAGTTAACACTGTTGGTCTTCCTGTGGTTTTGCCATCTCCTTGAGGGCCTAAAAGGTAAAGTCTTTAATGAACTTTTCAACATTTATAAAAGGAGAATGATATGATGAATCCTTTGTACAATTCCTGATATTCAACAGCACATAGCCAATTTATTTTTTCTCATTACTCTTCTTTCAAGTAATTTCTAGCAAGTATATAATGTTAGCCATGCATTTAATGATATACCTCAAAAAGTAATAATGTTTACATGCTTTACATGTGGTACATGCCTGTAATCCAAGCACTTGGGAGGCAGAGGCAGGTGGATTTCTGAGTTTGAGGCCAGCCTGGTCTACAGAGTGAGTTCCAGGACAGCCAGTATGGCACAGAGAAACCCTGTCTCAAAAACCAGAAACCAAAAACCAAAAACCAAAAAACCAACCAACCAAATAAAAATCCTAATCAGGGCCTGGAGAATGGCTTAATGGTTAAGAGCACTGACTGCTCCTCCAGAAGTTGTGTGTTCAGTTCCCAGCACCGACATTGCTCACAGCCATTTATCTGTAACTCCAGCTCCAGTGGATCTAATGTCCTCTTCTGATCTTTGAGGCAGCAGGCATGCATGTGGTACACAGACATACTTGCACACAAAAGACTCATACACATAAAAGAAGAATAGTGAAAACTTAAAAATCATACTACTATTAGCATGTTTCAGATGGTGATATTTTTCTAGGGCCACAGTATTTTTCAGATTTTAGATTGTCACATATATATGTGTACACACACACTCACACACATACACAACACACACATGTATTTTTTTTTTCAGCATTTGATTCAGGATTTAGATAAGTTCATAGTTTGGTATTGTTCTGTAAAGTTAAGTCCATTTTTTTTCCCCATGGAAGTTGCTTTTTAATAGTTATTTCTTGGGATTTTATATTAAATTAGGCCATATGTTGACTAATACATTCTTTGATGGATAACTTATAGAAAAGTTAAGTGACTTGATATCAGTATTTGACAATTTGGCTAATTGTTGCTATGGTCATAATTATGGATTTATTTTGAATTTGTCATTTGTCTACTGCTGTTATGATTAATGCCCTGTTTTTAAAATAAAACTGTACACTGAAAAATCATTATTTTTTATTTTTATTTTTTGTTTTTTTTTTTTGAGACAGGTTTCTCTGTATAGCCCTGGCTGTCCTGGAACTTACTCTGTAGATCAGGCTGGCCTCGAACTCAGAAATCCACCTGCCTCTGTCTCCCAAGTGCTGGGACTAAAGGTATGCGCCACCACGCCCAGCTGAAGAATCACTCTTACTCATATATTTAAAATCATGAGTTGGTCTGTTTATCTTAAATATTTAACCATAAAAATAAGCTTTTTATTCATTTACCACCTGAAGTCACCTTGAGTAGCACACACACATGGGGAAACATTGCTGTAATATTAGTGCTGTGTCTCCTATTCCTTCCACTTACCTCCTGTGCTGAAATCTAATCAGGTACCCTAGGAGGGACCAACTTGAAACCTTAGAAACATTTCTCGGATGTGTCCAGAAACAAGGTACATTTTGTACAAAGTATGATTTTACTAGCACACTGCTAGTGGAGCTTGTTACCAATATGATATCCTGGTTTATCCACCTCAGCATTTTTTATCTTTCAGGTTCAAATTCTATTACATGTGACATGCTACTTTACAGAAGGTAAACTAGAAACAGGTGCCTTCTTTTGGATTGCTATTAAAATCTTAAGCTTGTTATTAATAAATAGAGTTATCTAGGCAATGACTGGAAACATTTTTCTGTTGAATAGGATTTAGTTTTTTTTTTTTTTAGGAAAAGTTGTTTGAAGATTATAAAATTAAAATACATGTGATTTTTAAAAAGTACCTGAAAATTGTTAGAAAGGCAATTCAGTCTGCTAAATAATTTGTTTGAAAATAATGAACTCTGTAGGAAAATAGTATTTCTTGATATGCCTTACATAGATTTTTATATGTAACTATGTCATATATAAATGGATTGTCATTGTTTGCATTTAAAAGTGAGTATTATATAAATAAGTTCTTAAAGTTCTCATGTTCAGGGAATTATCCTTGTTTTTAAACTCTGCAGATGAACTTGTAGAGGACAGGAAGGGAAGGGTAAAGACAAGTTGCTTGTTACCTGATAATAATTGTAGCAGTAATGTTGTAAAGATGAATGCGAATACAGATTCCATTTGATTATAGCCAGAGTCAGTCTCTCTTAGGTATCCTTTTAGCCTTCAAGCTTATTTCTCTTAGGCGTCACCATTTACAAATGTTAGCAGTTTAGAATTTTGGCTACACACTATCTTCACTTAGATATATGTTATTGTTGTGCTGTCATCCTGTCTGATAACATAGTTCAGATTGTATTCATTTCACACATCATGGGTCTGGATAATAGGATTTTAGGAAATTATGAGGTTGAAATTGAGTGACCACAGTGAGTTCTGTGTAGTTTATAAGCCTTGTGTTTAAAGAAAAGCTTAGCCTCCAGTGGGCTTTTTAGCTCCCAAACATTAAATCATGTGACATGTGTGTGGGTAAAGGACAATTGATTCTGAGTTAGGATCAAGGATGGACAGATGGCCCTACGCCCTCCTCAGGAACAGGGAAGCCCAGTATGTTTCTTAGTTCATCACCTAGATAATCCTTTCCATCTGTGTTTTCCAGCCAGGACATCAGTTACATTTCCGATGCTCCAAGTGAGTAGAACTGAATTGTAGGCCGTGTTGTGACGAGCTAGTTAGACCTAGCATTCTTTCTTTAAATAGTCTTTACCTTTATTTTTACACTTGATAACATGGCCAAGTATCAATTTGAGATGAACTAGCAAAGTTTTCTAAGTAGCCTACAGAGTAAGGCTCTAGGCTAGGAGATAAAAGGAAGACCCTTTGTAAGCCAGGTGAATTGATGTCTGAGACTGTGAGAAAGTGTGAAACCTGGAGGGCTGGGTTTGGTTTACAGTTTGACACATATTGCCTTTGCCAATTAAGTCTTTTCATCCCTTTTGAGTAGAAGCGCTGTCTTCCTTTTGGCTGTTAGGGTGCTGGCCTAAGAGATTAATTTACAGAGGCTTTGCAGTGTCCTCTTAGAAGAGGAGGTAGGGAGTTCTATTTTTGCTGAGTCAGGTGCCCTTTCTCCTCATTCCCTGTGGGATTTCCTTCTCTGTCTGGAAAAGTGGACACAGGGCTTGGAATTCCTTCTTGCTTTGTTTGATAATTAGCTAGATGGAACCTGTGCAGCTGGAGAGAAAGAATGAATTTAAACCAGAGATGTCTTTGTTGTTGTTATTGTTTGAGACAGGCTCTCCCTTTATAGGCCTGGCTGGTCTGGTAATCATAAAGTATAGGCCAGACTGCCCTTGAACTCACAGAGATCTGCTAGCCTCTGTCTCTTGAGTACTGGGATTTAAGGTGTATACCACCGCGCCTGGTCACAGGGACATTGTTTTGAAGCTCTCTTTACCCTGTTTATAGAAAGAGAATGCATTTATTTCTTTTGAAAGGAAAGCAGAAGATTCTCTTTGTAGCTGAATGTAATCCTTAATTTGCTGTATAAGAGTCACTTCAGATTTTATGGTAATGTATTTGGATCCATTGAAGACCCTAACTTGGGTAGAGAACTATGTTAAAAAGCAAAATTTCAGTATAATTTGAATGTAAATATATCACCAAAGATCATATGATTCATGCCTCCCTAAAATTTGGGTCTTATGTTTTGGTGGTTTGATGTCTGTGTATTGTTTTGAGGTTTTATGCATCTGGGCTTTTCTTAAAAAATGTGTAGTTCTGAGCTGTGGGGTACATTGCTTACATGGGGAAATTCAGTATATTCTTTCTGATGTTAGCTTGCCTCTCTTCCATTTGAAATATTCATTAGGGGTAGAGTCTTAGTTGTGTTTTTTGGGTCATAACATCCACAAGTTGCCTTATCTATTTTACATAACAAAATCATTTGTATTTTGTGTGGTGATGGGAATATTTATATTTTCCTGAAAATGGATTATCTATGTTTCTTAAGAAATATGATGGGAGCCAGGCAAATTAAATGCCAATAGGAAGACAACCTCAATAAATCACTTCTTTCCTACTCAGAAAAAAGTATAAACAAAACTTGACAAAGCATAGAAGAGCATAGCTCTGGAAATTGGTATTACTAGTAGTTCAGATACTAGCAGATAGTTGTGGCCCACTCAACACTTACTAAACTCTCATGTGTGTGTTAGTCTTTTTTTTTTTTTTTTTAAATCATCACTGTTCTGTATATGGGGGAATGTTTGTGTATGTGCACTGACTGTGGCACACATGTGGAGGTCAGAGGGTGATGTCGGGTGTTCCTGCTATTGCTCTCCATCTTAGTTTTTAAGATTGGGTCTTCCTCAGCAATCCTCCTGTGCCTACTTTCCTGTGCTGAGATTGCAGGCATATTTTTATATATGGATTTTTAGCAATCTGAATTATTCTATCTTCCTAACCTCTGGGAAATTGTATTCTTAAGCAGTATAAATGATGTTAAGTGCAGAAATGTTCAAGAAATACTGAGTTTTGTTGATTCTACAGGCCCAACACAGGTCCTTTAATTTGCAATTTTATATTATAGTGTCAAGTCAGCTAATCCCTCTAGACAAGTGTACTGTCCTGTTGTTACAGACAGTAGTGCTAGCTTGCTGAATAGTGGCTCTGTAATGTGAAATCAATTTTTAGCTTGTTTTTTTTTAATGTGACTCCTTAGAATTTGAAGAAATATTTTTCTTGGAGTAATCAAAACTATTCTTGAATGGAAACAGCCTAGTTTTCTACAGATGGCTAAGGAATTGGTTTTCCATTAATGGTGCTTGCCCAATTTGTAGGATTTATTTTCAACTTGTCCAGAAACTCCTATTTCCTTCATTTAATTGGAGAAATATCCAATCTCTCTCTCTCTCCCTATTTATAGGTGTTAACTTTTTAGTCATTCTTTCCCTCAAGCACTTACAGATGGAAGTTATTAAGTTAAAAAAAAGTATAGCTTACTTACACTTTGGATGATTTTTAAAATGTAGCATTATTTCTAGACCCCATCTTTGGCTTTAAATGAGTCTCACAGATAGCTGTGGAACAGACACTTTTTCTTTTTCCTTTTTTTTTTTTTTTTCTGAAATAAAATTTTACTTCCATAAAACACATAAGGAGGACACAGCTTTGTATGCGCATGGGAAGCTGCCCATAGTAAAGTAAAACTGTGCGCAGTTTGAACTGTCCCCACCTGTTGTGTAAGCTGGCTGGGAGGTGGTTTGGAGGGTGTCTTGCTGAGCCTGTGGTTTGCAGTCTTCCTCCCTACCCTCTTTGTTCACTAGGCTTTTATTCATCCTCAAATACTTTACTCTTTACTAAAGCACACGCTATGAAGGATCAGCCCTAAGGGCAATTACTTTTCTATGAGTAACATACAGGAAGAGTCTTATGAAGGTAAACAGAATACTTCATCTCCTTTTATGGGAAGTAATTCTACAGGAAGAACCACCTTGTCATCCTTATTGTCATAAAATGGCCATGTGGAATACTACTAAGGGTGTCTTTTCATCGGTTGATGACATAAAAATAGAACTTGAAGGTTTGGCAGTCTCTATCTAACTCTTGGGCTTTGTGGGCCGTCTTTGGTCTTCAGGGAATATAGTCAAATGAGACAAGTATCTACCTAAGCCACTCTAAATCAGGCCTGTATCAGTCTGGGACATTCTGTTCCTGGTTTGGGAACTCTTCGGCCCCTGGCAGTGTCTGTCTGTAGGTTACACAATAAGCTGTCCACTGGAATGCATGTGTGTATCTGTGATACATACCTTGGACAGAGTTGCAAAGGAGTGTAAAGTAGGGCGTGCATCAAAATAATTCTAAAATTTCTTGCTTTATGGTTTGACTTACAGTCTAGTACTTCCTAGTTAGGTGCAGAATGTCCAGAATGTGTACTGGTATCTTGTAACATCTCTTTTAACACACATAAAAACATAATCTAAAAATTCAATAAAGTTCAATAATGTGTACAATACAAATGTATAAAATAAGAATTACTTAGCTAATGTTTTTCTTTTCTTTTCTTTTCTTTTCTTTTCTTTTCTTTTCTTTTCTTTTCTTTCTTTCTTTTTTTCTTTCTTTCTTTCTTTTTTTTTTTTTTTTCCCAAGACAGGGTTTCTCTGTGTAGCCCTGGCTGTCCTGGCACTCACTTTGTAGACCAGACTGGCCTTGAACTCAGAAATCCGCCTGCCTCTGCCTCCCAAAGTGCTGGGACTAAAGGCGTGCACCAGCACTGCCTGGCTTATTTTTCGTTTCTGTGCTGTAATATGTGCCACTGTCTTTTGTAAATGTATAGTCTGCAACTATCCTTTATCATGTGATATATAGCATCAGTTTGTTTTCAGATTAGTACATAAAAGCATCTATTTGTGCATCAACATTTTATTGGTAGTAATTGTTAGCATAGAGATTTAAATGTGATTGCTTACCTTTGCCTAATACACATACATAAATGCATACATATATATCTTTGTGTGTAAACAAAAAATCAGATGCAAAGCATCATTCTTTTACTGCTGAGTGTTATTTGCAATTTTAGTTAAAATTGGTAAACATTTTAAAAATGGCCTGTACAGTTTTATGAACAGTGAATAAAATATTATACATTTTGCTTATGGATATCTCTTTATTTACTCCAATGTAAAATAGCATTCTGATTTTTTTTTTTTAACCAAATTCCTTCTTAAAACAATTCTTCTCTGTGGAGTACCTTGAGGCCGACATTTTCTGCCTCCTGGGAGAAGACCACGTCAGCAAAGATAAGGGTGTATTCAGCTCACTGCTCAGGATTTGTAATGATTGTACAGATAGGAAATAGTAGCAGGAACAGTTAAGGCTTGTTTGCTAATCATGTAATCTAAATACGAAAATTGATAGGCTATCCAAGAAGTGATAGTTCCTGATAAAACATTATATTAATAGGCCATTGCTTTTATTGTTACTAATGATGCACTAAGAAATAATTAAAAAAATTGATTTGAAGAAGGTAGGAATGAATTCTTAATAAGCCTTATGCCCAGTTCTTTTTGTGCCACTGTCTGAATGTGAAATTTATACCATACATGACTGTATGTCATTTAAAGAATATTTTAATTGGCAAAAGCCATTAGGAAACCTTTATTTTCTTTTTTTCTTTTTTTTTTTTTTAAAGATTTATTTTATTATTATATGTAAGTACACTGTAGCTGTCCTCAGACACTCCAGAAGAGGGCACCAGATCTCGTTACGGATGGTTGTGAGCCACCATGTGGTTGCTGGGATTTGAACTCTGGACCTTCGGAAGAGCAGTCGGGTGCTCTTACCAACTGAGCCATCTCACCAGCCCCCGGAAACCTTTATTTTCATCTTTGTCATAAATCAGTGTGTCTATACTGACTGGGAAGTTTTATGTCCCAGCATATAACTTTTGCTTGTGTTCATTAACACAGATTCTCAACTTTGATTTAGGGATGTGGTCTCTTTTGCTGTTTGGAAGCATTGTAGTGGTCTTCACTTCATTCAGAAAAGCAAGGGGCTGGGCGTGGTGGCGCACGCCTTTGATCCTGGGAGGCAGAGGCAGGTGGATTTCTGAGTTCGAGGCCAGCCTGGTCTACAAAGTGAGTTCCAGGACAGCCAGGGCTATATAGAGAAACCCTGTCTCAAAAACCAAAAACCAAAAAAAAAAAAAAAAAAAAACCAACCAAAACCCCCAAAAAACAAACAAAAACAAACAAACAAAAAACCCCAAAAAACAGACAAAGCAAGGGATTGAATGACCTCTAGATCATACGTTTAGCTGGCAATGTATTTGTGCTGATGTTGGTTATTGTATTTACTTACTGGAAACAAACTCCTGAGATAAACAATGGAAAGGTGGAAACCTTTGTTTTGGCTCATGATTTTAAAGGGTTTGGTTCATGGCTGCTTGGCTTCTCACAAAGAAAATGTCCTGGTGGAGCGAGAGAGTGGGGGAAGGGGGCTGTTCTTCATGGTAGACAGCAAGCAGAGGAGGAATTGGATTAGAGGACTGGTATAACTGTCAGAGGTTCACCTCCTCTTTCTAAGTGCACCTCCTACTTCCCATAACTTTCCAAAATAGTGCCACCAGCTGGGGACTAAGTTTCAAACACATGAACAGTTAAGGGTCATATTATATCCAAGCCATGACGGTGCTTGAGACAGGAAAGTAGACTTTTCCAACTTTCTGAGGTGTTCACTCTGGTGTTTGATTAAATCATTCCCCCTCAGGCACTTCTTAACTTTGACATTGATTATCCTTAGCTGATAGAGCATTAACATTATCCCATTGCAGAACTGTTTCCTATTTCTTGTTCCTACTTAAATCCTGGAACAGTTTCCTGTTCTTCTTTTGGACCAAGAACAAATTAGATATTAAATAATCTCTTAGGAATGTATCTTCAGTGCCAGTTAACTTGTTGAATATAACACTGGCGTGTTATGTTGCTATTCTTTCATGGAATATTTATCAATAACAACCAAGGTTTATAACCCTTATGACTAGGGAGCATCAGCTGTTCTTCACTGAAAACATCAGTGAGATGAATTCCCATTTTTATCATCTATAAATATCAGAATCAGAAGACTATCACATTTGTTATGAGAGATATATGTAACCTACTTTAAAATATTTTAAGTATTTACCTTGATTTGATAGATTATAATTACGTATACTTATGGGATATAACATGATATTCTGATGTGTGTAAACGACATAGATTGGTTGATTTAACCTTACATATTCGTAATCTTAGGAGTTTTTTGTCCTTTTTTTTTTTTTTTTTTTTATTTCTTATGAAAGCCCCAGAGAACAAGATTGCCCTTAGCACATGCCACATTTCTGTATTCATCACTGAGTTCTGCAATTCTCCAGTGGGCCATCTTTGTCTTTGTGAGGCAGAGTCTCTCTCAGGCTTGACCTCGCACTTGTTATTCTGCCTCACCCTTCACAATTGCTGGACTGATAGGTGAGGGGCGCCATGCCTAGCATTCCTTACAATTTTAAATAACTTTCCTTTCACCACATCACAGTAACTCCCAAACTGTTACCAATTTCCACAAGAAACTTCTGGTACTTTTTCTCTTAAATCTAATTTTATTTCTTTATTACATGTGTGTGTATGTGTGTTTGTGTGTGTGTGTGTGTGTGAGTCTGTGTCAGCACATGATTTACTTAATTATTTGAAATGTATGGGTGTTTTACCTGCATCTATGTAGCTGTATCATTATGTGTGCCTTGTGCTTGTAGAGATCACAGGAGGCCATAAGAGGCCCTGGACCTTGAGTTACTGAAGGTTACGTTCCAAGTGCCACCATGTGGGTGCTGAGAACCGGATGGTCCTCTGTAAGAATTGCAAGAATTCTGAATTATCTCTCCAGTACTTGGTATAGTATTTTTTTTAAAAAACACAATTTGCATCAATCATATATGAAAAATTAGTAGAAGTAAATATAAAAGCTAAGAGCAAATTAAAGTTATAAAAGTAAACACTCTTAATTGCTATAGTTTCATTTTTCATAATTGTTGTAGACAACTTCTCTGTCTTCCTGTGTACAATGTCTGCATGTGTGTGAATATGCTTGCCTGTGCAGGTATCTGTGAAGGCCAGAGGAAGAGGTAGGCACCGAGTCTTTTCATTGATGGATCTCTACCTTATTTTTTGAGATACGGTCTCTAAATGATGGACACAAAATCACCAACTGGCTAGAAGGACTAGTCAGCTAGCCCCAGGGATCTTCCTGGCCCTGCCTTTAACACTGGAATTACAGGCCTGTGCCGCCACACCCAGTTCTCGACAGAGTGCAGGGATCTGAACATTGCTCCTCAAAATCACATAGGGAGTACTTCACGCTATGAGCCACCTTCCCAGCCGGCGTCTTCCTGTGCATGATGTCTTTGGTTTTCTTATTAGTCTTTGCTCAACCTTCAGTTCTCTAGTGTTTTAAAATATGCATGTATCCGTAATTCACATAAATTTCCTAGATATTGAATATAGATCCCCTCGTCTGTAAGCTCTACTAAAATGTTAACAAGATAGGCCCATATGCATTTGGCAAAAAAATTATTGAAAGAATTCAGATGCTAATAAAGTTCACAGCGTTTCAAATAGTTTTACAAGGTTTCAGAGGCTCTAAAAGAGACTACTTGTTCCAAAAGGCACAGTAACTTATCCAGAAGAAAAGTCTATTTTTACTTATTAAGGCATGTATAATGACCACTTTTTAATAATGTTTGAGCATTTACAAAGGTTTTATATTAAAATTTTTCCTACAAAAGGAAATTTTCTATAGAAAAATTTTTATATAGAAAAAGTATTTAAACACTAAAATACTATTTTTCACCTGTCTTGGAAGCTAAGCTATCAATGTGATAGCACATTACCAAGATATAGAGGAAGAGACATTCTGATATATTACTATAGTTTGTTAATAATATGTTAAAATTACAAGTGCACCAATTTTTCCTTTGGGAATTTACCCTATAAACAACTTCACATATAGGGAAGGAAACACATTGGAGATTATAAAGGAGTAATTCTTCATAATAGTTGAGCATTTGAGCTCTATTTTTTTTATTTCATTTATTTATTTATTTATTTATTTATTTATTTATTTATTTATTTATTTTTGAGCTCTTTATATCCCTCTCTTACCTTCTCAGAGGGATTCTTTCTATTATGTATGAAGTAGACCAAGGAAAATCTTACGAAAGTCAAATGTTGTGACGTATTTGCATGTGTGGGGGCTGTGTGGCCTTGTGGGCCTGTGGGTGTGTGTACGTGCATGCATTAGGACAGAGGAGGGTGTTCTCTATTTCTCTGCCTTGTTCCTTGGAGGGAGGTTCTCTCATTGAAACGGGAACTTGGGTTTTAAGTCTAGGATGGTTACAGGAATGCTTTTTTGTAATGTTGAAAATCCAGGTTCTATCTGACTTTTTCATAGGTCTGAGGCTCTGGGTTCAGATCCTTGTGCTTGCCTACCTAGGGCCATCTCTTACTCCAGGATTTCTTCTCTTACCAGATAAGTCACACAGACTCTTTTATTTTTGCATTTAAAGGGGAATTTCTTTTCTTTTTTCTTTTCTCTTATTTCATTTCATTTTATTTTTTGAGGCATTTTTTTATTAGATCTTTTCTTCATTTACATTCCAAATGCTATCCCCAAAGCTCCCTATACCCTTCCCCCACGTCACACAGACTCTTAATAATTGTCTTCTATTTATCTTGATATATCCATTTTTAGCTTGAAACCTTAGACCTTTTTTCTCAAACAACCAAGAAAGTTTCTAACGGTAGACTACTCAGTTCTATTTCTTTGTTAGTTCATTTTGAGCAGTCTGTTTCCATTAGCTACTGAATAGCAAGGCTGTGATTTTGGCAAAGACAAGTTTAATATGCAAGTTTATATCTATTGTATGTAGAATTATAGAAAACTGGTTTAAATTTTCTATTTTGGAATCACTGCCTTTTTATCTGTATGAGCCATTTTAATTTCCTGTGTTGAAATATTTTATAATATCCCAAATAGTCAGAATTTCATCTGGCTTTACTTCTTTCATTTTCTCTGTAATCACAGTCTAGTGCAAAGTTATTTTAGTGTTTCCTTTTGAAGCTCTGTTTATTATTTATTTTAATAATATAAATTCATATACTCTGAACCATAGTCAAATTACACTAAAAAAGTGACAGTATTTGCAATCTGACTGAAGAGACTGTGTGATATGTAATGAGACTCGGGACTTGATGGTTAATTAAACCGTTAATTAAAATTGTTTAATGATTCTCTTTTTCCAAATGCTTATATTCTATTTATTGATTATGTCTTCACTTTATCCTTTTCAGATTCATATATTTATTCTTCAATATCCATGATATAGTTGTTTGCTACCCTTTTAGGAAAGAAATCTTATCCCTTTGTGTGCTTTGTTAAGAATCCTACTTTATTTCTAGAATGTTCTAAATGCCTCCAAGTTCTTCACTGGACTACTGAATCCTTGAACTGTGATAAAAATAGAAATCATTTCTTTTTCAAACTTGTACTCATGAACTCTAGTTCCTCTTTAGACTTTCTAAACTTCTTCCAGTGAGTCTCTTTAGTGTATACCTTACAAAAATCTCTGGGAGATATTAACGATACAGAGGGAAGAGCCCACTCACACAGAGTGTTTTTACACCATGTAGTATAACCCATCTGACAGTTGTTGTGTAGAGCTACTTCTTCAAATACCGAGCAGGAAGTTTCTAGAGGGTGATGATGTCTGGATATCTTCCAAGTCTTCAGTTCTGATACTATATACCTGTAGACAGCATCGTAGTCTACACATTGAGGATGTAATCCCATAGGACTGCTTCTATTTGAGATGCCCTTTATGAGCACTAGGCTGTTACTAAGGTTCCCATATTCTCCTTTGGGTTTGATTAATTTGGTGGAGTGACTTTATTTACCATAAAGAATATTAGAAAAGGTGTAGATAGATGGACAGTCCGGTGGAAGAGAGTGCCTACTGTGTACTTTGCGAGCCTCACAGCCAGTGGACTGATGATCCACATGAAATAAAGGATGAAAGTTGAGTCATTACCTACCATCTTTGCAGGTACTGGGTCAAAAACTTCCAGAGTCTGACCTTGCGGTTTATTCTTCTTACACAATTAAGCTTAGTAAAACTTTGGGAAGGAGTTTCCACTGAACAGTGATCACAACAAAGCTTTTGGCATAACTTCATAGGCGCTCTGCAGCAAGGTAGCCCTGTGACCTTTACAATAAGAATGCATTCTATTGGCTCCTAAACAGAGCTTGGGGCTAGGGCCTAGGAGAAGAATCTGTGATAAATGTAAGAATAGATTCTGTTGGTGGAGGACTCAGAGTACATGGGGCCTCTTTCATAGTAATGGGTTCTGTTCTCTGAGAGACAAAGCTCAAGATCATAGCCTAAATAATGCTCAGGATACTGAGGGGTTCAGGTGGAAGCTGGCTCTTAATGAATAGCATCGGAAATGATCAACAAGTTGGTTGACCACTTTCATGTTGGCATTCTAGGTGACCAGGTATCATTCATTTCCTTCCATTGAAGAAAATTGGCCCATGTAATTGACAATCCAGGTTTCTCTAATACTTACTCTTGTGCATTGTACCAATATAGCAGAATGTATGAGAAGAGACAGTATCCATGCTGTCTCTAGGTGTGCCACTTTCCAGACATTACCTTGTTCAGTTATTTGGAAGTTCTTTGTAACATTTTTATGGAAATCTCATTTTATAGGAATGATCAGTAATATCTTTGCTTATTGTTGACCAACTCATATGTTTCCCTTCCACCTTTTCCTTGCCTCTTGAGTATTGGGCTGAATTTTTAGCTTTTTATTCATGCTTTGATTTTTCCAGTGATTACCTCTCACTGTCTGTGTCTAGGGACATTGAACCATTAGTCACCTCAGAAACTGACAGAAGTCATTTCTACCAACTTAGAAGTTCAAGGATTGGATTTTAAAAGCTGTGTGTCAGAAAGCATGGATGAAGACAAAATACCGATTTCATAGTATCACAGTTTAATCAAGTGTGTGAAAACCATTACTGTGCTCAATATAGTGACTTTAGTCCATTATTATATTCCTAAAAGCAGTTTTTATATTTATAGTTCACTGTTTGAAAAATTTATCGTTATGTATGCAATGAATTTTGATTATATCCATTCCCTACTCCTTCTAACTCTTCCCAGAGTACTCCTCAAATCTCCTACCTCATGTTTTTGTTTTTTTTGTTTTTTGGGCTTTTTTTGTTTTTTTTCCCTGAGACAGGGTTTCTCTGTGTAGCCTTGGCTGTCCTGGAGCTCACTCTGTAGACCAGGCTGGCCTTGAACTCAGAAATCCGCCTGCCTCTGCCTCCCAAGTGCTGGGACTAAAGGCGAGTGCCACCACTGCCTAGCTTTTTTTTTTTTTTTTTTTTTTTTTTTTTTAATAACCCACCAATACCAATTCCAAGTATGGCTGCTTTTCTGCACATTATATTGTAGGTCCTATAGCAGCCACACTTCCAAAGAAAAATGACCCCTCCTCCACCAGCTCTCAGCTGCCAATAGCTCCTCAGGGGTAAAGCCTCATTAGTCTTTCTTCCATTCCTGCAGCAGTTTTGATTGAGTTGTTGTTATAGGTGACTACAGTTGGCTTGACATTTGGATCCAAATGCTGTGTTTACATTTACCATTGCATTTTGTATTATCTTGAAGATGTGAAGAACTTTTGCATTTTTCTTCCAGAATAAAGCACACATTCTTTCTACACTATCTTTTCCATGTCTTCCAGTTGGTATGCATTCCTTCTAAATTTAACAAGTTGAATGGGATCAAAGATCTTAGAAACCAGTGTTGAATCAGCTTCAGTAATTGTAGTTGCTGTTGCTGACTTCTCTCACCTTGGACTTTTAGATATTTAGATATATATGTTAGTCAGCTTTTTCATTCCTTGGACCAACCACTTGTTATTCAAAAATAGAATTTATTTTTCCTCAGCTTCAGAGGTATCAGTACATAGTGCCTTGTTTTGTTGTTTCTGGGCCTGTGGTGAGGCAGAACCTCATGGATACAGGAACAAAGGCAAAGGGCCAGAGACTGAATCTGCCTGTTCTAGGTGGTTTCTTTCCCCTTTTCATTCCAGATGAGCCCTCCCTGTCTTGTGTGCCGGAGCTCTCACAGATATATCTAGATAGGTTAGTGATAGGTCAATTTAGTCAGACTATCAATAAAAATCAACCATCACGGTATAGTTTTAGACTTATGAATGAAAAAAAGGAATATACCAAAAATTGATTTGTGTTAGAGTTGGGCGCAGTGCCAGGTCTTTTGTTTTTGAATCCACTCAAGGAGATGGCTTTGGTTTGCAGATGGTTTTGATGGAAGATAAGATACCCAGTACTTTCCTTCTTTGAGTTTTCCAACTAAAACAAAACACAAGGAACATAATGCTTATTTGAAAAAAGAAAATATCACACTCCCTCGCTCTGAAATCTAGGAGTGGAACATGCCTAAGGGAGGGTACCCCTCCCCCAATTTGAAACGTGCCCTAACTCTTGAGACAACAGTCAGTGAACATTTGTTATTATTGCAGCGGTTTTGGACTGGAAACATCTCAGTCCATAAAATGTGTTCTTGACTTAAAAACATTCTGAGGAATATTTCCCATCCGAATACTTCTGAGTAATAAGATGTTTGTGCCAGCATATAGTCTGTGTTTTGGTCCTGTAATATTGGGTAGTATATAGCCAGAGAAATCATAGAGTAGAGTCATTCGTTCCTGGGATGAGAGTTTCTAAACTCAAATGATAGTTGATATTCTGGCTTCTTTATACCTTGCTTGGAAATCCAGGAATGGACTTAATTAAAATGACCAGATGGGAATAATACGTAACTAGTGGGCTACTGTGTGGATTTTCTTAGAAATACAGTCTTGATGTTTAGCTTTTTTTGATGTTTGTTAAAGAAAAATTATCATAATGTTAACTCATGAACTAGAAGGGTAAGTTAACGTTTTTAAAGTGAGTCATTTTTTGAATGACTCTTTCTGTCTGATCTTTGTCAATTTTATGCAGAAATGGAAGGCATAGAAATGAAAAAAATATTGTATTGGTATGAGGTGATTTTTTTTTTGTCAGTGAGTAGGTACATATATATTTTATATGTCCATTACCCTTACTTTCTCTCAACCTTTAAATATTGTAACTGTGTATAACTTACTCCTCCAAGATACTTTGTCTACCGTTATGGTTAATGTTAATGCTCACATCAACCATTTGCTGAAAGAATGGAGCCCTTGTCTCGCCACTAACCCTGCCCTTTTAGATTATCGCAGCCTCTCACTGAACCAGGAGCTCACTGCTTTGGCTAGACTGCCAGGCTGACAAGCTGCAGGGATTTGCTGTGTGGCCCCCACCTGCTGCCTGGCATTATCGTGCCTGTCACCATGCCTGGTTTCCCACCTGGGGGGTGGGGTGGGGATCTGAACTCAGATGTCCTGCATTAACTCCTGTGCCAATTGGGACATCTTCCTAGCCCTAAAGGCTCACTCTTTGGATATCTTTCTAAACCCTTTTCTCTGTTCTGTTTCTCTTTTATATGATTCATCCCATCTTTTTATTATATATCTTTATGTTTATTCACTTTTGCTTCTTTCTTCTTTCCCTGGACTGAGGGTAAGTAGATTATATTATTGTTGTATCATCAAGTCTGGGACAGCCTAACACATAGTAGTCACTTAATAAATGCTTGCTTCTCCTGCTAGTCTAGTAGCTCATTCTTTATCACTGCCTAGTTCTTATATACTTACTGCATATATAGTGAATGAATGCATATATAATGCAGTATTAAATGTTAGATGGCTCAGCTGCTACTACTGAAAATGTTTCTGTCTTTTAGATTAAATTATTAAATTAATTATTACTTAAATTTGTTTTGCTATCTGAACAGGTGGCAGTTCTAGATGTGCCTGTCTGAGTGAACTCTGAAATGCCCCTTGCTTTTGGTTTCTAATGTTGCTGTAGGTTTTCCTTTAGAGAAGTATCTGTGTGTTTACCTGAAGAGAAGAGAGAATACTTTGTATGGTTCACACCTAAGCATATGTGCACTATTTAAAAAATATCTTTGTTTAGTAACATTGTAGATTTAATTCTGCCTTCACTTGTTTGAAGTGGTTCCCATATTTACTCATTTTATCTATAGTCTGCTTTAATTAAAATAAGCAGCCCAGGTCTTTCAGTAACTTACTTTGATTTCTGGGCATTGAAATAATCTTGTTTTTGTTTGTTTGTTTGTTTGGTTTTTTTTTTTTTTTTTTTGAGACAAAAACATAGCCCTCTACATAGCTCTGGTTGGCTTAGCCCTTTACATAGCCCTGGTTGGCTTAGCCTTCTACATAGCCCTGGTTGGCTTAGCCCTCCACATAGCCCGGGTTGGCTGTCCTACAACCTATCATGTAGATCCTGCTGATCTTCATGTCACAGAGATCTTATTGTCTCTACCTCTCCAGTGCTAGGGTTAAGGTATGCAGCACCCCACCCAGTTTATCTTGATTCTTACTTACATATACTATTAATTTTGTTGCTGTTTTGAACAATTTCATAAAATCTTGATTTTGGTTGTACAACAGGTTTTAACAATTTCATGCCAATCTCAAGAATTTACGAAGTATAATGCTTTACAACAGAGAAACATGAATAATATATATTAAGCATTTGGGCAATAGTAAAAATTTATGGCAGTGGAAATGGCTACTAATGGTAATGGCAATTAGGTAAATGAAAGGTTATGAAGTGTATAAAGAATTTCTTACCTTGGAGTTGAAAGAGACTCTAGAATAATTGTATCCTACCATTCTGTCCACCTTAGCAGAATGAAGACGGATGCAGTGGCTTGCTCAGAGCACAGGAGTTACTGACAGCTTAGCTAGAACTTTCTTCAGGTTTCCTTGTAATGAAATGGTGGGCAGATGCTGGTTATCATGCAAGTGCATGCAGCTTGCAGAATTTTAATTGTCCACAAAGACTCTGGATTTCATTTTGGTGTCATGGAGCAAAAATTGAAATGTATGAAGCATACCTTGACAAAAGTACAATATTTTTCCACTCTGTATTTAATGGGAACAAAAACGCCTTTGATTTACACTGTAGTATTTTATTATATGTCTGTGTTATTTTCTGTTTAATTCATGAGTGATAGACCACAAAGAAATATGTGGTACAGTCATTTCTTAGAAGCAACATGCTTCCAGCATGGTCTGCGGACCTGCCATAGTGTGGACAAACATGAAATACCAAAATGGAGAGTAACTTTTAAAAAGCTTGTTTAGTAGTTGGGCAGGATTAGTGTGTGTGTGTGTGTGGCATAGACACCTAGAATGAGTCCTTTGCTTTCTTTTACTTTTATAGAGATGTGTTAGATTTTTAGAGTCATTGCTGTGTGGTAGACTGGGTGAATGGAGGACTTTGGTCCCAAGAAGTCTGAGGGGCTTTGCTTTGTGGAGAGAAGACTATCCCTGTGAAAAGTGAGAGTGTGAACTGCAGACAAGACAAAGGGCCCTGGCCTTTTACGTTTATTCTTGGGATTGAGGGCATTGCTTAATTGGAATAATTACTAAATATGGTTTATGCTATGAAGATCAGAGTTTCAAAAGTTTAGATATTTTAAAGCTATGCTTATTTCCTATTTGTGTGCAGATCTTCACCCCCTCCCCCATTAAAAGCACATATCCATTCTCATTTGGGAATTCCCAAGTTTTCTTGATGTTTATGGAGTTTTTATCTTAGGACATCTGACAATGGTTTGCTTGTGGGCTATGGAAGGTTTTCTCCTCACTGTGGAAGTATTCTGGTGGTGCTGGTGGTCAGGAGCCATGTTTTGAAAAGCTCTGCTCTAAGGTTTTGCTAAATCATAAGTTCATTGGTTTTTGGTTATAGATGCCTTTGAGAGTCTGGAGAAAGTTTTACTAGATGGAAAATGTGTGCATGCTTACGTGCAATTTTAGATGACCTGTCTTGGCTTGACTAGAACCTGGCGGAGGAAGAGGAGAGGAGATTAGCGATATATGCTTACCCTTGTTAATCTGTTCCAGGGCAAACTAGAATTCACTTTCTTTTTTAAAATTTTTATAATTAATTGTGACTTTGTTTATAAAGCTATTCCACTAAGTATTCCAGATAAGAACACTGATTTTCCTACTTATGACAAGTTTACTTGGTTTTGAAATGTTATTGGATGTGTTCTTTTTACAAAAAAACAAACATTCACATTTCTGGTAGACTGGTATTTATATGCTAACTGCAAAATTCATGAACTCTTTGGTTACAGATGACAAATTGACTGTAAAATGCAAGTGTTAATACAGCATCGCAGTAGTGAAGCAGGGCTTAAGAAGATGTGTTTTATTTGGACTTTGTTGAATAGAATGAGAATTGTTGTCTAGTAACCTGGTCCTGTGTTTGAATCAGTGGTTCCTGACTTTAAGGATGGTGATGTTAACACTGGCTCACCTGTTTGCTTTTTTTTTTTTTTTATTCATAATGACACACACTTTGAGGTATTCTCTGTACTGTTGCCATATAAGGTAATTTCCCCCTAACTTTTTGTGTTAAATTGCTTACAGTTTGACTCACACACTAAAAAATAGAACCCACACTTAAAGTGCTTGAATGAGTCAGAGTCTAGTTGTTTTATTCAGAAAGGATGTCAGTGATTGTTTGCCAACTTTGCCACTCCACTGTTCCAACCTACAAAAAGCCAAATCATTTTATTTCAAAGAAAAAGGCTTTCAATGCAAAGCAAGCTCAAAATTTAAAGGGATACTCTGTTAGGCATCTCTGTTAGTCTACTTTCTGTTGCTGTAACAAGATATTTGATTTGGGGTACTTTATGGAGGTAAGAATTTGATTTAGCTCATAGTCTTAGAACACATTTAATCTCTGGGCATGGTTGTAAACATTTTTCTAGGGTTTGATAGAATAACTAGCTATTTCAACAAATGAAGCAAAATGTAGGCATTGAACTAAAACAGCATTAGCAAACTTTCAGTTTTAGAGAATGCAAGTTCAGGATTAGGTTACACCTTGATGAAGGCCTTCTAGCTTGGGTAGACATGTGATGGATTAGCATCATCTGGTGACTCTGTAGGCACAAGTCACGTGGCAAGATGGGAAGCCAGAGAGAAGGGCTGCACCCAGTCTTGCTCTTCTATTAAAAACCCATTCCTGTGGATTACTTCACAGTAATTAATCCCTTCTGAGAGGACAGTGCACCCAGCAGTACTTCTAGTGTGTGAACCACAGCCACAGCATAGCAGTTTCCAAAGCAGTGACAACCATTTAAAACTGATCTTTAGCATCATTTGAGGACTAGTTCCTGTACAGACAATATACTATAACGTAAGACGGAACACTACATGCTCTACTGTAATATTGTAAAATAGATAAAAAATGATTAGAGTGATAGCAATCCAATCGGGATTTGAGAACCCTTAGCTACATTTTTTTTTTTTAATAATACTTCATGACTGTTTCATTGTTTGTTTGTTTGTTTGTTTGGTTTATGATCTGCCAGTTCAGTGGTTTCCAACCTTTCTAATGCCTTATTACAGTTCCTTATGTTGTGGTGACCCCAAACCATAAAACTTTTTTTGTTGCTACTTCATGACTGTAATTTTGCTACTGTTATGAATCATAATGTAAATGTTTGTGTTTTTCAGTGATCTTAGGTGACCCTGGTGAAAGGGTTGTTTGATCCCCAAAGGAGTTGTGACCCACAGGTTGAGAATTACTGCTCTAGCTGCTAATAGAACCCCTCTTGCATTTTATTTATGATACTAATAATGATTTGGTGGCATTCACTCAGCATTGGCAAGAAAACAAGTTCTCTGTTGTAGGTGTGGCTTTTTTACATTCTTACATGTTTCTGAGAGTCAATGGAACAAGCTACATTATAGTGCCCTGAGAAATACACTGGAGATAGGCTCTTACAAAATTTTCACTATAGACTCATGTTTTTTAATTTAGTTTTTAAATTCTGTAATAGAGATAATAGATACTGGAAAATACATTTTAAAACAAATTAAACATTATTCATTAATTAGATTAAAAAACACTACCTTTTCTAGTTCTTTGCCTCAAGAAAATCCTGTTCATCAGATAAATGAAACTTTTTAGCATTCCGCCCCCCCCCCCCCCCCCCCCGCAGCCCCTTCCTCCCATGTTTTGGTGATTGCTGTTTAAAAACAAAACAAAACAAAACAAAAAAACCAATAGCTTTTATTTTCCCATGGTTTGGTTCTCATGGTTTTTGACATGGGAAACTTCTGTTAGCGTTCCTTTCTGAAGCAATCATATTTATTGTTTCTTTTTTACACTGACTATGTCTGTGGCATTCCTGCCATACTGGTGGTGCTAGGGTCATGTGTTTTAAAGCATTCCGTACTTTTTGAAAATATGCAGAAAGCAGAAAGCTATGACTTGGTAATGTCTCCTACCCTACATATTTATTATAGGGCACTTTCAAAAACTTTTTTTTTTTTTCCTAAACTAACAGCAAGTGCTGTGTTTAGTGAAATCAAAATGTTGTTTTATACATATTTAAAAGCTGATTTCTTATGAATTTTGATTTCCATATTTTAGTAAATTGTGTCTGTGTGGTATTTTTTGACTTTTTAAACTGCTAGCCAATTTTCAGTGAAATAAAAAACCAGTTTCTACTTTTTATTGAGCATTTCTTATAATTTGGAAAGGTGAATTTCATTAGTGGATTCTAGGACAGTCACTACTGTAACCAAGCTTTGCAGAGTTAGCAGCTGGAGTAGGCGGTCACTTTAACAGAGACTCTAAGGAGGTAGGCTGCTGTGTATCTGTGCACAGATGTGACAGGATGTGGTCACCTTCAGGAGTCATAAGGAACTTTTTAGTGGGTAAGATGGTTTTCTTTTTTTTTTTAATTTAATATTATTCAAACATTTTATTATATATATACTCTTGTAGAGCTCAGAGTCTCTCCCTTTTGGTCCCCGCAGTTAGTAAGATGGTTTTCTAACCAGCATCTCTTGGAGACAGTTGCCTTGGTAGTTTGCCTGTCTCGGGTGTTTTCATTTCAGTCTTATAAAGATGCAGCAAGGCTTTTTCTTTTTAATTAAAAGGTTCTAGGA
Source organism: Mus caroli (assembly GCF_978045245.1). Taxonomy (NCBI): domain Eukaryota; kingdom Metazoa; phylum Chordata; class Mammalia; order Rodentia; family Muridae; genus Mus; species Mus caroli. The sequence goes on from NW_028227258.1 coordinate 17,688,911, forward strand.
GGAAACCCTGCTGGAACCATGTATTCCTAAGGAAACTAAAGACTTTAGTGACTCACAGTTACTAATTGTATTTAAGTTCTTGATAAAATTGTTAAGTAAATTAGGAAGTTACACTATTGCACTGTAGGTCTGTCTTGCCAGGCTGGTCATCGTTATAACTTACAAGGTTCACAGCTGGGGAAGATGGATGACTCCTTTTCTTATTGGTATAACGGAGCAACAGTGTTCTTACTAGACACTAGAGACCAGAAATAAAGACCTTGTCCCAGAAATGGGTAACTTTTAGAGTTGTTGGGATAGCAGTTACAGCACTGTGAATGCTGGCCAGTAGGAATGAAGCTTTTAGATTAGTTCCAGTTTTATTTCTCCATGTTCTATGACTTGAATATGTGGTGTTGTCAGAGGGTCTTACTGTCACACAGCCTAGCTGTTCATCAACTGATAAATAGAAAATAAAACTATGGTATATTTACACTTATTACTCGGCTATTAAGAAAATTAAAGTTAGCAGGTAAATAAGTAGAGCTCCAGAAATCCTGATTGAGATAAACCAGGCTAATAAAAACAAACATTGTATGTTTTCTTTCATTTATGGGGTGTTGGCTTTGACTCTTTAGATATGTGATTTTTCATTTGGAATACTCACAAGCATCAGAAAATTACTAAGGGACCATAGAGGAAGTTCATTTAAGAGAAGGGGGAATAGAAGGCACTATTATAAAGGTTTAATTGAAAGTATAGAACAAGGAGAGATAAATTAGGGCTGGGGAGGGAAGGGCAGGAGAAGGAGGAAACTGGGAGGGATGAAGAACACTAAAGATTTTTCAAAGAACACATATGAAAACCCATTATGAAGTTACACTAAACCGAAGCCTACTAGAACAACTGAGGCTAACAATTAAAGCCCTGGTTTTTGAGTTGCTGGCCATTGAGGTTGCCAAGACCTCCAAACATTGCAGGCTATTGCCAGAGATCTTAGTTACCCTGCAGAGTTTGACAGCTCCTTTTCTCCTGATAAGTAGTGTGGTGAGAATGTGTGAGCTATACAGAGGACGGTTTTACTCTGGGTTGCCATTCTGGAGGTTCAGAGTTGAAGGACCATGCCTGGTGATGGCGTTCTTTCTGACGGAGCCTCATGGGTACTGAGAGGATGTCACTTGAGAAGACAGGGGTGGTGGAGCAGGTTCCATTTCTGTTCTTTTTATAACTATAAGCCATCAGGATTTCATCTTGGGAGCCTGCTCCTAATTACCACATTGGATACTAATCACAAAGGGCTAAATTCTAAACGGCATAGATTAAATTTCTTCAGTACCTTACAATGGAGATTAAACCACAGCAACTAAGGCCTTGGGAGCACCATATTTAAACTTTAGCAAGCACTGTTTTGGAAATGTGACTGGAGATGAAAGCCCAGGAAGAGTAAGGTGAAAACTTTCGTGGTAGGCTAGTAGACAAGTAGGTAAGATGGAGGCGGAAGATGGTCATCGTGGGGTCGGACTAGTAGAATAGATAACATTTAGATATTTCTTACTTGTGGTACTCAGGAAAGGGGCAGAATTCATGAAGCTGCATGAGATTTCTGTGTTCTGTGATCTGAAGGTAAGGACAACATAAAGACAGTTCTGAGAGGAAATGCAGAGAAATCAGCTGTAAACATTTTGAGACTATGGTAGGGTCTCAGCATATAGTAGGCATAAGCAGTCAGAGAGTACAGCAGTTCATATTTTGATCCTGTCTTTGGTGTAATTATATTCTTTCTGCATCTTGTATTGCTTTTATATGTGTTAGAAAGACAGTATTTAAATGGCTTCTGACTGTATTTAGGACAAATGCCACAGGATTCCGTTTCTGTGTTTTAAGGCTTCTGTATAAGAAAATTTAAGGTAATTGAGCTGTTTCTGTTTCTGGTTCATTTTAGTTGTAAGCTTGCCCCCTTGACCAGTATAAAGTCTAGGATGACTTGTTTAATTTATAGTTGTCCTCATCCAGACTCTGAATTTCAATGTGTTTGATTATTTTAATAGATAATATCTGTCCTTTGTCTTCTGGGCTATATTCTTATTTTCTGATGACACCTGTAACTTTGTAATATAGTTTCCATATAGATGAACTTTAAAAATTGTGTAGGATAGAGAAGATTTTTAAGATCATCTGGATACCTTCTACATTTCTCATGATAGCAATCCGAGGTCCAGGGAATAGTAACAGCATTTATTGAGTTATATAGTATCTCATGTTATCTATTGTAACAGTCCTTTAAGTGAGAAAATTGACCTCCAAGTCACATACAAAATAATGGCATGATTGAATGAGCAACTATTTCTCTTCTAAATGAGCTTCACAGTTTCAATAATGTAGTTTTGTGCAGTAGAGATGAACAGTAAATATATTTTCTATTAGAGTAAATGTTTTCTTTGATATTTAAGTTAACAAGGAGAAATACTATTACAGCAGCTTACTTATTACTTAGTACAATGAAATCATGTTAGTTACTGAGTAGAATGCATGTTCTGTCAAAGTCTGTGATGGGATGAAACATAAGTATGTCAGTTTACCACTTGACACTGTTTTCCTGAATTTTAAATATAAATGATTATTTTTTGTGTATTGGGATTGGTCTGCTTTAAGGAAGGAATTTAACAACTGATAATACGGAAAACCTAAATGAACATAATATATTGTATTTATTCCTTTGCCCATTATTATATAGCAGTTCTAATTTTTTCTTTCTTTGTTTTAATTGGTATTTTTTACTAAGTTTTTCCTTTAAGCTTTTTAAAAATTACTGTGGTAGTGGAAAACTGTTTGTAACTTATTTAGTTACCTATGTATTTTTAAGTATGCAATTAGGCTGTATTAACTGAATATATTCCCAGTGTTATATAGTCATCATCCCTGTTTATTGAAAGTGTTCGTTGTCCCAGTAGAATCTCTGTGATATCTTACTGATTGTCTCCTGGTTTTGGCCTGGTCTCATCTGTCTCAATCTGCTTAGCCTAGTTGGATGCTAAGCTTGCCATTGGCTTAAAATGGTTTCTTTTGTTTGCATTTGTTTTATATTTCTAAATATTTATGAAAACTGCATTGTTTTTCTATATATTGTCATTTTGTATTCGCTTTCCTGAGGCCATGAAACATATTTGCAGCTTGTAAGAAGTCAAACTAAATGATGTAAGCCATCAGATAAATATATTGAGTAACCAAAGAAACACTGGGAGTTGAGGACTGATACACACACACACAAAAAAAAACCCGTCTGGCAGTCTCAAATCAGCATTTCCTTTCCTTCCTGTTAGATGCCTTGAGCAGGAAGCACACCCAGTATGAAAGATACTTGGGCCTGTGATCTAAAAGAAGTTAATCCCCAAATGCGGATGTAAGCTGGACTCCAGAGGAGGGTGCCAAGATCCTCCCTTCATGTTTTCTACAGACAGAAAGACAACAGTTTAGAGTTTTAAAAGTGTATTTTTAAAAGTAATATACTTTGTTTTAGATTCTATTCTTTTTCTTTTGCTAAAATGAGAATTGTTCACGAATACGGATACTTTACTTCTCTTTCTCTTCTTTAGCAATCACACACTACTGCAGTATAGTAAATAAATGATGAAATGTCGGAGACCATTTTCTAATATTGTTTTGTAACAGAATTTAAGAAAAAAGCATGAAAATCACTTCAATTGTGACCTCTTTTATCAAGCAAGATAAGTTTATGATGCTCCAATAATATATTAATGCAGTTTTTTTGTACGAAAAAGTGTAATTTTATCTGCATTAGCGTTCTTGTATTTTAAACAGTGAGGTTTCTAATGAGATCTGTTTATTGCAGCTGAAGGATGGTGGCAAGGCATCTCAGGCACATGTCAGAATAGGCGACGTGGTTCTCAGCATCGATGGGATCAGTGCACAGGGAATGACGCATCTTGAAGCCCAGAACAAGATTAAGGCTTGTACGGGCTCCTTGAATATGACTCTACAAAGGTAAGAGAGAAACCAGCCCTGGGAATATGTTTCTGTGTTTACTTCATGCTGTGTTTGATGACACAGATTCCCTACTGCTGTTTCAGGTAGACGCATTCAGAGTAGGATGGCTCTTCAGTTGGATATGTATGTGCCATGAGAACTGATGAAAGATGTGGGGTATTTTTCATGTTATCCATGTCTTCGTAAACATTGGTTGTATGTTTTTTGAGAATTGAAGAATTCCTGAAGTTTCTCACTAGAGCTCAGGCTAAGAATTCTTTTTTTTTTTTTTTTCTTTATCGAGATAGGGTTTCTCTGTGTAGCCCTGGCTGTCCTGGAACTCACTTTGTAGACCAGGCTGGCCTTGAACTCAGAAATGCGCCTGCCTCTGCCTCCCGAGTGCTGGGACTAAAGGTGTGCGCCACCACTGCCGGCTTTTTTTTTTTTTTAAGATTTATTTATTATATGTAAGTACACTGTAGCTGTCTTCAGACACACCAGAAGAGGGGATCCATCCGATCTCATTACAGATGATTGTGAGCCACCATGTGATTGCTGGGATTTGAACTGAGGACCTCCGGAAGAGCAGTCAGCCCCCAAGAATTCTTATTATAGGATAAATCATTGCTTCCTATTTGGAACAATATATTAGAGTACAGCCTTCTATCATATAGTTTGACTTTCCCTAGTTTCTTTTTTACCTTTCTTATTTTGAATAGATATATGTATTTGAAGAGTAAACTTTTAATTTCTTTCTTTCTTTTTTTAAGTTCTTCTGTCCCCAGTATTAAATGGTTCTCTTGCTGACGGTAGACAGATGTTTTGAGCATTCTAACACTGGACCAGCATTGCAGTAGCTCAGTGCTTGTTCAAAGCAGTGTTGGCCATGCTGGTTCAGACCTTCTGCATGTGAAGGTCAGAGGTATATGCATTTGAGCATAGATTCAGTACAGTATCTCTGACTTAGTGTCAAGAAAGAGAATCAGTTCTGAACCTTCATTTATAAGGAGCCTGATCATTGGCCAGGATCTTAAGTCCACATTTAATGATTTCTATGTTTAGAGAAACCCTGTCTTGAAAAACCAAAATAAATAAATAAATAAATAAATAAATAAATAAATAAAAAAATAAAAAAAGAAACAATATATTTTTGTTCTTGGAGAATTTCATACATGTATACAATGTATTTTGATTATTCACCCAGCCCTCCCTAAGTGTTCTTGATTTTATCATATATGGAAGATAACATACCTCACCCTTCCCCCCAGTCTCCTAAGAACCCATATTTTCCTGTAAACTGTCATGCAAATTGTCACTCTCAAAGGAATAAAATACAGAGTATCTTCTAAGTATATTTGATAGTAGCAACTTTCCTTTCAGATTCTCTCCTAAGACTAGTGCTTTATGGAGAGCACTTTGGATGCTTCTCTCCTCTTTGCTGCTGATGTTCCAAGGACTAATACTTAAAACATTAAGGCAGGGCAGATACATTTGCTTGTTTAGATGAGGATCAGTGTAAAACTGAGTAGGAGAAAGCTTTAAAATTTATTTGTGGATGTATAGTGTGTAGTATTATGATTATCTAACCAGTTGAATCTTTCCATTTTTGTAAGCTGAAAATTTTTCTTCCAGTGGGACCACAGAATCAGCAGTTATACATATTTAAATTTTTGATAGCTATACATTTTAATGCATGGAAAGACAACCAGTGAAAAAGAAAACCGGTCTATTGCTAATGCTTCCATGGTGCCTGTCTATCTATACAGGCAGACAACATAAACATTGTTACTGATTAAATGAAGATGTTCAGTCTTATTTATAGGTGTTTTTGCCAAGTTTGACTTTGAAAGGCAACAAGTACTTAAGAAGCTTGCCTGAGATAATTAAGGATGTAAAACAAACACGTATGATAATAGCTGTTTCACACAGCCTAAAACTGACTCCATATAGTTTTAAATGCTCCTTCCTGGGCTGTGATTATTTCTTCCATAACTACCTTCTTGTCTGCACATTGTCCTCTTTATTTTATAATCCAGACGCTGTAGTCCTCATTTTTATAAACCAGTACTCAGTGTCTTACTTTCTTTTGAAAACCCCGAGTCTCATAAGAGTAGATGAGAACCAGATGTTACCCTTTTTGGATGCATTGCCAACTCCAGCAGTCTGCTACCCACTCCAATAAAGCTACTGAAGAGCAGAATCTGACTAACTTATGAAGCCGACTCAATATTATAAACCTTTTGGAATTCTGTTGAATCTTATCTTTCTTTTCCCAACATTGATGTTTAGGAACCCAGAATATGAAAAAGAGTTTTAGAATTCTGTTGTAATCAACTGTAATTCCCTTCACGTTTCTAAAGATGTCTTGCATTGGATAATAAGTGCCCTTTGTGGTACTATGTGTAAATTTGAGGTTGTGTGTGTGTGTGTGTAAGTTAGAGTCCACCTAAGATGTTATTTTCATTGGTTTGTTCCTCGCTTGTTAGACCAAGCTGTCCTGTCAGGGAGCAGCCCTAGGAACTGAGCTGCCAGTTTCTACCAATTTCTGTGACTATAAATCACTCCTGTTTTGTTTTGTTTGTTGTTGTTGTTTTCCTTCTAGAGTTCTGAGAGTCTAACAGGTCCTTTGGATTGCGTGTTAATAACTTTCTTCACAAAACTATCTCCAGCCCTACTATGTATGGATATTTTTTAGTTTATGGCGTAACATTGACAACACTACTGAAAAGCACTTTTGCTTTTTAAAGAGAAAAATGCTACACTGAAGAATTATTGATTCTTCCTACAGACTCTTGTCTTTGTCAGTTCTTTCCCTTGTATCACAACAAATACTCTGAATTTGAGTAGTGTAATTGATTGCGTTTTCTTGCTCCTCACCAATCAGACTGTTCTTCACTCTCCTTCTAGGTTGAATTGCCCACAGCAGCACTTTTCCTATGGAATCATTTTCTTATAAACAGTCTTCTTTGTGGATATGGGATATTCTATGTAGATTTGCCTTAGTCCTATTTTCCTAGAACCAGAATGTGAGAATACATGGTATTCTTCTGTAAGTACTTATTAAAGGTCTTTATTTTAATGTTACTTACACGACTGAATGAAGCAGTATTAGGAAGCCCGGGGGTGGGGGGTGTGGAGGGGAGGATGTGAGCTTGTGCAAAGATGTGATTTCTTGGGGATAGCAATCTTCTTGGATCTAGCAGGAAACTTGGGAAAAAATGGCTGCTCAGCATTCTTCTTGCATTGAGCCGGGAACTGGACTTGCTTCCCTGTTTTGCTTGTGTTAGCCCTTGGTGACTAGCTATCTTGGAGGGACTGGGAGAGGAGAAGAGGGCATGATTAGTTTCTGTTGGTTCTGGCCTGGACTTTGAGCAGCAGTTCAGAGAACCCCAGGGGTTTGGTATGCTGGGGTCCAGGCCTGGCAGCAGCCTATTGTGAGATTTTTGCCCCCACCTGAGGCCTCTACTTAGAAGGTTGTGCTCTAGATCTCCTGGGCTGTCCTGGTCTCTCAGGTTACCCTTACTCATCACTCATGCCCTTCATTCTGTTGGACTGAGGTTTCTCACTTGTCTCTGAGCTGCCTCATCAGATTCCTTTTGTCTGTTTGCTGCCAGTGCACGCTACAGGACACTCTTGGAGCCTCATCTCCCGCTGTCCTAGTTTGCTTTTCTGTTGCTGTGACAAATCATTGACCAAAAACAAATTTGGAGAGGGAAGGCTCACAGGTTAGTCTGTCACTGAGGGAAGTCAGGACAGAGACTCTAGGCCTCCCTCAACCAAGAAACAAAACCCAGGAGGAATGCTGCTCTGGACTTTCTCTCTAAGGCTCTCTCAGTTTGCTTTCTTATGCAAACAGAGCCACCTGCCAGGGTAGCACGCCCACAATTGCTGGATCCTCCCACTTCAATCATTAATCAGGCACTCTGATGGAGAATGACTTACTTTTTTATTGCTGTGAAGAGATGCTTTAACCATGACAACTCTTATAAAGGAAAACATTTGATTGAGGCTGACTTCCAATTCAGAGGTTTATTCCATTATCATCATGGAAGGAAGCATGGCAGCACACAGGCCGGCATGATGCCCAAGAAGGAGCTGAGAGTTCTACATCTGAATCAGCAGGCAGCAGGAAGAGAGTGACTGACCTTGGGCCTGGCTTGAACATTTGAAATCTAAAAACCCGCCCCCAGTGACATACTTCCTCAAACAAGGCCACACTTATCCCAAATAGTGCCTCTCCTTTAGAGATTATGGGGACCAGTTTCATTCAAACTAACCCAGAAGCAGTTCCTTAGCTGAAATTTTTCTCTTCCCAGTTTGTGTCAAGTTTTCAAAACACTAAGTTACACACTTTGTCCTTAGGTTCTTTCTCTTGCTGCACGCTATTCACTTTCCCCCTCTGAACTTGAAGGAGACAGTATATGATACTCATTGCAGCACTTAATTACATGCTAGGTATAATGTAAAATATCCAGGCTAATTTCATGAGTCACTTACAAATATACCTAATTAGTTAATAATCACACCTAGTGCTGCCTGTTATTAAGATAATTATCTCATGTATTTTAGTATTCTTTCTTTGCCTAGGCGTGGTCCTCAGCCTTCCTATGCTATGATCCTTTAATACAGTTCCTCATGTTGTGGTGACTCCCCGACCATAAAATTATTTGTTGCTACTTCCTAACTGTTACTTTGCTATTATTATGAACTGTAATGCAAATATCTGATATGCAGCCCCTAAAGGGGTTGTAACCTACATACTAAGAACCATTGACCTAGGCTTTGTGAAAGCAAGACCAAGCTTTCGGTACTATTTGCATTTCATAGAATCTATTGTATAGATTTATGCTTTTAATATGCAGAGTAATCATTTGGTATGTCAACATTACTTATCGAATTTAGAATTTGTATTTCAGAAATATTTATTGAACTTTGCTGTGAGACAAGCATTGTTTCTATGCTGAAAACAAAACAGTGAACAGAGCAGACCAAACCCATCTCCTCCCTCACATTTCTGTCAGTGGGTAGACAGACAGAAACTGAGTGTAGATGTGTTGATGGCAGTAAGTGCCACCAGAGAAAAGAAAGCATTTAGGGGACATAGGGAGTCAGATGCCAGCATCGTTTTTCTAAAGCAGAGAGGCAAGGAATGCTTTATCAGCTTCCTGGGCACTTGAGGCAGAGGGACAAGAGCACTGCTTCTGAAGCAGGGTGGTCCAAGGCAGAGTCAGAGCGCATAGAGGGGCAGAGGTGGATAGCACCTGTAGAGCTTTGGGGGTCATTATGAGTTTACTAATGTAATTTAAATTTCCTTATCCTGTATGGGAAAAGAAACCTTTGGAAAGTTATATTGCTAGAACAGAGTTTGGGAGATCAATGGCTTTCTTATTAGAAAGAGAGCCTAGTAAACTGAGGATGGACCATGCCTCTCTGTTTAGCCGTGTACACATTCCAAGTGTGTGTGTGTGTGTGTGTGTGTGTGTGTGTGTTTGTGAAGTATCTAAGAGAGAGATCACAATAAAAAATGCAATTTTTGCCATACATATTTATAAATCCACTAATTTTCAAAGTGTATTTTTAAAATGTAATTTCATTATAAAATTCAAACTCAATTATATAATAAAATTTAGATAAGTAAGATAAGGTTTTTTGTTTGGTAAGATTGTTCTGTGGCTGTTAATCCATATCTTGTCTCGTTTTGCAACACATAGTAAGTAACACATTAGTTTTACTTCTAATAACTTAAAATAGTCAGACTCAATTCTTGTTCTACTATAGGTAGAAATGAATAAAATAGTGAGAAATTTTCTTTTCTATTATATTCTTTTCCAGAATTGGGTTATTTATTCATTCATTTATTTGTGTGACTTAAACTATTTCTAAGATTGCTACAACTGTACTATGAGAAATTCTAATTACTTCTCCAATTAGGATAATCAGGTAAATAGAGGTGATTATTTTTAAATACCAAATCCATTTTGCTTATGATTTTTATCTAAGTCAAAATGCTTAATTTTAGAAATTACATCATTTCAGCCAATGAATGAAGAAAATTACTCTCTAGTGCTTTTTAGTAATTATTGACTAAATTCTCCACATGGGCATTATTAACAAACTTGCTACTAACTTATATGATTTAGGGAAGGTCACTAAATTTCTGTGCCTTACTTTTCTTGACTATAACATGAGATCATATTTGATTTCAAAATCCAATCTTTTCAGTGTAAAGTCTGGTTCTTGTTCAGGTTTTTCAGCTGTAAAGGGTAAGTTCCCTCAGCTTGCCACTAGATCAAACCAACTTCGTTTGCTTATCTTGGCTTCGAGAATCAGGAAATTGGACGTTTTTCATTGGCGCCATCCTACACTGTGCCAGGTTAGCAAAGTGACTTTCAGGTGAAAGGTACGTCAGATAGATATGCAGATAGTGTGCTTCATCATCGGAGTAGCAAACACTTTTATCCTTGTTTGCTATTTTTAAATTAGGCCTGTTGGAGTCACGGAACATTTATGTATGGCTTTTTTGTTCTTTCTGGTCTTTCATTAGTGGTGGCATTTCTGTTTTTTTTTTTTTTTTTCCTCCTGTTTTTCTTCTTCAAGTTTCACTTAGTTTATGTGAATCACTTGATGTGATTAGAAATGAAAGGTTGAGAAGGCCAGAGTTTTGAAAAATATTGATGTACTTTTCTTTTTCTGCCTCCTCTGTCTATATTCTTCGAAAAACAAAACAATACAAACCCAAAATTGCCAGAGGTCCAGTAACTACTATTAATGAATGGCAGACTGGAATAATTTAACAGGCACATTGAAAAAAAAGAGAAAGTGGTCTTGAACCAGACCGAAGCTATTAGTCATCTTCTGTTTTGTTTTACCGGATTGCTTAATGCCCTAGTACTGAAAGCCATCTGGGCTCAGCTCTACAGTTCTTTCACTAAGAGCATGGAGACGGGTTTGTTTTTAAGATCAGATGTTCTCAGTTCTGTATCTGCAGTAATTGAATTAAAGATATCTTTTTTTTTTTTCTTCCAGTAACTGGAGCTGCACATCATACTGAGCACCTTGCTTCCCTCTTGTCCTTTCACTTGTCTTTTTATACCTGTTCTAAAACGTGGCCCTTGTTGGCTCTGGGTTTTAATTCTTAACTTGAAAGATAGCTATCTTTCAGAAGGCCTTTCTGATTATATCCCCACCTACCACTGCCCTCACTGGAAGTGCTGTGTAAGCATGTGTGGGTTAGAATTAGGGTTTAAGCATGTTTGTTTTGTGAATAACTTTACATACACCACTTAATACTAAGTCAGTCCAATAGAGGATGGGGTTAGAATGCCTACTTCTCATAGTTTAGAGTTCATATGATTGGCCGAGCAAAAGGCTGTGCCTCAGCCCTGCCTGCCTTAGTCTTCTGGGACTGCAGGCATGTAGCCACGTCTGGCTGTCTACTTTTCCTGTTATAGCAGAGAGCTTGGTGACTAGATGACTTCTGCAAGTATACTTTTTTAAAAGATGGTGTAGAAGCACGGTAGGAACAGCCTGGACTTGAAAGCTCGTGGCTCTCTGAAAAGAGTACTTTTCAGTTTCTCTCACCTCTCTGTATTCTCTTAAGAGATTCATTTTCTTTGTGCTTAGAAAGACACTACAAACTGGGCATGGTGGCACATGCCTTTAATCCCTGCACTTGGGAGGCAGAGGCAGGTGGATTTCAGGGTTCGAGGCCAGCCTGGTCTACAAAGTGAATTCCAGGATAGCCAGGGCTATACAGAGAAACCCTGTCTCGAAAAACCAAATACATACATACATACATACATACATAAATTAAAAAGAAAGAAAGAATGAAAGAAAGACACTACAAATAGGCTAGTGAGCCACTGAAGGGAGTGCTTGGTGGTGGCTGCTGGGTAATTATTTGGTTGTCCATTTTAAATTTGAATACTACTTACTTTTCTTTCCCAGGTTGACTGTTCTGCTAAATTATTATTTCTGAATTAAAGTTTTAACTTAGTTTTTTTTTAAATTAAGCTTCTTGTATGTAGTTATAAGTAGCTCTTTATTCAAAAATTAAAAACAATATTTTGCTTAATATGACTAGAAAAGTAGCATCTGTCTTGCATCTCTCTCTCTTTAATTCAGTAGTGGTAAATATTGTCAGAAATTAAAGTTCAATATATTTCTTTTGTTGAATTGTCAATAATACTTTGATCATGAATAAACCTGGTAAACATGAACTTCACATCTTGAAAATGTGCAGTTGTTCTAAACCTGTAGTCATTTATTCTTCAGAAAGGGGAGAAAATATTTCAATGTTATTATAAACTTCTAGGGGAAAACCCTAGGAAATAATGTGTTTTAAGACTTGTTTTTCATTTGTAAATGAGCAACACAGTGCCTGCTGTGAAGGGTTATAATAATGTATTATAACGAAATGTATATAAAAGACTTATAAAGAAATTCAGGTATTTTTCTCTGCTTTTCTCTGGCTTCAATAGAACAGTGTTAATGTGGTATCCATTGTAAAATTACAAGGAAGTCATATTTGTTTTGTCCCTTGGAAACAGTACTGGGTGTGACTGCAGGAAAACAGAAAATGAAAGAGAACTTGGCTGAGGAAGAAAGACACAAGCATTAGATGATAGGATTCTTTAATTTTCAAATAAATGACTTTATTAGGTATTTTCTTTATTTACATTTCAAATGCTGTCCCCTATCCTAGTTTCCTCTCCAAAAATCCCTATAAATGGCTTTTGTAATTAAAACTTTTCCCAAAGAGTGTAATGGTTACAGCATCCTGTCTACTTCTTATTCACTACTGCTCTGATTCATAATTGTCTTCACCAGTGATTTATGTGCCATCTGGTAGGAAAAATTGTGATGCAAAGAGGAACCAGTACACACTTGTTTATTCTGCAAAGACCTTGTTCTCATTAGAAGAACAGTGGAGTTACAGTTCTGTTTCACTGCGGTCAAGTCAGAAAGAGCAACAAAAAGAAAATGACTTAATTCCTTCTAATTCATTTGTGTTTCCTTTAAAGTAATTTTCTAGGTAACATTGAAATCAAGTAACGTTCTAACTTTTGAACTATGATTTTATGAAATGTTTAGAAAGATTTTGTTTTAAAATCCAGTGCTCATCAGCAGTACTATTAATACTAACGTTTAGTTGGGAAATATCGGTGATCATAAGAATGCACTTTTTCATTAGCTTTACCTTATGACGAGTAGCACCTTAAGGGGTAGATAGTGATTTATAATCTTTTCCTTTAAGAAACTTAGGATTTGTTAAAAACCAAAATTTTTTTAAAAATTATTTATTTATTTTTATCTCTTCATTTATTTTTATATGAGTACACAGTAGCTGTCTTCACACATACCAGAAGATGGCATCGGATCCTATTACAGATGGTTGTGAGCCACCAAATGGTTGCTGGGAGTTGAACTCAGGACTTCTGGAACAGCAGTCAGTGCTAACCATTACGCCATCTCTCCAGCCCCTAGAATTTTTCACTGGGATAAGTCTTAGAATGTGCTCCATTTCAAAGGAGCACACGATCCCATTTAAATGAACCTCTTCCTGAAGGTGCTCAAACCTGGACCAGGTCTCAAAGGATGAAGAAGATAACTGGTAGCAATGTGGACTGAAGTAGGGCGGTGATGATAAAAGCCCATCAGGATGCGTTGGATGGACTTGTTGACCAACTAGAGAAAAATGAAAAGACCTTCGTAGGGTCCTAGAACTATTAAATGCTTGGTCAAGACATGACAGAATTTAGTGCGGGGGAACCTGGAGGTAGATGACAAGAATCCAGGCTTAGACAAGTCAACATGATGGCAATGATTGAGGGCTTGTGAGTCCTAATTTTATAAGCCATAGCATAGGTGAGTAGGAAGATTCAGGAAAGAATATGTAGTCAACCGAGCTTAGGATGTGATTTCTGGCCCTTTCTCCTTCCCTTCCTCCCCAGTTTATTTTAGTATGATCTCTGTTTCTTTGTGTTACTAAACTGACTCTCACTTGTATATCTCATAGGCTCCTCTAGGGTAGTATGGTCAGAACTGCATCCTGCACCTTGCCTCACAGTTTTGCATCTCTTACTCAGGAGTACCTTGATGAAGCACTCAACAGCTTATTCATTACCCAGAGACAAGAACTCTTTCCTTGCCAACCTATCATTCATCTGTAGGCATCTGGTTGTAAGCCTTTCTACATGTACCCAAACAGACTGTTTGAGACTAGAGTAAAATGATCAGTGGCAGGCATCACAGTGTGGAGAGAGGGCCAGTCCCTGTGTGCTGGTCATTGAGTGTAGAAAAACAGTCCCCGTGTTTGCTCTTAGGAGATTTCAACTTTCCCTAAGAAGTTCTCTTTTTTGTATGAACATTTGGGTGGACAGCTCTTCCCACTTCATTAAGATAGTTAACAGTAGATTTTATAAATACTATTGTGTATTTTTAAATGGAGAAAAAGGGTTTCTACTTTATTTACAATTATGAGTATAAATGCATATACATATATATAAATGATTTAAATTATGTATATATATGATTTAAATAGACTTAATTCATGGATCACTTGTAAAAACAAACAAGCATTATGAGCATGGTTAGGATGAGTCACCAAATATATCTTAGGCCATCAGAATGTCAGAGAGGGAGAGGAGGTGCATGTAGCAGGAGGGTGGAGAAGAGTGTGCTAGGAAGACAGAGGGCACTTGGAGGAGAGTAACATGGAAATACTCCCCTGGCTGAAGTACTTATCAGCAGATTAAAAGGGGTATTCCATAACATTGGATTCTACCAAATTAACTTAGTTCTTGTTATAATTTAAAATTGAGAAAAATCTCATTGGAGTTTTAAGGTGAAACGAGAGTTTCCATCTTTACTGTGTGGAAAGGAGCGTTTCATGCCTGCCATCCTGGATTAAACAGAAGGTCTGCACTACATACTTACTGCCTTGAGTTGCAGAGCACGTCATGCTTTAAAATAATAGTAGTTTTTGCTGCTATTGCCTGATAAACTTAAGGACAGTTCATGGGAACTTAGTAGTGAGACAGACTGGCCATTCTTCTGTGTTTAATGGCAGCAGTCTCATCTGAGTTCCAAATCAACATGCTTGCCCATAGCTTAGGAACCTTGATAGGGTTGAGATTCGAGCTCTTCCCAACTGTTCCCCAGGGGCTGCTGTTGCTATTCTACTCTCAAGAGTGCAATAGCTCAGGCTTTAGAGAAGTTGAAAAGCAAATGGCAGTGATTGGCTGTGTTAAACACATGTGGGGCAGAGTATTTTTAATGTCAAATTTGTTGTCTAAAAGTACCTCCATTTTCTTTCTTTCTTTTTTTTTTTCCTTTTTTTTTATTAGGTATTTTCCTCAATTACATTTCCAATGCTATCCAAAAAGTCCCCAATACACTCCCCCTCCCCCCCAGTCCCCTACCCACCCACCCCCACCCCTTGGCCCTGGCATTCCCCTGTACTGGGGCATATAAAGTTGGCAAGTCCAATGGGCCTCTCTTTCCAGTGATGGCCGACTAGGCCATCTTTTGATACAAATGCAGCTAGAGTCAAGAGCTCTGGGGTACTGGTTAGTTCATAATAATGATCCACCTATGGGGTTGCAGTTCCCTTTAGCTCCTTGGGTACTTTCTCTAGCTCCTCCATTGGGGGCTCTGTGATCCATCCAATAGCTGACTGTGAGCATCCACTTCTGTGTTTGCTAGGCCCCGGCATTGTCTCACAAGAGACAGCTATATCTGGGTCCTTTCAGCAAAATCTTGCTAGTGTATGCAATGGTGTCAGCGTTTGGAAGCTGATTATGGGATGGATCCCTGGATATGGCAGTCTTTAGATGGTCCATCCTTTCTTCACAGCTCCAAACTTTATCTCTGTAACTCATTCCATGGGTGTTTTGTTCCCAATTCCAAGAAGGGGCACAGTGTCCACACTTTGGTCTTCGTTCTTCTTGAGTTTCATGCGTTTAACAAATTGTATCTTATATCTTGGGTATCCTACCTCCATTTTCAAAAAAGCCAGCTTTACAGATTTGTGGCTTAATGGCTGTGGTTCTTTTCCATAATTACTTTTGTTTTTCCAGTGATCCCTATTAACAATTTTTCAGAAATCAATAGAAACTTTTTTTTTTTTTAGTAATTCACTAACGATCTATTTTCAGATTACATTAAGCATTCAGTTGACCATCCTTATTTAAATTCCTGTTTTACTATTGAGTTCCCTTTATCTTGGCTCGTTTGGCTGACATTTCTAGCAGTGTTTTCCTGTGAAATTCATCCTGTTACAATGAATGCAAGGGACTTTCCAGAGCCTTTAGCTTTACTGGAACTATGTTATATATGCCAGGTTTGAAATAATGAATTACTTATTAGTCCCATGTGTTTTTGTTATCTGAGAATATTTTCGGTTATAACATTTATTCTAAAAACTAAGGATTTTTGTATTTGAAAGATAAGGTAGAGTTCACATCATCTCTTAAAGTAGAACTTAAATCTCCAACCTACTAAAATAAAGAATAATAGCTCTTCTCCAGATTTCAAATACTGTATAATACTGTCTAATGTTGGTATATTCATTTTCTTTTTTTTTTCTTTTTCTTTTTCTTTTCTTTTTTTCTTTTCTTTTTTTCTTTTTCTTTTTTTTTTTTTTTTTTTTTGTTGTTGTTGTTGTTTTTCGAGACAGGGTTTCTCTGTGTAGCCCTGGCTGTCCTGGAACTCACTTTGTAGACCAGGCTGACTTCGAACTCAGAAATCTGCCTGCCTCTGCTTCCCAAGTGCTGGGATTAAAGGCGTGGGCCACTATGCCTGGCCATATTTCATTTTCTAATGTGAAACATGGTTCCCTGTAGTGTGTCAAAGAATTGCTCCAAGGCATCAAAAATAAATTGTGGAATTGTGCTGTGACATTTTTTATTTTTGCTTGTAAATTCCATTGCTGTGTGATGTTTACAGTTGATGTTATTTTAATAGTATGCAGAAACTCTTTTCTTTTTTGTTTATTCATTTGAAGATGCTTATATTAATTGTAACAATATTTGTGTTTCCAAGAACTTTTGGTCATGGTTTTTCTTCTGAAATGTGAGGGAGAATATGTTAATGTTTGGCAGCTGTCTCAGCATTGTTTTTAGTGCAGCATAAGAACTTAATAAGATTACTAAAGAAGTAAGTTGTCTCTCTAAGATACAGAGCAAGAACTCTATGTGCATTAATCACTTAATCTTAGTTTTAACATATTCATACCAGATATTGCCTAGCAAAAATACTCTAGAGTTGTACAATTCATACATATACAAATGAGAAGTTAATCTAAGTCTCTTTTTCTAATGTAAATTAGTTTTCTATATTACTACACTGTTTCTTTAAATATAGAAATTGAAAAATGCAATCATTTTAAATGATGCCTCTTGCCTAAAAGTTCATGTTCTTCAAAATATACAATAAGTAGTTTTGACATTAAGTATAGTTCATAGGAAATGATGTTTTACAGTAGTTTGACTAAGTTTTAGTCATGTGGGTAATCGTAGCAAGGAGTTAACGCTGTTTGAAAATTTTTAATTTCTTAGAAGCTCACACAATATTCTAGTAGCAGCATTACATCGTCATTCACTCAACAGCCTCAGTGAAAGGACTTTTGAATGAGTTAAAGCAGCTTTAATGCTCTCTTTTATGAAGTGCTTTTCAGTTGAATGAAAAGGCACGACCACTTTCAATTTTAAAGTCTTCATAGATGTGGAGCAGTTTGGAGTTGGAAGAAACAGCTCCTGCCAGCATCATTGGTTTCTACTTACACCTTGAGGAAAAGTTGGAGCACTCTCCTAGTTCTGACTCAACTCCGACTCAGTAGAAGCCTTGGAACTGGAGTTAGGCACAGGAGTCGCGACAATAGCAGACAGGCCTTGAATTCCTGGCCTTTCTGCTATGCCTGCCAATTGACCTTCATCTATTGCTTTTTCTATTGTGGTCCACTTAGAGAGTATTTTTAAAGCCATCTCCTTAGTATCATGAAATTCTGTAACTATTACACACACTGGTCAGTGTTTCCCATCGTATCTTTTCCTCCTATCTTATTTTGAATTGTTCATCTTTCTGAATTATTTTTTGTTTAGTGTCTACATTCCTCCACTGGCCTCTAAGATATCAAAATGTCCTCTCAATACTATATACATGTCTGAAATTTGAATAAACCATTTGTAATTGACTTACAGAAAGGCCCCGGGTTCAATTCCTGACACACAAATAATAAATGAATGAATGAATGAATAAATAATAAGTAAAGCAAAGAATTAATAACAGTAACTAGTAATTTTTATTGGTAGCTATGAGTAATTCAGAAATCCTTCTCTGTGCTTCTCATTTAATCTTTTCAAGAATTATTTGAGATATAACTGCTAAAATTATTATTATTATATTCACTTTCTGAGATGACAAAGGGAAGAGGATGGTGCCTCGGTAACCTGCTGATGATTGGAGCCAAGATTCAAAGCCCAGGTACCTCACCTGGTACAATGAGTAGGGTGGAGAAAGAAGAGACTTGGTTAGGAGCCAGTTTCCCAAGAGTAGGTAGGAACTGCCAAAGGCTTGCATGAGGGTGGAGTGCGAGCCCTGCAGTTGGCAGGCTGGGCCTGGAACAGGTCGAGTGACTTTCAGCTGAGCAGCTCTGCTGATCTTTGTCTCTTTGCCTTCTTCTGTTCCTTATCTTCCATTTAAAACTCTGCTCTGCTCTTTTGTTTGCCTTTCTCTCTTTACCTCTTACTAGAAACATTCATTTAACAAACACTTGCCAGGTTGTCGTTGGTGTGGCCCTGCTTTATTTAGTTGCTGTTCCGATACAGAGGAAGGAAAGCAGTCTGGCTTTCCAGGAGTGTTCCCTGTGGACCAACAGGGATGATTTCAAGTTTGAGAAAGACCCTCAGTGACAGCAGCTTGTGGGGAGCTGTGTATCATTTGCCTTTATGTTTCGTCGCCTCACTGTATTAGAAAATATTTGAGGTAGTCCATATGGGCTACTCTGTGGGCTCCCTGGTTTCCCTAAGGTTAGAACTTGGCCTCTCTTTACCACTGCTGACTGTACTGGAGACCCCTCCTTCCTCAGTGTTCCAGAATCTTATCCTTAAAAGGAAAGAAAGGATATTATGTAAAACCTTCCTAACACCTGCCCTGGACTTAGTGCCTGTGGAGACAAAGGTCTTCCTTATCATCTCAGTGGCCTGCTTGACATTCCTTACAAGCTTACTGTGAGCTGAAATAGTCACTGAACTGAGGACTGATCTCTGGTGAAAACCTCCAAGTACTTCTTACCAAGAAGCAGGAAGTCAAAGCACAGGAGTGACTAAGGCTAATGAGCATGGTTGATGCTAAATCAGACACTAAGTTGTGTCCACCACTGAAAAAAAACAACACTTTTTACCTGCTGGGAAGAACAGTAACTTAAGATCCCCATTTTAATACCTGGATTGTGTCCCTAGTTCCTTGTTTTCATTGTCAACTGAGGAGACATCCTCACCTACCCATCATGAGAACAGAACTTTTGACCCATTTCTACCCACCTGTTGGTTAATGGAGAATACAGTTTCTTCCATCTTACCCTGGGCCTGTATAGCTCACTGGGCTTCACTTGATCCTCAGACAGGGAGGGTCACAGTTTGCAAAGTGTGGAGTAAACCATGCCACAGTAGGGATAGTCTCCAAGTTCTACTTTCTCACCTTCTGTTCTCATGTCGGGGTGCTCTAGGCAGAAGGTATACACGGACTCTTTTCTTTCCATTTTTAATCTGTTGTTTTCGACAATGCCTGGAGTAGGGGGGGATGAATGGGAACTTAAGCAAGATGTCCCTTTCTTCTAGTATAAATCAGAAACCCTTAATTAGGGCTAAAAGGGAACTTGAATTTGTTACAGAGTTACATTTAGTTCTCATTTGCTAACAGTTTCTTTAAGAGCATAGTCCCACAGAAACACTTGGTACCTCCTTTGGGAGAAGGGATTTGGGCTCATGGCTAGTCTGTGTTCTTCACATGCTGGTTGAACAGCTCATGGTTATGGTTAGAAGTTACTGTTCTTGAATGCATGCCTGTTCTTTTGGGAAATGTGTCTTTACTATATAGTAACCTATTCACTGTATTTTTACTAATTTCCATTTTTTATTCCGACCTCTTAAATAATTATTTTGTTTACTTAATAATTTGGAATGAATCTTTGTACGCTTACCTTTAGCATAAGTCAGTAAAATAAATAAAATCACAGAAAGTGAAATTATTTATCATTCCTAAAAATACAACATAACCATTACCATTTGTTAACTAAAAATATAGTTACAGGGGTATGAAGTATATATTTTTAAATTTGTTTTATAGAGAAGAGAGAAACACAGTATTTTCTGTGGGGCAGTGGACCTGTGCCAGGAAAATTGATAAGGTTGAGTGGGTTCAGAGACCCTGGAACCTATCCTAGGATGGTAGGCGTCTCCCTGCTCTCTACCAGATTCTTGACCTGGAACATGTGATTGTACTCCCCACAGGGAGTGTGGCTCAGAACAGAGTTCTCCATGCTAATGATGTATCTAGATGGGCCCTGAGAGTTTAAGCCAATAAGCTTCTCTTCCCAGGCATTCCTTCCTGCAAAAGGTATTTAATCTCTGGACCTTGCTGTCATTTGCACCCATTTTCCATGATGGACAGTCAGCATCTACAGAGCTGCTCTGTTTAAATCTCCTGCAGAAGGCCCCTCTGCACTCCCCAGACAGTTTCAGCTAAACTGAGGAAAGTCACAGATGAGCTAAGCCGGAGTTCCCCACCTCCTCTGTTCCCAACTCCGTGTGACTTCCAGCAGCATCTGGATGTCTGGGAGTCAGGGAACCCCAGCTTTAGCCTCGGCCTATGCTGTTCCTCACTCGGGCTGACACCCCTACCCACCTCCAGAGTAGTGCATTGGTGCTTCATGCAAGCCCAGTGCCCAACAGCAGGTGTAGGTTAAATGCAGTTTAGCATCTCCTGTTTCGTCTGCCAAAGTGGAGTTCCTACACCCCACTGGTGAGGTGGAACTCGGAACTACAGTATTCCACCTTGGAGGAATATAAGAGACTACATTTGTATATAGATAGAATGGCTGGCGTCTTAAATAGCCTTGTTCCTGTGTGGCAAAGTTACTACTATTTATTATATATATTAGGGCCTTTGACCATGCTTCTTGATCAAATCCTTTCAATAGTTTTTAGTTACTAGAGTAGTTTTCCGGTGGTCCTGGTATAAATTACCAGAAGCTGAGGGGTTGAAACAACAGAAGTTTATCCTGTTACATGTCAAGAGTCCAGATGGCAAGAACATTTAAAATCTATGTTTTTGGTTGCTAAGATGTCACAGTGAGTAAAGTGCTTGTTGTGCAAGTATGAAGACCACTGTGGATCCCCAGCACCTATTATAACAAGTCAGGTATGGCAGAGCCTTCCCTTAACTCCAGCATTGGCATAATGGAAACATGTAGGTCTTTGGGGCTTACTGTCCAGCAGGTCTGTCCCTAGCAGCATGCTCCAGGTTCATTGAGAGACCCTGGCCAAGAAAGTAAAGGGGAGAGCACTGGAGAAAAACACCTGCCATTGACTTTTTTTTTTAATTTTTAATATTTTTTATTACATATTTTCCTCAATTACATTTCCAATGCTATCCCAAAAGTCCCCCATAGCGCCCCCTACTTCCCTACCCACCCATTCCCATTCTTTTGGCCCTGGCATTCCCCTATATTGGGGCATATAAAGTTTGCAAGTCCAATGGGCCTCTCTTTCCATTGATGGCTGACTAGGCCATCTTTCAATACATATGCAGCTAGAGACAAGAGCTCCGGGGTACTGGTTAGTTCATCATGTTGTTCCAACTATAGGGTTGCAGATCCCTTTAGCTCCTTGGGTACTTTCTCTAGCTTCTCCATTGGGAGCCCTGTGATACATCCAATAGCTGACTGTGAGCATCCACTCCTGTGTTTGCTAGGCCCCTGCATAGTCTCACAAGAGACAGCTATATTTGGGTCCTTTCAGCAAAATCTTGCTAGTGTATGCAATGGTGTCCGAGTTTAGAAGCTGATTATGGGATGGATCCCTGGATACGGCAGTCTCTAGATGGTCCATCCTTTCATCACAGCTCCAAACTTTATCTCTGTAACTCCTTCCATGGGTGTTTTGTTCCCAATTCTAAGAAGGGGCACAGTGTCCACATTTTGGTCTTCATTCTTCTTGAGTTTCATGCGTTTAGCAAATTGTATCTTATATCTTGGGTATCCTAAGTTTTGGGCTAATGCCATTGACTTCTGTTCTGCATAGGTACATGCACCCGCGCGCGCGCGCACACACATGCACACTAAAGTAAACAAGTGAATACTAAGATGTTTCCTAAAAGCAGTTTTCAAGAGAAGAGTACATTGTAATCACCATGTTATAAAATGTTTTTATTCTTGGGGGTTTTTAGGAACATGATACACTGTCATTAGCTATAATTACTATCTTACACAGTAGACCTCTTGAACTCATTCCTCTGAAACTTTGTATCCTCTGTCCAGTTCTTTTGAAAAGACTCCTCATCTTTCCAACCCCTAATAATCACCAGGTTCTTTTCTTTTCTTTTCTTTTCTTTTCTTTTCTTTTCTTTTCTTTTCTTTTCTTTTCTTTTCTTTTCTTTTCTTTTCTTTTCTTTTTTAAAATTTGTCAAGACAGGGTTTCTCTGTGTTCCCCTGGCTGTCCTGGAACTCACTGTAGACCAGGCTGGTTTCAAACACAGAAATTCACCTGTCTCTGCCTCCCAAGTGCTGGGATTAAAGGCATGTGTCACCACTTTCTACTTCTGGGAGTTCAGCTTTATTGCATTCTGCCTATATTGAGAATTAGCAATGCTTGTCTTTATGTACCTAAAACCATTTCTATAGGCTTACAATTTGTTAGCACAAATTATATATTTTCTCCATTTTAAAAGGTACCTTAGTGGTAGAGTATATGCCATACTTGAGATGCTGGGCTCTATTTCTAGCACCAGAAAAATGACAACAGTAGTAATGGTGGGGATGTCTTTGATGTTCCTGTACCACTTTTTATTGATGCTTTCATCCATTGATTAACAGTTAGAATAATTAATTTCCTATTGTGACTACTGTAAATAATGATGCAATGAACATGGGGATGCAGATACTGCGTCAGCATACTGAGATCATTTCCTTGGGGGATAGATACATACAGATATGTACATGTATACTCATACACACATATATCTATTCACTAGTAAGAATGTTAGATCAATTAATAGTTTTAAATTTGTTGTAAAACCACTGTTCAGTATTTAAGTAATTTACATTACCATTCACATGTATATCATATCCCTTTCCTCTTTAACCTAACCAATACTTTTAATGTAGCATTCCTTGTGGTTGCTGGATCCAGTTTCTGTCTCTGAGGTCACTTTGCCTTTTCCTTTTCAATATCTGTGTCTTTTCTATGTTATAAGGACAATTGTTCTTGAATTTAGGGCCTATGCAGTCAATCCAGGGTAATTTTATTCAGAAGTTTTAACTCAGTTACATCTGGAAAGGCTCCTTTTCCAGACAGTTAATACTTGGGACCATTCAATGTGTATAGTTAGATAGTCATGTCCTCCTCATTTTACAGGGAGAAACTGAGTGAGAAAGTCCTGGCACTGGCCAGACATGAGCAGGAGCTGTCCCTCTTCACCCCCTCAGCGTGGTGACATGCTTTCTTATTCTACCCTTACTTGTAGATGGCCTTACCTGTATGATTTTGAGTTCTTTTACGTAGCTGGACAGTTCTTGTTACTGATTGTATGGATTCTCTTTTGGAAGGTACATGCCTAAGATGTACTGGTGAATACTGCAATGTCAAGACAAGTGTTATATTTTCTCCTAGTTTGCTTCTTTGTTCCTCTGATGTTTACTAAAACTAACTTCAGCTTACAGTTCATCAAGAGAAGCTGAGGTAGCAGCTCAAGGGAGGATCGTGGAAGGAGGAATTAAAGCACGAAGAAACACTGCTTTCTCAACTACCCTGTACAGTTCAGGTCCACCAGTCTAGGGATGGCCTCACCCACAGTGGGCTGGGCACTTTTATATTATTTATTAATTAAGAAAATGCCTCACAGATATGTCTATAGGTCAGCCCAATGCAAGCCGTTCTTCAGTTGGAGCCCCTTCTTCCCAGGTGACTAGGATGACATGTGACAAATGAAGTGAACTGACATTTGTCATGGTTAACTCTCACAGGAGAACAGGCATCTCTCTGACAGCAGCAGACTTGTTTTTCTTGTTTCGTGAAACTAATCAGAAGCATCAGTCCTCTAATCCCGACTTCATTACTTTCTGGCCTCAATGAACAGACTTCCCCAGTTTTTATAATTTGTTTGTTTACTCAGAAGTTAGGAATCTCTGGTGTATAGGCATTACTTCTTTTTTTTTTTTCCCCCTCTTTTCATTGTTTGTAGTGCTGGTGGTTGAACTCAAAGCCTGATACCTGCTAGGCAAGCTATCACCAAGCTATTGTCCCAGGCCATTAGCCTAGTTTAAACTTGATGTTAAGACTCTATTGCTGAAGATACCTACATTAGTCATGTTTCTTTAAAGGAACAGAACTTACAGAATGAAAAAGACATATGAAGAAATCCCTCATAGGTGTTCGCAGCTCCCTGCCCTGGGTTGACTCTAGATATATACAGTTTGACAGCTGAGATTATCCATCATGCGATGCACTTGACTGATAGATAGTACATGGAGAAATTAAGCTGGCACTGGCAAGTTTCTGATTGGATTTAAAGCTCCCTCTACATGTTAAAACCCATAACTGGCACCATTATTGGGGTCAAGAAATTCTGGCTAGACAGGTCACAGGCCCTACAGCAAAACCTGCTATTGTTCTGCTAAATGGATGTAGTAACTATTAAACAAACCTCCTAATGCCTTATCTCTGTACTCAGAAATTAGTGCATTTCTCAGTCCTCATCAATGAAGCATCTTGTAGTAGATGGCAGTTAGCACAGAGACTCCCAACTAGTCAAGATGCCGAGAACAGGAATAAGTACTGAGCCTTAAATGGGACATTTATATTATACCCCTTTCTCCCAAGGCTCAGGAATCAGTGCAGAAAAGGGAGCGGAAGGATTGTAAGAGTCAGGGGCAATGGGTATGTTTAAGGAACTGGAGTTTTCTAGACACAATAGGGTAGAGAACCATGAATTCACAATGACTGTGGCAGCATGCGTAAGACCTGTGCAAGCTGAAGCCCGACAGAATCCCAGTATGAAACATGGAGATGTGCAGTGCAGTCTAGCTGAAGAGCTGTTAGCAGTTGATAGCCTCTGGGAGACACAGGGTCAGTTTTGGTCAGGGGTTGCCCCTTAGGTTCCAGTAGACAGCCAAGGCTTGCCCAAGGCTTATGGGGGCAGCGTAAATTTGAAAAGGGTAAGTTTTTGTCAGCAATGATGATAACAACAGCAACAGGTAGCTTACTGACTAGGGAAGTGGGGATTGGTTCTGAGAGGAATTTGAGGGAGGGTGAATATTATGAAAATATATTGTCTGGAATTTGTAAAGGATTAATGTAAAATTTAAAATGAATCAAATCACAGTGAATCTAGTTTTACAGGACAAAAAGTAAAGGTTGAGAATTTGGTGACTACTTTGCTTGAATTAAACATATAATTTAAAACGTTTTTAAGTCTTATTTAATGTGTATGGTATGTCTGCATGTCTGTGCATCATGTGTGTGCAGTGCCTGTAGAGACTATAATTGGGCATCAGATTCTGTGAGCTGCCACATGAGTGCTGGGAATTGAGCCCAGATCAACTGGAAGAGCAGCTGGTGTTCTTTTTATTTAATATGTGAAGTTGGGCTTATATTTGGGATTGTTCAATAGCAGAAAAAAAAAAATTCTGATAGATACATAGTGAATGGATGAGCCCAAATATGCTTTGTATCTGAGGGATGAGAGTTTATTATCAGTTAACCATGCTTAATGAATATCAAAATGTGCCTCTTTTATCCTTTGTGAGTATCCCTGTGGGGGTAAACTTCTAGAAATGAAACTGGTAGATTAAAAGGTATATCCATAGAAAAGGAAGATATAGTATTATTATTATTAATTTATTTATTTTTAAAGTAAAGGTATTCTTCAGCAAATAGCCAGATACTCTCCTAGAGAAGTTCTTTACTGCCTATGAGTATGAAGCTTACAATCATTGTCACCACAGAGTACAAATAGGGATCAATTAAATTCACATAGTGTTACAAACTTGATCAAGGGCAAATAAGAACATGACTGATCCTTTGTGCCAATATTTACTTACAGCAGTCAAGAGTGTAGGAGGCTAAGAGGAGTAACCAACAGGAATATGGGCAGGCAGACTGATGTTATGTAGGTAATTAGTTTAGGATTTACATGATGAAATTCAAACAACAAAGAACATGGCCAGATGAAGGACATGGAATCACCATCCAAAGGAAACTGCGTAGGGAAAGTGGTGAGTTGAGAAATACCTATTTATCTCTAAACCCTCAAGACTTACAGGAAGTGGGTGTGCCCTGAAGATTAGATGAATTCCTAACGTGTTTCTAAATCCTGTGAGTCACTGTTAGGGAATAAACAGGCACTTTATATTTGATGTCTCTTAGTTCGCCTTTATTATTTCTTTTACCTTTGACTTAGGAAAATGTCATAAAAAACAGTTCGTTTTTTTCCCCCATATTGAAAATCAGAAGGCATATGAGCCATTTCTATGGAAACCACCCAAACCTATCTCAGATCTCCCGTTTTCTACAGTGGCTGTCCAAATGAGTGAGGTGGAGTGGAGTATTGGTCCATCACATTTCTGCCTTTCTGGTAGCAAATAAATCTTCTTACTGTTAGAATCAAACTTCCACTTTCAAAATTATCTATATAAAAATGTCAGATCACATAGAATTAAACAGCAAACGGCTTCCAGTGTCTATGAAGAGTAAGTGAATCAGTGATGGAAAATCAGGAAGCGCCGTATGGCTGATAACTTGCTTATAAGCTCCACCGCCACACACCATGCATGTACCAGGAAAACAATGTGGCTGTGGCTGTCCTAGACCTTATGGTTACTTCTCAGAATAACTTCGGTGTATTATCTCCAGTGGCATGCTAGTTTAATTGATGCAATTCAAAGTGTCCCTCAAAGACACCACAGGGTGATAAAGCTTCAATGACTTGTATGTCCATAATCATCTATTTTGAAATTCTAAAAACACATTCAATACTAAAAACTGTCATTGTGAAAGGCAGCTGTGTCCAACAGAATACCACATTTACAATTAATGGCATTCTAATTATTTCTCTCTAAAATTATTCATCATATGCTGGCATACTCTGTACAAACTAGAAAGCCATTTATGAAAATTGCATGTAACATTTCTTGGAAAACCACTGCCCAGAATGAGATGAGGGTACTTATTAGCATAAAATTAAATATGTGCAGAAATATCTAAAAGAATAGGAAGTCATTAAGAGAAGAGACAGCTTGAATTATACATTCTGATTTAAGACTTTCCAGGAACAAACTCAGGCATGAGAGCAGTTTAGAAACATTAAAGGACAGGAGAGAGGGCTCCCCTCAGATCAGAACAGGGTGGGACAGGCAGCCTCACATCATCTTATGCTAAGGTGGAAATGATCATTTCTGTGTTGGTTTTCAGTAGGTTAAGGAGATGTAAAGGGCTTTGTTGTTTTGTAGTGAAGCTATTTAAGTTTTGCCATTCACTGAGTATGCTTACTGCCTGCTTGTTTTCTGCCAGTGATCTGGCAAGAGCTACATGCAGAAAAGGGAATCACCCGAAGTGTGCTACATGTACTCGTCATAAAATCTCAACCATAACATTTCCACTTAGGTTGCCATGTCTGTCAAAACTGAACTATAACAGTATATAAATGATCAGTAAGTCAGTAGACTTCCCTTAGCCTCTCCCAAACAAGACCTCAAAACTTGACTGAGTTTACAAAGTTTGAAGTAGATGACTAGCATCTATCCCTCAGGTGACTCAGAAGTCTTTCTTCTCTCTATAGCTCATGTGTTCTGAACTGGTAAGGTACTTGAAAAGACTCACTTCATACTCAGCTGTCTTACACCTTCCTAGCATTTACAGCAATGTTCTGATGATGCTAAGTCTGCATGGATATGAGTGCCCTGGTTATGTACTTAGTCACCTGTCCATGTATGGGCTGTGTAGAAAGGCACAGTAAAGGTTGAAGTTAGCTCTCAGAGGAAAGTCTTCCCTGCACTGCAGCAGAGCCCAAGTTATTCCCTGGAAGGAAATGCATGGCTGGAAGAAATTTCTTTGCTGTAGCATTCTGGGAGCCTGATGGATGTTGTTTTCCCTCTGTGTGTACTCATGGTTATTTAGATGTTAAATAGGCAAAGGGAATTCGAAGTCAAGTTTTAGATAAGAAGGCAAGGAGCTTTGACTCTGCCTAAAGATTTTGAAGATTAAATCTTTGTTCTTAGCTGCTACCTAATTTCTGACAAGAGAATTTGCAGCTGAGATGACCTGTGGATATATACACACACTCTGACTACTTTGGTTGTAAAACAGACGTTTTGATGACTGTTTTTTATGTGTTACTGCAGTTAACTGTTTTCAGACTTTGGGAAACTCCACTCCCAGCAACAGCCATATATTGTGTTTGGTGACACGGTTTCTTGACAGTGTAATATATATTCCGAAATAATTTTAAGCTATCTACAGGTCTTCGCATAGAACGACTGAGAGATTTGTTCAAAGCAATGTGCTCAACATTCTTGTGGTTGGAAAACTAGGGGGAAATGAATGTATTGTTTAAAAGCCTGTATGATGAAATAGATTATATCTCAGACTTAGCGTCTCTAAAAAATAGACTAAATTCCAACTCTTTTGCTTGCTTTTGTGCTTGAAGCAGTGCCCTGCTTTGTAGCTAAGAGTGGGTTGAGCTCTTAATCGTCCTTTCTCAGTTACCCTCCCAAATTCTGGGATTATAGGCATTTGCCACCTCACCCAGCAAAATTCTACCTCACAGATACCAACTACTCACATTTAAATGCTCTGAAGAAATAGTGCTGTTTTTAACCTCTGACTATGTATAGTATGACTGCAGCATAACATTTTTTTATCAGTTGAATACAAATAGAAGTAAAACTATCTTAAATTAGCTGCCTGTTCTAGGTGAAAATATTTTAATATATAATTTTCATATAAACATGTAGCAATCATATGAAATTTTTCCTCAAGAAAAAAATATATATATAAATAAGAGAATGAACCATGAAGGAAAGGACTTTTTGTTTTAGATTTTGTTTATAAAATAGTGGTATTTGAATTTGTCTAAAAAGGTAGCAGAGAAGTGGTGGCCTTTAATCTCAATACTCAGGAGGCAGAGGGAGGCAGATCTCTGTGAGTTCAAGGCCAACCTGGTCTACAGGATGAGTTCTAGGACAACCAGAGCTACACAGAGAAACTGTCTCAACAAACAAAATAGAGTACAAAGATTGGCTAAAGCATAGAGATCTATATAGAATGTCTGTAGAATGAAGGCACACAACAGAGGACCATCAGGCACATGTATGACATGGTCACAGAATTTGGGAGGACAGGAAATAAGGAGGGTTTTTTGTTTTTAAAGATATCTTTGTCTTAGCCAAAGTGACCAGTAATTTCCCTTGGCATTTATTTCTACATTTCTAAGAAATAACTAACTCCTAAATGATCAGTTTTATTTCTTGTCTGATACCCTCTTTAGATAGATGAAGATCTCACCTTGTGGGGATACAGCTCAGCAGTAGAGTACTTTGCCTAATCTGTGACAGGCCTTTGGTTCTGTCCCCAGCACCGGATTTCAAACAAAACAAAACTGAACTTGAAGATCTATTTCCCTTTTCATCTTCTCAGGCTTTTATTTGAGGATGGTTGGTTATTTAGCAATAATTTCCAGAAAGTCCTTATCAATTCTCATGGCAAATCCTGAGCAGTTTCAGCATATCATTACACAGGTCCACAAAGAGCTGCTGTGTGGCCAAAGGAGTATGTAAGTTCATCCATCCTCAACTTGTGGACGTCCTTAGCCTTCTGTGCTTCATGCTCCATCACAGAGCTGACCATACATAGCCTGTGCTCACTATCACAGAGCTGACCATACATAGCTGGTACTCAACTATCACAGAGCTGACCATACATAGCTGGTACTCAACTATCACAGAGCTGACCATACATAGCCTGTGCTCACGATCACAGAGCTGACCATACATAGCCTGTGCTCATGATCACAGAGCTGACCATACATAGCCTGTGCTCACGATCACAGAGCTGACCATACATAGCTGGTACTCACTATCTGCACATTTTATAGTCTGGCTCTACACTAGCTCATGACAGAGACAGTGTTAGACACATACTTTAATTTTGTATAAAAGCATATTGTTTAAGAGCATAAACAATTTTAAAGAAGGAATATCATTATAAAATTTGAGCATATTTTGTCATTGGTAAAAAGCTTACTCGCCATCTTGCTATGCAGTAAAATGCCTTTGTCACATGCCAACAGCAGTTAGAGCTTCTGTAGTCCAAACAACTTGAAATTCAAAATGCTTGAATAGGCTCAGATTTTGGAACATTTCTGATTTCATATTTTGGGATTAGAATTGCTTAAGTGGTAGAGTTTTGCAAATATTCTATAAATATAAACACCCTTGAAGTCAGCAGCATCTCTGCTTCTAAGCATTTTTGATAAAGGCCCCTGTTCATTGAGAGAGAGAAAAATGTGTTCAAGCTTGCCAACTGTTACTTTATTATATAATTTTGGCCTAGTAGAAGCAAACATTTGTGTGAAAACCTTTCTACTTTTCATCTTACCTTTAGCTACTTGGCTCTGATATGGATTTTTTCCTTTCAGTTAGTGTGGAAGTGCCAGAGTTCATGATGAATTTGCTCACGAGTGCTCCATGTGGTGGTTATTATGTTAAGTGCTCCATCCCAGAAACACGTGGGAATAACATACAAAACTCAGCTGCTTTGCAACCATATAAGCTATGTATATAGTATAAGATAATTTATACTTGGTACATAATTTGTGTTGGGGTTGGAGTACACATGTATGGTACATGCATGTGAGCGTGTGGGTTTGCAAACATGTGCTCATACATATGAAGCCCAGAATAGGACATTGGGGTTTTCTTCTGATGCTGTCCATGTTATTGTGTTGAAATACGGTCTCTCTTCTATCCAAGCTTGTCACTTCATCTAGGCTTGCTGACTAGCAGACTCTCGGGACGTCCCTGTCATGGCTCCCTGACACCAGAAATTCTAGGCTGTCATGGAAGTGCCCTGCTTTTTATGTAGGTGTTAGGGATATCAAACATAGGTCTGCGTGGTTGCTAAATGGCTGCTTTTGCCAATTGAGAGATCTCCCAGCCCTTTAATTTTTCTCACATAATTTTTTTTTGCTGTGCATAATTTAATTCTCTGATAGTAACATCTTTTTTAAAAAAAAATAGAAGAAACTTAGAAATTAATTAATGCGGACTGTTGTTTTAACAATGGAATTGATGTCTTGCTTAGCTCTAAATACAGTTTATATTTTTATGTTCTTGACATTCGGTTGTTTTCTTTCTATGTTGTAAAATGAGACACAATTATTATGCTTGTTTTGAATTTGAAAATAGAGGCACCTATTTGAATAAAATAGATTGCTAGCATTTATGTTCAGTAGAAAGGGCAACAAAACAGACACTTACAGTTGTTCTCTCTGAACTTTGATTTTCCTCAGCTTCTGTAAGACTGCTGCTGTCCTGTAGGATCTGCTCACAGAGCTGCCAGGAGCTAGTTGGTTTTCTGCTCTTTCCTTGGATACCACCCAGAGATGCTGTTATTTTATCTGTTTTCTATAGCATGGCTTTAAATATTTCAAGTGTAATCAACCTTGATATAGTTTTGGGTCTTGGTTGTTGCTTTTTAGTTTTGTTCTAGGTAAGATTATGAAATGTCAGTTCTCACTTCTATTGTTTTCTATAAAATGATGTATCATTTTTCTGAGGGATAGTTAAAAAAAAGGAGTTATTATATAAGTGGATGGTGATTGTGGGTGTTTACTTCAGAACTTACACAAATAGTTATGATTCATAAGTTGCTTTTTGTCTAGAGCATTTCAGTTGTCACAGTGACATTTTGAGTCTAAATTTCTGTTGTTTTTATAAATTAAATAAAATAATTCTTACTATATAATTATGATTTTAATTTAGTAGTGGTGAACTGTGTTAGTTTTGTATAGACCACCTTAATTTTTTTCTATTATGAAAACCAAATAAAAATGATAATTCTGATTTTGATGTTTATACTGTGTAAAGGAAGTCTGGATGGCCTGTTAAGCAAGGGCTGGGTTATTTTTTGCTTCCCTCTCCATTGCTGAAGAAATTATTCAGATTTCAGAAACTGTCATATCTGTCTTACTGTCTAGCTTTATCAGGCACAGACAGTATTGAGAGTACAAATCATTGAGCGTGCTTCTGAAATTGTGATTTTTTTTAACCAGATCTGCCACTGCTGTTTATCCATGCTATCTTCATAAATGTCTCTTATAAGTAAGTAGCTGCTTTTAGATATACTCAGGAATATCCTAATACACTGAACTGCTGGTCTCCTTCATAGTTCATACAGCTCCCCAAGAGCAGTGAGTATGAAAACATCTTGTTTTCATAGAGACGCAGAGTATAAGCATATGCCAGTGTTTGCTTTGGGGCAGTTCTCCCTCAAAACAAGACATCAGTGGGATGCTGAAGTGCAGTTTTATTTGACAGAGAGCTGGAAACAAGGCCCTGGGTGAAAGCAGCCAAACTCTTAGATGTTGTGCATGTCAAAACGGGAACAAAGATTATAATGCAAGTTCAGTTTTCTGTAAATATGGATTCCATCATTAATTGAGTTATGTAGCTCACCACAGCCCTGGGTGTGGTCCACGAACACAGCTGCTGCTTTGATCTCTAATTATTACATTTTATTGCCATGTATGAAGGGGCCTCTGGGTTATTACTAGTTATGCAAATGAAAGAGAAGGGCATGTTGGTGTACAGAGACATAGATGGTTTTGGCTTTTGTTGTTTGTGCCATCATAACTTTTTTGTTCATAAAACTTAAACCAGTTGGAAGTACTTTTGGAGAAAGGTTTAACCTTGTGGCTGTCTTTGTAGGGATCAGTAGTAGTGCATGTTTTCTCATCAGTCCTGTGGTAGCTTCTTTTTTATTATTTCTTTTATTTTTTGAAATAATAATATAATACATTATTCCTACTCCCCTTTCCTCCCTCTAAACTTTCCTATATACCCTTCCTTCTTGTTCTCTTTCAAGTTCATGACTTCTTTTCCCTTTGATCATTCTCTCTCTCTCTCTGCATGTGTCTGTCTTCTTTCTTTCTACCTACCTACCTTCCTTTCTCTCTCTCTCTCTCTCTCTCTCTCTCTCTCTCTCTCTCTCTCTCTCTCTCTCTCTCTCTCTCTCCTAAATACATGAATACAGCCTACCTAGTCTGTATAATGTTGTAGGTTGCTTTCAGTGCTGGCCATTTTGAATTGTTAACCAATTGGTGTCCTCTTCCTTGGGAAGAGTCTCTTGTCTATATGGACCCAAGAGTATAGAAGAGAGTCAGTGAGTTCACATTGTTCAGAAGAACTGTTTTCTCTTATATAGTGCTATAGACAGAAGCACAGCCACCACAACTCTGGTTGCTTAGAAGACAGGATGTAAGTTTTATCTGAAACTTGGGGATCATTCTTCATGTTTGGATGATTTTTGAACTGAGCTCTGTCATCTTCCATCACTACCATACTTCTTTTATTGTTATGTCAGCAAGAACTGGTATTTTCTAAAATAGTACTACTTGTGTGTGTGTGGGGGGGTGGCTTTTACATGATTGTATTGTTAAAGTCTTTTCTCATAAAAGAAAAGGTTCTAAAATAAAGTTGTAGTTGACGTTTGTATTCAGTTCTCAAATAATAAAAGATGATATATACAGCTGACACTATGACAGTCTACTTTGTGACAAATAACTTCAGAGTCGTTTTCTTTTAATTTACCATTGTTAATATTCTATTCTGATTGAACAATCAGTAAATGAAGGATTTAGGGTTAGAATCTAGGCAATCTGCTTTTAAACCAGGTGCTATCCTGAGCAGCTAAAGGGCTATGATAATTCTTTTTCAAACCAACCAGGTATGGATGGATAATTAAAAAAGAATAGTTGGTTATCTTTGAGGACATTGTAAGTGTCTGGTTTATTCAGTAGTCTGTTCTAGTTCTTCCTGCTTATCCTGTCTTAAAAATAAGTATAAAACGTAAAACAAGAGCAGCCCCTGCTCTTAACCTAGGAACTACCTGTCTTGCCCTAAGAAGAACATTTTTGCTTGTTTTTTTTTAATATAGTGAAAATAATAAAAAACAAGATGGTTTTGAAAAAAGAATGGTTATCTTGAGAGAAGTAGGGAACTTTGGTAAAGTTAAATAAGCATGTTGGTGTTTTTATAAATGCTTCATTAGAGATTACAGGTTGGAGCACATTGTGTTTGTCTTGTTCTGTCATCACTCTTTGAGAGTCCATAAGGAGAGGAAATTAACATGGTAGGCATCTCCTAGTCTCATCCTTCTGCAAGTCTTTTCAGAGATTGTAGTGACCTTGTTAAAGAGTATCAGGGTAAAGTTAAAACTACCTTGCTGTACACAGAACAACTCAGTGTGTGACTGCTGTTAGCCAGAGTTCCAGTTTCATAAAGCTGTCTCAGATCTCTGCCTTTTCTCAGCTCTCTGCCTTTGTATCTGGATTAATGCTTATCATTCAGTTCATAGGCCCAAAACCAATAGTCCTGCACTGTGGTTCACGCATGAAAATGTGTATTTTATTGGTTTTTACTTTCACTGGGTAGATCATGACATTAAATATACATTTGAATATACATTGTGATAAAATTGGAAATAGTTGTTTAATTCAGACTACTCAATTATTTGTGAGCCCTGGATTAGTTGCATTGGGACATTTTTGTCACTGGTCTTGATAGATGGTGAAGTTGGAGTGACTGTTCATAGCCTGAGCTTTCAGGTATGATGAAAGGAATTGTTCTCTGAACCGGTATAGGCCAGTTTGGGTTTTGAGCTTCTATGGTTATATTGTAAGCAGTGTCTGGTTGAGCACTAGTCTAGATTGCTTCCTGATAATGTAGACTCAAGATGGAGAAACATAGTTAATTTGGATGATGACCTTGTCATTTAATTTGTGTCCTTTGTGATTAATTAGCAGTTGTCTCTCGTTCTCTCTATAATGTGGAAAGGGCGTCAAGAAGAAATTTTGTGTTTCATATGGTTGCTATGTTAAAAAGAAAATTTAATACTTCATTAATATTGAAAAGCTTTGGCATTTTGATTTGTCCTAAATTTTACAACTAAAAATTTTAAATTATGTATGAGCAGATCTATGTTGTTTTACAAACAACCCTGTTTTTATAAGCAGAAAGTTTCCTAATAAGTAAAAAACCAAAATGAGTTTAGTTTTTTCTGTAATCAAAGAACTATGACTAGGTCACAAAAAAGACTAAGTAATTTTCAAAAGTGTTTGTTATTTCAGCTAAGTTTTCTTTTGTTTGGTTTAGATTTTATTATCACTTGGATTAATTTGAGATTCAATAATGAGGCTGTTGGACAAGATTCTACTTCTTAACCAATAAATGAAAATTAAGAACTGACCTTGAAACTTAAGCAAAGATAGGTCTTGCCTACCTGTGCCTACAAACACTGCATTCTGCCATTTCAAGTGCCTTTAATGGGAGTGTCTACCTCTAGATTAAAAACAAAAATTTTAACTCACCCATTATTTTTTAACTGTTAATTCAGTAGAAAAAGCTGAGCTCTAACAAATAAAAAAAAATTTATGTTGGCATATTCTTTACAAAAACAGCAGACCGAATGTATACCTAATAAGGCTATGTTGAATACTGGAATGCTTATCCCTTTAAATTATTACTGAAATACCTAAAAATACCTTCTTTATGAACGTTTGTAATGAATGTGTTTTGCCTGGATAAGAATAGCAAAGAGGATGTGTGTGGAGAAAGCAAGCGGCAGACAGTCCTGACCTTAGTGCTGGGCAGGGCGTACAGGCTCCCAGCAAGCTTGGCCACACTCCAGGTGACCAAGACACTAGCAAAGCAATGAGCGGACTGGAGCTTTGTTGCTGATCTAACTTGCAGCTTTGGTTAATGATTTGTTCTGCTTCTCAGAAGAGCCCTTAATGCAGAAGAGTTTGGACAAAGAACTAATATTGGTATCCTTTTGCGATGCTGAGTTTTCCTACAAAAAGCAAGCTAGAATTCAAGTTATAATTGTGACTGCCTGTGCCACCTCATGACCCTCAGCTAGCATCTGATTTCATCGAGGTTTTTCTGAGCATCTAGTTAACTTTATCCCTTGCTTAAGTCTGTAAAAGTCATTATGGATATTTTTATTGATGCTTTCTGTTGTAATATGAACCATCCCCTTCATGTGAGTATTCTAGCACATGACAATAGATGTGAAGATGGAGAAACTCAAATTGAACTCTTCCTTTGGTACAAGCAGATTGTTTGCTTTGCAAGCTCTTTCTTTTAATGTTGAATATTATTTTCACATTATTTTCATGTGAAGATAAAATTGTTTTCTCTGCTTTGTAAAACTGTAAGGGAGGGTTTTTCTCCATTGTGTTTTTAATAAACTATAAAGGCATTATTGCCTATGGCTATACCAAATAAAGCGTAGACTTGGGTGGTAAGCATGGGAGTCATGATGGCAACCATTTCTATGAAAGAACACAGTACATTCTCCCATTTGTTATCTGAGCATATCTTTAAACTGTTGTTAGTAGTTGAAGTGTGTGGGTGTATGTAGAAGACAAGGGTATACAAAATGAACTGAGGTGCAGGATAGCAAGGTTGAAAGTAGGCTGAAATTAAACTTTCCTTTCACCAGACTTCTGGAGTCACTGCCTGCTTGTGTGCATTTCACATGAATGGTGGTTTGCAAGTATGGATTCATTTACCAGCCCTGTGAAAGTTTGCAGTAGAGTGGTAAGAGGATTAACGTGCTAGTACCTGCCACCTACAGAAGAATCATGAAAGTTTATCATTTCCTATGCATTTCAGTTACTGGACCTTCTAAAGTGATTTTTATCATTTGCAGAATGATTCTGATCTTAGAAACCCAACAGCCATGGTTATGTAGGACTAGCTCCAAAAATGTTCGTTAAAGTCAAAACTTCAAAGTAAACTACCTGTGGCCACACATCAGTAATCCCAGAACTTAAGAACATGAAGCATGGAGATTGAGCATTTAAGGTCAACCTGTGAAACCATGTGTAAAACATGTGTTTGCATACACACACACACACACACACACACACACACACACACACACACACACACCGAGTCTAAATAGAAGCTGACAGACTGTTCCTTAAAATCTGAGAATAGTCCACACTCTGCTTGTATGAATAAAGTTTTATTGAAATATACTTATTCTTATTGGTCCAGGTTTTTTCTTTCTATAATGACAAATAGTTGAATTAGAGTGCATATGACCAACAGAGCCTCTACTGTTTGCTGTCTTGTCTTTGTCAATAAAATTTTCTATTTCTTAATTCAACTGGACCTGTATTTTACCCTTTAGATAAAACCATTTATTGAAATGGTGCTTTTACATGGTGAAATTTCATAGGAAAAATGGATGATTATGAACTTTTAAAATTTTCTTATTTAACTTTTAGCACATCTATGATCTATCTATCTATCTATCTATCTATCATCTATATATCTTATATTCCTTTAGATATAAACATTTTTGTAAAGCCCAACTGGGAAACTTCACTTTTTCCTTAAGTTACCTTGAGGATGTTTTTCAGTGTGGATCAATGGCACAGTGGGCAGGTAAACTTTTTCCTTTGGAAAATATTATAGAAATATGAAGTATAATTTTTATTCCTCTGAAGTAGAGAATATTGTGAAAATTTGCACATAAATTAAAAATAGCTTTAATATATACATGAATAGTAAAAGGTGTGAGAGTAAGAGTTATCAAGTGACATGTAAAAGCTACTGAAGCTAGTTAAATTCATCCGCGAATAGGGTTGAATTTCCCAAGATTGTGTAAACTGAACCTCACATATAGAAAGGAAGAAAGGCTTGGTCCAGAGGTAGTTCCGAGACTGACATATCAGAGGGCGGGAAATGAGAACATTGGTGATAAAGTTATCACTGGCCCAAATTATTTTGGTATATCTAGGCTTTCTTTGTGAAAATCTGAGTGCTACCGTGTGTCAGAGGTCCTTAAGTCACTCTTGAGCTCACAGTAATACTGACCTTAATATTCACATTTAGCCTTTTAAATTGTAACCTGCTAACCACTAACCCTGGCTTCTTTTATTCTTGTTGAAATAACAAAATCATTAGGCTTGAGAGCTTAGCTGAATTAACTTCCTTCCTCCCTTGCCCTTACCTTCCTCCCATCCATGCATCCATCCATCCATCCACTTACCCACCCATCAGCTCTCTAGCCTGATTTATAACTAGTTGGCTAAAATTGGTCTCAAATCTTTTATCAACTGCTATAGCTTCCTGTCCTTGCTATCTCAGAGCCATACTTATTTCCAGCTATGTGCAGGCACAAGGACAGGACCCTAGATACATTTAATTTCAGTCTACTTTCAACCTTGCTATCCTGCACCTCAGTTCATTTTGTATACCCTTGTCTTCTACATACACCCACACACTTCAACTACAGGAGGGACTCATGGGCCCTGCTCTCCAACAGGGACATGGCAACTGCTGTCCCTGTTCCCTCTTTCTTTAGCAGTGCATATACCTATATGATAAATGTAGTCCATCCACGTTTGTGCTCCTTCTAGGCCAAGCAATTTTTTTAAGATTAATTAATTAATTAATTAGTTATATGTGTGTACACTGTAGCTGTCTTCAGACACACCAGAAGAGGGCATCAGATTTTTGTTACGGATGGTTGTGAACTGCCATGTGGTTTCTGGGATTTGAACTCAGGACCTTTGGAAGAGCAGTCGGTGCTCTTAACCACTGAGCCATCTCATTAGCCCCCCGCAATGTGTTTTAATAGTTTCTGTAGTCAAGAAAGATGTGAAGAGGGAGAGAAGGCATTTGCATAGCATATATAAGGTGAGCTTTTGACGAACTGAAGTTTTTATGGTTGATACATAACTATGTTGTGCTTTTATTTATAGGAGATAATCTCAAGTAATTTATAAAAGGCCAGGGAGGCATGACCATAAGTGTTCAATGCTCAGGGTCTGAGGACAGTGAAGTACAGATGACTCTATAAGAGTGGATGCCATTTTCACTCTTGCATGTTTGCTTTCTTCAAGTTTGGACTTGCTTTGTTATTATAAAATGACATCTTTGTAATTAGAGTGATTAATGATGTGCCTTAGTGTTTATGGGTCCTAAGGTCAGGAGGTCTAAAGATGGCCATACTGTGGGAAATTTAGAGCTTACTTCATAGAAGATGAACCAGCTCTCTCATCTTTTCTGTATGGTTTTTATGAGTTAAATTTAGTTAGATGGGGTTAAGGAGACACACAACAATCAAAAGTAATGTAAATTAATCTTTATCCACATAGTTCTGTTGCCTGATTCCTTGTTCTTAAAGGAATTATCATGGAAGTTTATTGGCTATTTTTTTTTTTTTTTCGAGACAGGGTTTCTCTGTATAGCCCTGGCTATCCTGGAACTCACTCCGTAGACCAGGCTGGCCTCGAAGAACTCAGAAATCTGCCTGCCTCTGCCTCCTGAGAGCTGGGATTAAAGGCGTGTGCCACCATGCCTAGCTTATTGGCTACTTTTTAAAGATAAAAGCAATATTGGAAAATGCTCTAGGTAAAAATATGACTTAAATATCTGCCATTGGGTGTTGAGAGTTGCAGTTTTGTGAGATTCTTTTGAGTCTAATCCATGACTGAGCTATTGCTAGTTTATGATCATTCCTTTATATTCTTTATTCTAACTAGAACACCACAGTTCTAGATTTTATTTTTTTTAGTTCTAGATTTTTAATAGGTCTCTTATAACTGCAAACTCCTTTCAACTGTTAATCTGGAAGCTCTGAAACTGGTTATACTGATTCAGGGATTTCTGTTTCAGATACTGCTTTTATTTAAAAAAAAAAAAAAAACCTAATAAATACAACTTTCAAAAGCTTGTTGTAGCCACAGGGACAGCTTTGTTCTTTGCATTCCATATACCAGGGATAGACTCAGCTAAGGCAGTGGTATCTCACTATCCAGGCTCACTCTCATCAGGCCTTCCCACTAAGGAGAGAGAACAATAAGCTAATTGTTGGGCCATGGCACTGTGCCATTGTCAGGGCCTCAGCAGACTGGAAGACTGTGCAGACTAACCCTGCACAGGAGGGACTCACGGGCCCTGCTGTCCAAAGGGAGAGGCAGTATTTTATGATTTGTTTTTTAATCCTTATACTACAGTTTCTAAATAGTCATTTGTTTAAATGCCTTAAATTTACTCTTTTCCAGGTAATCTGTGACAGTGCTAAAAGAGGAAATGCTTACTGTTTGTCAAACTTAAAGTTATTTTTCATATTCATATGTTAGGGCTTTCTCCACAGACAATACTGAATACATATATTCATCGATATATTTGATAAAGGAAATAGAATTTCCTTCTTTTGGCGTAATCAAATTATGCTTCTTACAAGGCACCCTGGGTATCTTATTAAACATAAAGTTTAAGAGAGTACTAGTGAGACAAGAAAGATAATTTGTATAACCAAATTTTTTTAGATTATTCACTATAAAGTTTTATGGTTGCATATTATATTTCTTTCCCTTAATTTTATCTGCTACTCCTGGGAAATTTAAGTAAACATTTCAGACATTGCAAAGATCTATTCATTCTTTAGATATTTATTTTAAGTGATGATTCCCAAGTCTTACCCTCAGCTCTAGAGAATTATTCCCAAATAACAATCTGCCTTTCACATATGTGCGTATGGCAATCTATAGAATTTTCTTTAGGGATTTTAAGGCTTGTGATTGAGATGATGTATAACTTGGACCTTCAAGTTTTTCCATATATCTTTTATAATAGAAGGCTTTATTTAAATTACTACAAGGTAGTTCTATGAAATAAGCTTTGAGAAAGTTTTTCTTATTATAAAAAACACATATTCATTGTATATAGTAGGTACTGGAAAGAGAAAAAAAAGTATCATTTAAATAGAACCTTTCCTAAAATATTGCTAACAGTATTGGTGTTTTTTAGGTACATCACTAACATTATAGGAAGCATTTTATCATACAGTACCAAAATGAAAAATTGTTTTGAGAAGGATTTTAGGGGTAAAAAAGGGAAACTTTATTGACCTAACCTACAAATTTACTTGGAAGGCAAAGTAAAGCATATTAACAGAGCCATTTTAACAGAATATTCCAAATTTTTGATGAAAATTTGAATGTCAATAAATACTCAGCTGTCACATGATGCTAAGGATATAAGCACTATTAGAATATATTGGCAGATAAGAAAACTTTCCTTGGAATATAATAATTCTGTGGTTCATTTTGTGTTTAAAACAAGGGAGCTGACTTTTATTGCACTTTGTGGTGTATCAGCTGTTTCATTTGGCTGGTAATTATATGCCGATCTATTTTTCCACACAGTAAGATGTTTGTGTAATGGACCCACCCTGGGATCTTTGAGTACATGTTGCCAGCCTTCCTAACATGCTTATCTTCTTGTGAAGCCTTGTCACAAGGCAAATAGGCTGTGTTCTGATTTTTTTCTGTAAGTTCAATTTTTTTCAAACACTACATTTATAGAACATACTTTAATAAAGTGTTTAGATTCATTGTTAACATAATAAGTTGTGGGACAACAAAATTAGTGAAAATATAGTTCTGTGCCTTTGTGTTGCTAACACTACTTAGAGTAGAGGGAACTCTATAAAAATGAAGGGATTTGCTTTCATATATGTAGGGTATCTATATTCATTTTGAGTGTGGCAGCCTGGTAACTGTTCATAGATATGTTCATAGATATTTGCTTGCTCACTGTGATGCTAAGGATTGGACCCAGGCCCTTGCTCATGGTGGGCGAGCTGAACTACACCCCAGTCATATAGCATGACCTTTGTTTACATTGCTAGACATGCTCCAGGAATCTTAATGCATCCGGATGAAAAAGGATATTGGTTTCTCTATTTTGGCAACCTTTCAGTAATGTCTTGGGTGGTTTTAATGAGTAGATCCTTTGCGATTAAAGTGGACCATGAAATTCCAAGGAAGATTCCATTGCTCTGGACTTGAACTTGTTCTTTGTTGAAATAACCCTGCAAGCTAAAGAGAAGTTGTTTGGGAGAACACATGGAAAGTTATGCAACGCTACAGGGTATAACCTGTACTAGAGTAGCTGAGTGTTAGTATCCACTGTGGCCTTTCTTTAGGCTAGTCAACTATTCTGTTGGTGCTTGTAGTGAGATTATTTGTTACTGGAAAATTTAGTTGCAGCTAAAATGTTAATTAGGGTTCATTGCTAGGATATGTTTATTCAGAGACCTACTGTCCTAGGTTATTTGTGATCTGTTGTCTATATAAAACAACTTCATGTTTTATATAATAAAATTATTATAAATTACTATTTACCTACCATTCTTACATTCTTCAAATTCCACTCTGATGAGGCATTAGCTAGCTCTTGGCAAACTGAAAAATAACACACAGTGAAGAAATAGAGAAGGGGTAGGAGGGGAGGAAAGGGAGGTCAGTTTGATCAAAACACTCTATACATGGATACTGTTCTCAACTGGTCCGGTCCTTTAAACGCATAAAAGAACACCTGAAAATCAAGGAACTACCGTAGACCAATACCAAATAACAATTCTCAATTGTCAGTAGAGACAGATACCATACTATAAAGTATCACAGCATGGAGCGCAGCTCTAATCCTAAGCAATTTACTTGATCTCTGTAGCTCCTGTTTTGAAAGGTAAAGATAATCATAGCTTTATTTTGTAAGAGATAGTTGCTCTAAACCAATTATTGTTACTGTATAGAGCACCATACCAAAAAAGGCACCCAGACAAAAATAAGAACGGGTTAAAAGTAACAATCCACTTGAAATACAAGTAGTCGTCACATGCCTGGAGTTTTGTCAGACTTTCCTTGATCTTTCCCTTGTACATTCATTGCTAGTAATGTATTACCTGATGGTGTTGCACTGACATATGGATGAAAACAGGACACGGTGTTGCTTTTAGTCAAAGTGTTAACCTGGTGAATTAATTGAACTTAGACTTTTGTATGATATAGTAGTTACTTTTCTCAGTGCTCTGACACACTACATTAGCAAAAACCAGTTTAGGAAGGAAGAGTGTATTGTGGCTCACAGTTTAAAGGTAGGGGAAGGTAAGGTGGCCAGAGCTTGAAAAGCTGGTCTCATTACATCTAACCAGGAATCACAGGTGATGGCTTCCTGCACTTGGCTTATTTTCTGTTTTTGTTGGGTCTAGGACTTCTGCCCATGGGATGATGCTTCCCATAGTCACAAGGTCTCTTCCCACCCTCATTTGTCCTAAGCTAGGTAATCTCTCACAGATGTGCTCAGAGGCATGTCTCCTAGGGGATTCTACTCTAAAGTTCACAGGTGATAGGCATCAACTTGTATGGTGTTTACGAATATAAAGTAAATTACTTTATTAAGGGCCTTAGTTCCGTCTAAATATAATTGTTAACTTTCAGAGAGAGACCACCATCTGTAGATGTTCTCGTGAATGTTAGGAGAAAAACACAGCTACTACTGGAAATCAAGATTCAGGATCGGGAAGTTGTGCTCATTTACTTTTAATGTGGGATTGCCTTAACTTAAGTTAAAAGCATAGGTACAAAGCAAACAGAACTTGTATTTTTTTTTTTTTTCTCTTCATCTGAGCTTGTAGAACTAGAAAGAGTGGTAAACTTTTCAGTGTATACGAACAAATATTGGATTTTGTAACACTGACTTCTAATTACATGAGCTAATTAGATCAATCCAAACATTCCAGAGGTAGGATCTCTGAGTTAGAGGCCAGCCTGATCTACAGAGTGGTCTCCAGGATAGCCAGGGTTACACAGAGAAACACTGTTTCAAAAAAGAGCCAAAAAATTGTGAATAATGAAAACTGATTTATAAAGGTATTAATTCTGGTTATTTAATATCTTAAAGTACGTAAATAGTAAAATTCTGAGGATGACATTTGTAAATTGCAAGAGGGT
Organism: Mus caroli; assembly: GCF_978045245.1. Classification (NCBI taxonomy): domain Eukaryota; kingdom Metazoa; phylum Chordata; class Mammalia; order Rodentia; family Muridae; genus Mus; species Mus caroli. The sequence continues at coordinate 17,733,185 of NW_028227258.1, forward strand.
CAGGATTTCTTTTCTTCTTTCCCCTCCAGAGCTTCAGCTGCAGCCAAGACTGAGCCGGTTACCGTCCAGAAGGTATGTTTCGTTCAGCATCCCTAGACTCAGTACACCTGGAGCCATTGTTCTTGCTGTTCTTGTCCCAGGTCATAAAATGTTTAGTTTACAGTCTCAATACAGTTTTACTTGTTCTTTCCCATAAGGAACAAAGAGGGAAGTAGAAACCAGAACTTACAAAGTTACAATATTAGTCAGGGTTCTTCAAAGGGATAGTACTTACAGAACAGATGTATATGTATATGTAAATGCATATGTTCCAAAGGAGATTTGTTAGAATAGCTTACAGGCTATAGCTCAGCTAGTCCAGCAATAGGTAGCTACCAAATAGTGGATCCAAGAATCCAGTAGTTGTTCAGTCCATAAGGCTGCATTTCTCAGTCGTCTTTAATGTACACTAGAATCTGGAAGAAAGAGGCTCTAATGCCAGAAAAGGAATGGACTTTCTAGCAAGGCCAAAGCAAAACAGGCAAAGAGAAAAAGTTTCCTTCTTCCATGTTCTTTATACCATCAGAAGGTGTGGCCCAGAATAAAGGGCTCTCTCCACCTCAAAAGATCTGGACTAAAAGCGCTTCTGCTTCTGTTTTAGTTAACTCTAGATGTAGTCAAGTTGACAACCAAGAGTACCCATCACGTTACTATTTTAATTTTTATGAGACATTATTTCCAAGCCCCTACACTGTCAATGATGCATGTCCAAATTCCTTTTGTATTTATTTTTAATGTTTTTATATTTACCCACCTATTTTCTAAAAACCATTATAAGTACCCAAAATGAATATCAGCCTGTTCCATTGTGTTCTTAGATTAGGTTATTGGCAAATGCCCTCTTTTTCATCCTATATCCTCATATTATCGCAAGCCAGTTTTTCAGTGATTGATTCATACTCTTTGAAGTTTTTTTTTTTTTTTTTCTTATTTTTTGGCAGAGCATTCAGCTGTTCACTTGATTGACTTCTTTCAGTCCTAACTTGTTATCGCCTATTTTCTTGTAATTAAGCACTGGGCTTACCAGCATATATTTTCTTAAAGATCTGATCTGATTTTCTTTTGGAATGGTAGAGTGAAAGTGGTTTTTTTGTTTTGTGTTATAGAAATATAATCTTATTTTGAAGGAGCAAACATTGAATATGAGTCCAGATAGTTTTACTAATTCTGGTGATTTTTAGAGGAACTGGTCTTTCCTATTAGTCTTTGGCTCCTGGCAATGAGGAAATATATAAGATCATGTTTTTTCTAATGAGGCTTAAACATTTTATTTTGGAAAAGAGGAAAGAATTTTATTTTATCTCTGAATAATATCTTAACACACCCAGGGAGGAAAACAGAGTGGATCGTAGGAACAACACAGGTTGATTGTTCTTTGCTTGTCTGTTTTACTCATAATAGCTGTCTGACACATACTCTTGAGTTAGGTGAGTTTTCTTAATTGAAGAGTTTAAAACTTAGTACATTTCATGACTCAAGTAATTACACTGTGGAGAGAAACAAAATATGTTGGAAAGATGGAATTATAATTGAGGCTTTGGGTATTTTAAAAATAAAATCTTTCAGTTAGTAGTAGTTTGTTTATATGGAGTAAAATTATTCATTTAAAATATATCTAAGTTGACATTTAACGAAGGCCTGTAGGATATTTTTGCTGTTTTTTTTCTGCTGTTTTTAAGTATTTTGGAATGTTAATTTTTATAAATGAAAATGTGTTTCTTGTATGCAGTAGGTAGTGTATGCATGATGAGATCAGTTAGAATGCATGCTATGCTATCTCAACTCATTGTTTTTCTTGAAGACATATTTGAGCTGCTAACATAGTGTTTGTCCTTTTAAAATCGGCTATATGTTTATGCACTTAATATATATTTGCATGTGTTTGGTGTGTTTTTGTATATTTTTATTTTTATTTCACATAGGGTGAACCTAAGGAAGTAGTTAAGCCTGTGCCCATTACATCTCCTGCTGTATCCAAAGTCACTTCCACTACCAACATGGCCTACAATAAAGCACCACGGCCCTTTGGTTCTGTGTCTTCACCAAAAGTCACATCCATCCCATCACCATCGTCTGCGTTCACCCCAGCCCATGCCGCCACTTCATCACATGCTTCCCCCACACCCGTGGCCACTGCCACTCCCCTCCACCTCTCTGCATCCGGACTGCATGTTAGTGCCAATCTTAGTGCTGACCAGTGTTCATCTCCACCAAACACTGGTAAACCTGCAGTTAATGTCCCACGGCAGCCCACAGTCACCAGCGTGTGTTCCGAGTCTGCTCAGGAGCTAGCAGAGGGACAGAGAAGAGGATCCCAGGGTGACATTAAGCAGCAAAATGGGTAGGTGGTCCAGGGTGGTTTCTGTTCTTTTCAAAACTCTTCTTTCAGGTAATTTTTAGGAAACAATGTCCTTTCTCTTCAGCCTTTCTTTGAAGGAAGACGAAGTTCTATTTGCTGCACTAACAGTGGCTTTCATTTATTTACAAATTACTGTACAAAGCAGTTACAAGTTAATCAGAACTTGATTATGCATTTTGGTATGTTCTGAGCATGTAACATACTCTACAACTCTGCCCTCCATGGTCCTACAGTGTTGAGCAGTTGGCACTTATAATGCAAGGCAAATCTTCTATTTTTGTTTCTCAAAATTTCCTTTTTTTTTTTTTATCACCAAAGGTTTAAGCAGTATGATTGTAATTGTTCTTAGTATACCCACACCTCCTTAAGGAGAGAGGAAATGAGTTTGTATTGATCTTTTCCCTCCAGGAAGTAGTCTAGAAAACTGAAAACAAATCACTTCTGATTCAAGTATCTGTATAAGGCAGCTTAGAGCATTTAGGGATTACATTTTAAAAACTGTTTTGAGCATATTAAACTATTCAAAGCCCCAAGTTTTATTGTTGCATATATGTTTTCGTAGCCATTATTTCTAGGTAGCTAATTTATTTCTTTTAGGTGAAGTTATTTGCAGGCAAAATGATCTATGTACAATTTTGGTTGGATTTGTTGTGACAAAATGTACTTTTAAAGGGAAATACTATGCACTTGTGATGGGCTTTGCCAATGCAAGTCTCCAGGATATTTATAATTAAAATAATTGTGTATAGACCCATTCTGAGAGATCTAACCCCTCTGGAATGTTAACTCTCGTAATGAAGAGGATGTGCTTTCTGTAATGTTGTTGCCATGACAGCTCCTGGGCTTTCAAAGAGGAGGTGGCAAGGCTCCAGGCTGCTGTACAGGGAGCAAGAAGAGCCACTGGTCGGTTATGTGTGGCTCTGTGGTTGTAGTTTTTTGTTTGTTTGCTTTTTAAGTATTGATATAGACAATGAAGTTAATTAGTGCCCTTTGAAGAATGTTATGTCTCCTTTATCCAAGGAAGAGAATATGTTTGTATGTTTGGCTGTATTTTTGTTGTATGTCTGTTTTTTGACAATAGATACTAGAATAATAAAACTAGGCAATCAGATGTTGCCTCTCGAATGCTTTTCCACAGCAAATGGAAGCACACATTTACTGTATTTATTAAATTCTAGTTTGAGTAGACAGAAAGTTGATTGAAGTTGACATGTCTTAACTAAAACCTTTTCATACTTCTGGAAATTTTATAACCCAGTATTTTTGAGGTAAACGAAAAGTGAAGTTTTAGAAAAGTATTGAGCTTACAGTGGGCTTCAATTTGTGCTTGCTGGACATTTCCTTAGTAATTGAGGTCGAGATGAATTAGAGCTTATTTCAGGCAGATCTGGCGGTGCTATAGTTCCAGGACCTTGGTGGCAGCTTCTTAATGAGTCTGCAAGTATTCATGCAGCACATGCCTGGTGTTCAGCACAGTATAAAACTGAGGATAAAGGGGATTATTACATGTTTTGCATCATTAACAAGCAAGCTACTGCTTTGCATTGGCAAACTGAAAGTGTTTAAAAATAGCTTGATTTCAAATGCTGTCCAGATGTTAGGACAGTAAGAACACAGTTTGGTGTCTGACTAATTCTAAGGTGGACATGAAGTGGGGTTTTTTGTTACTGCATTTCGATTGGAGAAGTAAACAGCCACATACTTGACTAGTCAGTCATGGGATTTCCTGAAGAGTTAGTGTTTTGTGGCATTGATGAGCACTTTCTCCATAGCACGTGTGTTGTCCTGTTTCTGTCAGATGTTTTACTGGTAGGTATCCCAGATTTTTATGACATCAGTAAAACAAACCTCTTGTAAACTTCAGAGCTATTACTCTTTATTAATTACTTTTAAAATAGCACACACCAATGACCAAACGTTTAAAAGTTTAAGAGGAGACAGTTAGTAAATGGCTGAGTTGTCTTTCCCTCAAAGCATCTAGACTGCTATTTTTTAAGTGATTTGAAATGACTGGCTAATTTGCCAGTTCTCTGAGTATCCCACCCACATTTGTGTTGAATCAACAAACTAAAGACAAAAGCAAGGGCTTATTGCATCATTATTAAGATAGAAACTAGCTATTCCCTGTATAGTAAGAAGTCTGGCTAGCATAGTGATAGTTGTGAGAGTAACTGTTAGCAGCTACATAACTGTTCTTGTAACTAACAATGATCAAGGCATTTTAAAAGAAATTTAAATATTCCTTCTGTGGATAAATTATTGCCCTTGGCATGCTGCTCCTCTCTGCTACACTTTTACTCCATGAAGAACAGAACAGGGTTTACATTCCTGACTGGAAACAAGCTGCCTTACACGAAATAGATTAACTGATTTGCGATTCACTGTCCACATGTCCTGCATTATAATGTGCCACTGCTCTCAGGAGGTAAGTTCTTTTGTGTATCCTCCATTAATTTCAATTTTCTTTGGCTGCAACATTAACAGTTTGTATGTGGTGTTTTGAAGAATCAGCCTCAAAAGATGCAAACATTAATGGTGTATTCAAATAATGGTTTAAAATGCTTTTCTCTTTACAGAAAACACACGTGACAAAGTTAGTATCTACATTACTGGAAAGCAGATATGGTGATTTATATATGAATAAACAGCATGAGTGCTCAGTTTTTGCAAAAATTAACTTAATTTTGCAAAAGATTTGTAATTTAGAAAAACAGTGTTGTCAGTAAATTTGGTTTGCATTGCTGTTTTAGTGAATTGCCTTATAGTAGTTGTTGCATTGCTAAAGCTTTGTAAGCTGTGTAAGATGGGTTAGGCTTGCTGTGCAGTGGCTAAACATTGAAATGCTTGGAGAAATTAATCCTGATCAGTCAGTCAACAGTGTTACAAGACAAAGATAAACCAAAAATTTTACCAGTAGTAAATAGTATACTAAAGCGGAAGTATTTCCAAATTGATATCAAAAGCCAGTTATTTCCTATATAAAATAAAAACCTTTTTGATTTTTTGGAGTATTATGTCAGGTTTATATATCTCTGTGTAGTGTGTTTGTTTATATGTCAGTTTTGGAGGGTTGATATATTTTAAAATTACTCAAAAGACATAGTTAACAATTTGCTAAATGTTTCAGTCAGTAGGTATAGACATTGAAAAACATGGCATTTTTGTTTTTCTTAATTCATACTGACAGGAAACTGACTAGTGATGACTATCTTAAAAACTAGATTAGAATTGAGTTGTTGTAACAACAGCTTAGTATTTTTGTATTAATTGTGCTGTGATTATTCTGAATATATAGAGAAATTTCTTTTATTAATACACCACAGTAAAGTCTCTTTGGAAACAGAAAATGTCTATCGTAAGACATATTAAAGAGAGTTAGCTGTTGAATTGTTAGAACACCTTCTTTCTAATTGCCTATAATCTACTTATTAACCTCAGCATATTAATTAGTAAGCTCCTCAGATAAGGTGAATTATTGTCAATTTTAAATTAACTGATTATACATAAAAACTGGCTAGTTAGTAGGCTGTAGTGTAGCACATAATTTGTTTGAAAAAAAAAAAGAAACATGTCACTTGAAATAAAAAGAATGGAAACATTTATATTAAATAGATAGGCTCAGAGCTCACAATTCAGATCCATTAAGTTGTGGGCTATTACTCTGTATTTTACAGTGTTTCTAAATACTTGATAACAATCCAATTTTAGCTGAGTAACCAGGAATATATTTTCTTGTCACATGTCTTCTATGGGACATAGAAGATTTGATTTGATTGATCCTGAGCCAACTTTGGCTGTGCCCCCCCACCCCCACACACACACCTTATGTCACCTGTTGTTACTCAGATGTCTTTCTGTCATTTTGATTTGGTGTCTACTTCTGGAGACCGCAGACTCAAGTTGTGATTCTACCTGCGAGTTAATATGCTTCGGCTACACTTCGAAAGCACTCTTCTTGAGTACTTGTGGAATATTTGCTCCTACCAAAAAGTTTTTGTACTGCTTTCAAATACTTTACACATAAGTACTTGTAAAAAGTCTCAAGGGCAGGCAGATCTTACTGTTGAAGAAAATGAGCCTTTTGTAGACGTACGCTTCCCATAACATTAGAAATGGACCTCTTAGCTAATACATGTTATCTGACTTTCCCATGGTCATTGCTACATATGAAGCATGTCTGTTTGAGCACATTTTATAAAATATATAAAAGTATTTGTTGACTATTCCAATTGATCTCTTTAGGTTTAAATCAGTCAACTACCTGCTCATGGCCTTCACCACAGAACATTGCCTCCATAACTTCCTGCTAACACAAAACATTTCCTCTAACTCTTAACTGTTGGAGTAAACAATTATGTGTAGGAGATGATGTTGCAAGTGATACTGCTGCAGGGTGGTGCTGAGAATGCTTTACTGTAGCAGTTCTCAACCTGTGGATTGCAACTTTTGGGGGTGGGCTGGGGTCAAACGACCATTTCCCCAGGGTTGTCTAAGACCATAGAAAAATACAAATACCTATATTATGGTTCATAACAGAGGATAAATTATAGTTATGAAGTAGCTATGAAAATAGTTTTATGGTTGGGGTCACCACAACAGGAGGAACTGTGTTAATAGGGTCACAGCATTAGCAAGGTTGAGAACTACTACTAACCCTGTGAGAAAAGAAGGGCGAGTACAGGGGATCACCTTATTGCTGTGTTCACTCATTTAGTGGGATGGAGCCCTCTAATCTGTTTATGCTGAATCAGCATGTAGAAATACATAGCTCTGCCCAGTTTTAACATTAAAGCTGCTATGTAGTTTGTTTATAATGCATTTCTACTCTGACTAAATGTTATTGCATAGTCGAAGAACCAGCATGTTCGTTGACATAGCAATATAGGATTTACACTTGGTTCTCTATCTCTAATGGAACACAGATCCATTTGTATTTCATAATTTTGCCCATGTTAGGCTATGTGAATAAACTGTATTTTAACATTTTCCCTTTTCAGGTATTAACCGAGTTCATTTACCACATCAAATCAGATATTTCTTTTTGAGCAGTAATTCTATCCCCTGTAATACAGAACTATGTAATTCCCACATATTACTTCTGATCTTCCTGGTGGTGGTCATGTGTACAAGGGAGAAGTGTTAACATTGATAAAGAACCCACTACTCCTAGTCTGCTGTCCTTTTTACATTTTCATCAATGGCTATGTGAGAAAATTTTAGGGTAACATTCTCTTATGAAATCAGGATGATTTATGGAAAGAGATTTTAGTTGCTATTGTTTATTTCTATAATGTGACACTGAACAGTTTCATTTCTGATTTTAAAATCCATTCTTTAGCTGATTTCTAAATGATACTTCAGATTGTACTTTATTATGTGTGTTTATAGAAAATAAGAGTGAGTTCATACCAACCAAAATAATTTTTCTAAAAACCTAGGCATTAAAAACACATTACATGGTTCTTCCTTGGTATTTAGGAATTAGGACTTGAACTAACATTAATTCATAAAGTTGTTGTCAGTGTTTTGTGGGGAAAAACACATCTGTTAAACTGTTGTCCTTTTAGTAGCAGTGAAAGAGTTTTGGCTAACATGGTGCCTACTTGTCTGTGTTTCCATAATTATTTTGAAGCATGGTGTTTGTGTGCTATCTCTTAAATTGTTTTGGATTCTGCTGTTTCATTTTTTTTTATCTTTCTTTCTCTCCTTTGTTTGTTTGTTTCCTATCTCCTCATCTGTGCTTTCCGTCACCCTGGGAGTGTCTTCCCTGTCACATCTTTATTGTGTGTACTCTCTCTCTTCCAGTAACCCTGGCACTGTGTAAGTACCTACCTGATGGTTTGTCTTGTAATTTTTACCATTTTCTCTCTAACTCTCAACTTACCGTCCCACTAAATATTCTTAGGATCATTGCATTGCAAGAATTTTTAAATGTGTTGAGGAGTATTTGGCGGGGGCAACTTTTCACACTAGAAGCCTTTATGTGAATCCATAGTAATGTTTGGGATGCCCTCATCCCCGCAGTAGAAAATGTTAGTAAAACTCACTGAAGGGAGCGGAGTGGCAGCACTCCAAGCAGCATGCCCTAGAGTTAGAGATGTAATTTAGGCATCCCTTTTTTAGTGTTGTTTTAAGAAAGAACTAGGGATGACCTTCCTAATTTTGAAGGTCTATATTCTGAAATAAATTACTTGCTCTGTAAAGTTCAATTTTTCTTCTATTTTCAAATATTTAAAGTATCTTAATTTTAAAATTCTTTAAATGTAAAATCATTAATATTTTTATCATAATCATCCTATTAAATTTTCATAGTGAGGAAGTACTAGATAAATGTTTAGAAATGCTTTGTTATTTAGACCGAGACTTTGATGCTGCAGTGGTAATTGCCATGTGATATATGATATGTGATTTAGTTTCTGTAAACATGTCATGGTGACTTCATGGTATTATGTTATTATTCTTTGTATCTTACCTTGAAGCCATTGTATCATGTCTTTATAGATGGAACTCATACAGAGGCTATAGCAAGTCATATTTACAAGATTCTATATTCCATCCCCATCAGTGCGTAGGCTGGGTATGATGGCAAACACCTATAATTCACTACGTATAATTCTAGTGCTGGAGAAATGGGAGCAAGTGGATCAGGGTTAGAGGATCAGCCTGAGTCACCTGTCAAGTATTGAGATCAGCCTGGGCAACCTGAGAACCTATCTAATAAAAGAACTTATACTTATTCACCACTCCCTTAATTTTTATGCTATATTAATAAAAACATAAATGTTCTTGGCAAACTCAGTATTTAAATGTCATACTTTTCTTGTCTTTGGCATATAGGATCAAACTTAATTCTCACAGTACCACTTTATGTAGTATGGTTTTCTTTGTTAATGTAAAATCTGCTGCCCAGTGAGATGGACCTGTCTAGAATTGCAGTTCCAACGAGTGATGGTGGCAGTGTTTCCACCTTGGTTCCTTAGAGAAATTGTACATCTTCACTGTGCTGACCTAGACCACAGCTCTGTTTAGGACGGAAGATGCTGTAAATACAACTGAGAAAGTTGTAGAAATAACATTTATGTCCCTTTTCAAAATTATAGTTGAAATTACTAGTTTATCCATATAAACCATTCTTGGTTCTGGAGCCTAGTAAATATACAATAATCTAATTTGTGAAAGCCAATCCATTATAACATTCTAGAAGAAATATTCATTTATAATGGCTAAATCATAGTTCATATTATTTTATATGACCCAGTGTGAATATCACAAGTAATTTCAAATTGTTGGATTTTTATTGCTGTAGGCTTTCCATTTTCTGTTTTCCTTATTCTTTTTCTTTCCTTTTCTTCATGTTGGGATTCTTTCTTCTGCTGCCTCCTTCTGTCACTTAAAAGGAAAATTCCACCTAAACGGTAATCTTTGTTTTTAGTATAACCCTTTAGCACAGTTTACTCTAACCTATACATGTATTTACTACTATGTTTATTTAGAAGGGTATTTTAATTAAGTATATTACACAAACAAATTATGTATATAAAATATTCAGAATAAAATATATAATTGATAGTTTATCAAAGAATATGTTTTATCATCAGTGCAACTTAAATTGTAATTACGGTTTTCCCCTTTTTTTTAGCCCACCAAGAAAACATATTGTGGAGCGCAACACGGAGTTTTATCACATACCCACTCACAGTGATGCCAGCAAGAAACGGCTGATTGAGGACACTGAGGACTGGCGCCCCCGGACTGGAACGACTCAGTCTCGTTCTTTCCGGATCCTTGCCCAGATCACTGGGACTGAGCATCGTGAGTGAGCTTCTAGAGATTGTTGGAGGGGAACGCTTAGGCTCTCAAAGTAATATTTAGACTTATCAGCAGTTACAGAGAACAGTCCTGGCAAAGGCTGCTTTTAAATTATGTTGTACAAAAGTAGATTCCAGTCCAGGGAATCGCACTGAAAAGAGGGGCATACTAGCCAGTGTAATGATGATATGGATTTGTTTTAGTTGTCTATAAGGATATAACATTTGACATTCATACAGATAATTATGTAAGGGATTTTGAAGTTAAAAATTTTAAAGGTTAATTTTGGATCTTATTTATGTTGCAGTGACAGAATCTGAAAATGACAATACGAAGAAGGCAAAGTAAGTTCTCTCTTTACGAATTGAATGCTTTCTTTTCGTGAATGGTCTCGGTTTGGTGTCTTCAAACTTTCAAGTGTAATATTGCAGTTTTGTTGTTTTTGTAAATAGAAACTAAGGGTTTAACCCATAGTCCCTTTAGTGTGACCTAAATGTGTAGCAACAGACTTGCAAATTAGTTGAGATTGTCTGGCTTTTATGTCTAAAGCATTTTCTCTGTAATATTGAAATAATGAGTTGGCAAAGGGTATTTTACTAACAGTTCAGATCTCAGTGAATGGGTTTCTGTGTTGTCTTGGATTTCCTTTATTTGGTGCATAAAAGAATATTTCCAGGAGGACTCTGCAGACTAATTTCTGTATTTCCAAAAGTTCTCTACTTCCAAACTTTTGCTATTTTTAACAAAACAGCTGTCTGAAATGAAGCTTTTACAAAAGCATGTTTTCTGCATGTTGGAATGAGTATAGAACCTTTTCCTTCCACCTTCTTATGACTCTTCTATCACTGTTCTTTTTATTTCCACAGGGAAAAGATACCCCTTCACGTCTTTAGTCCCAAATACACAAAATTACGTGACTGGCACCATGAAGTTTCAGCACGTGCTCTTAACGTACAGTGACTCTGAGCCTTGCTCCCCCACCTAAGCAGCTAGCACATACCTTTCATTCACGTTTTCTTTCTTCCATCCATTGCAAAATCTGTTTTACATTTGACTCGTGAAAACTAGAACAATTGGTGTGTTTTCCTAACAATTTCCGGTTGTGAACATGAGAAGACTGAACATGTTGTGTCCTAATTGGTAGCTCACAAATGCAAAGCCAAAGGATGGAAAGGAAATGACCTGACCCCTTCAAAGTATTTACATCTATTCTCACTGCTTTAGTCATGGTCGTGGTACAGGAAGTCTTTTTGTAAGGTTGATTGATTGAAGCAGAGGTGGATGAACAAATAATGTCCCTGTCTAATTAGGGAAGTGAGCCCCTTATGTTATCACAGTTCCTAAGTTTACTTTCAGGTTCATCATTAAGGAATGTTCAAAGTTGATTGTAAATTCTCCCATAGAGCAAACATGAGGAGGCAGATTCAGCAGAGACTAGTAGAGCTCATTGTAGATGTAGGTGTCCTGAAAAGCTGGCACTGTTTAGGTGGCTACAAAACAAAACAAAACAAAACAAAACGAGATATTTTACCCTTGCTTGCAGTGGGGGAAACAGTATTCTTTTACTTTAGTTAATTTTAAAGATCCTGTTACCTACTAAAGGAAATATATATATAAGGCAGTGGGTGTTTTCATGGAATACATAACTTTTAGGTGTCAACACTAAGACATGTAGAAGATAGCTTTGCTGCATCTTTATGTTGGAGGGAAATGGCATAAAATAAGTTTTAATTTAATGTTTCTGATATTGGAGAAATATACTTGGAGTTATAAACTACTGTATGTTGTTGCTCCTGTTCTTACAAAGATATATTTGACCAGTACAGAGAAATGCAATATATCTGATTATAAATGCCTTCTGCCTTGTAATTAATATAGCTTATTATATATTAGATCTAACCTCAGTAATAAATGCATTTTGAAGCTTGGAAAGAGTTGTAATAAAGTTGTCTGTACTGTTGCGCTATACTTGTTTTCTTTCTTTGAGGACAGTGACCTGCTCTCCAGGATTTGTTACAATGCTATCCAGTAAAATAAGTAACTACCTTGTCTTTTATTTGGGAACATATACTTCATGAAATTTCCAAACTGTGAATGTAAAACATGACAAAGACCTACTTTCCCCTTTTGTCCTCTGGAGTTGCTAATTGTTTAAAGCAGTTCTTATGTGAACAATATATGATCTGTCATCCTGTGACAGGCCAAGAGTCTTTCTTTCTTTAACAGTAATTACTGAGGTTCTTATCTACATTCAGATACCAGTTTTTGCTTTTCCCTGTGTTCCTGATTTTTATGTCACCATAAACTGGAGCTATTGTAGATAATGAAGCAACTAATATTGATTTCAATTAAAGACTTGATAATATGCGTATTTGGCTGTCAGATGCATTTAAAAATGGTTGTAGGATTTACGTGTGTTCCCCATGATGTTAAGGGTGTCTTTCTTTATTGAAGCATTTTCTCAGATCTATGAACGCTTGCCTACTTGTGTTTCTATGATCTTGATGTTATTCCCAGTTTTTACTACATCTCTGTCCTCTGAAAGAAACTCGTTCTTTGGCCAGTCTCTTTGTGCCTAATAATTCTTTGCTGATTTGGAAAAACAAAAAATAGTCTCTGAAAGAAGATTGAATTAGAGTCACTTAAAAATGATATATCAAAGTAAAGATGGTTTTTCTCTCAGCAAAACCCAGTTTTCTTGAGAAAATATAGAGGTCAAAGAACTATTAAAATTTTAGATAAATATTTTCCCTAATACGAAGAACATGCGTAGAACATTTTTTTTTTAATTTGAAGTAGATGGTGTTGAAAAAAAGTGCCTTGTCTAATTCCAGTAGTGTTCAATATATATCATCAGAAGGGCAGATGACCAAATAATCTGCATAGAAGCATGAATGGTGCCCAGCAGCAGCAAGAAGATGTTCCATTTCCTCTCACCAGAACTTGAGTTCCTGAGCCCAGTGACTCTTCTGGGACAGTGTACATCCCTAGTTTAAAACTCTAGCCAGACGTTGTAAAAGTTTATAAAAAGTATTTTGTAAGGGTAGTCACCTGATTTATGACTTGTTGTTGTCTCTGTTACGCAGATTTTATCACGGGCTTCTTTTTAATATGAATTAGGAAGTTACTCTCAAATAATTTGCAACAAATTTTTCATATAGTGTTTTACTAGTCAGAGTCTGTGCTCCCAAGTATATTACTTTTGCAAATAAAGACATACTTACTTTGTTATCGTTATGCCCTTTAGGAAAGGGTGTAAGAGTGTGTGTGTGTGTGTGTGTGTGTGTGTGTGTGTTTGTGTGTGTACACTAGCTTGTATGAATAATGCCATTAAATTAGGATACAGAATAACAGTCCTTTTTTAAAATATACAATGGGTTGAGTTTCTCCAGACAAGTAATTTTATACTTGTTTAATTTTTGATATGATTTATGACCATTCCCCTATTGACTCATTCATTCTGTGCTCATTCTTTCAGTTGAGTAATTATTTGAATATCAGGCACCAATCTCTGCTGTGGATACCATAGTAAATAATGGATAAATAAATACACAGGATGGTTCAAGGTCATTTTATTACCAGCTCATAGAGTAGGCTAATATGAAACAGACTTGGCTGAGGCAGATTGCTGTAGATTATGTGGCTCTCTGTGGGCTCAGCCTAGTGCTGACTCTTTGGAGAGAGTAGGTAGGCTGTGTGATCCCAGACAGTCCCCAAGGAAAAGGAGACAGGTGACAAATCAGGTGGCCAGTCTGTGGATTAGGGAGTACAGTTCAGGAAAACCTACAGAGCAAACAGGTATAAAAACATAATTCTTAGGTATGTAAGCAAAAATGCTCATTCTAAATTTAACTATTTTATTAAAATTCGAGGTAAAGAACCAGGGCATGTTAGAGTGTTGACAGCTTTTTATATAAATACATACCTAGTAGTGTGTTCAACACTGACAGTCAATGTAATATTTTTCTATTGATATTCAGTGAAGATTTAGAGAAGGAAAAGGCTTAAGTGCACTGTCCTTGTCATATGTGTGGAACAAAATATGCTATGGAACACATATAACATATAACAACAAAGTTTGAATGTCTAAAACTTGGCCAATAATCCAGGACCCATAATTAGTTGGTGGGGTCAATGATTCTGTCTTCTCCCGAAAAAGCTGGCTTGATTTATCCTTTTTGTTCCTCTCATGCAATTTCATAATGTGACTAAGTATTTCCTTGATGATTCCTTGAAAAACGTCCATCCCAGCTTTTATTGCTGTTAGAAATAGTGAGAAACAGAGCCATCAATGCTGGGTTTTCACTCAGGTTTGTTGCCGACTGAGTTTACACTTCAGTGAAGGACCTGATAGCTGTTTCTGGATGCATGTTGGCCAGGAAGCCTTACTCTGTGATTCACCAGTGAGCTGAGTATCTTGGTATGGGGATGAGGAGGTAAAAAGGCCTGATCATTTCAGCACACTTAGAGACATATAACATCTCCTGCATCCCTAGGACTGCCATGACAGGTCAGCTGAGGCTGCTCCAGTCCTGAATGGCAGTTCACCTCTGTTCAGCCCTGCTACCTGACTGCTCTCTTTTATAGCTCCTGACTCATAGCACTTCCTAGTAGGCACCTTCCATGCTAAACTCTGAAACCTGGTCAGCAGACTTGGTTACACAGGTTCTGCAGTGTGGTCCTCTTCCTAATCTTCTCATCACTTTTGTCTGCAGTTTCCCATCCTTACTCCTTGATCTTCAGCACAGACCACAGCCACAAGATTAAAGGAAGTCTTTGAAGTAAAAGATTAGTTATAGTGCATGGAAGTTAAAAGGAAGATTCATTTACTTTTCTTTGCCTTGAATCAAAAGTATTTCTTTGTTCATCACATTATAGGCCACCTAGACTTAATGAATGGGTAAAGGTATTTAGAAGTAAATGATAACTATGTCAATGAAGCAATGAAGGAAGACGAAAATAACTGTGTATGTGTAGAACATACCTAAAATATTACATGTTGAATGTTGTAAATTTAATATTGAGCATTTTAGAATTCTATGTATTTGTCTTTTGATGAGACATTTAATAAATTTTATCTGGTGCATCTGTTCTCTGTACATTGTTACCCTTACCTCCTATCTCTTAGGATGCTACTGTCCCCAGGCTCATAGTGATGCGTAGGGTACTATGCAGGCACACAGGGTTAGGAGGTGCTTCTCAGAGAAGTCATTGGATAGCTGCTTCCTTTTTTTTTATTTTTTATTTTTTGGGTTATGTATTTACAGTCCAGATTTTTCCTCCTGCCCCTGTTCACCCTCTGACTGTTCCACATCCCATACCTCCTTCCCACCCTCCTGTCTCCACAAGGTTGTCCCCACCCCAGCCCCTACCCATCCTAGACCTCTAAATTTCCTGGGGCCTCCAGTCTCTTGAGGGTTAAGGTACACCTTCTCTGATTGAACCCAGACCAGGCAATCCTCAGCTGTATATGTGTTGGGGGCCTCATATCAGCTGGTGTATGCTGCCTGGTCGAGTGCTTGAGAGCTCTTGGGGGTCCAGGTCAATTGAGACTGCTGGTCCTCCTACAGGGTTGACTTCCTCCTCAGCTTCTTCCAGCCTTTCCCTAATTCAACCACAGGGCTCAGCAGCTTCAGTCAGTTGGTTGGGTACAAATATCTGCATCTGCTTCTTTCTTTCAGCTGCTTCTTGGGTCTTCTGGAATGTGGTCATGCTAGGTCCCTTTCTGTGAGTGTTCTGTAGCCTCAGTAATAGTGTCTGGCCTTGGGGTCTCCCCTTGAGCTGGATCCCATTTTGAGTCTGTGGCTGGACCTTCTTTTCTTCAGGTTCCTCTCCATTTTCATCCCTGCAGTTCTTTCAGACAGGAACAAATATGGGCCAGAGTATTGACTGTGGGATGGCAACCCCCTCCCTCACTTGATGTCCTGTCTTCCTGCTGGAGGTGGGCTCTATAAGTTCCCTCTCCCTACTGTGGGGCATTTTATTTAAGATCTCTCACTTTGAGTTCTGAGAGTCTCTCACCTCCCAGGTCTCTGGTGCATTCTGGAGGTTACCCCCAAACTCCTACCTCCCGAAGTTGCCTGTTTCCTTTTTTTTTTTTTTTTTTGCTGGCCCTCAGGGCTTCAGTCCTTTTTCCTCACCCAATACCAGATCAGGTTCTTCACTACCCCTCACTGCCCCCCCCCCCCCCGCCTTGCGTCCACTTTCCTTCCCAAGTCCCTCCCTCCCTCCCCACTTGTGATTGCTTTCTTCTTTCTCCCAAGTGGGGCTGAGGCGTCCTCACATGGGCCCTTCAGCTTGTTGACTTTTTTGAGTTCTGTGGACTGTATCTTGGGTATTCTGTACTTTTCTTTCTTCCTTTCTTCCTTCCCTCCCTCCCTCCCTCCCTCCCTACCTCCCTCCATCTTTCCTTTCCTTTCCTTTCCTTTCCTTTCCTTTCCTTTCCTTTCCTTTCCTTTCCTTTCCTTTCCTTTCCTTTCCTTTCCTTTCCTTTCCTTTCCTTTCCTTTCCTTTCCTTTCCTTTCCTTTCCTTTCCTTTCCTTTCCTTTCCTTCTCTCTCTCTCTCTCTCTCTCTCTCTCTCTCTCTCTCTCTCTCTTTACTTATTTATTTATTTAGGCTAATATCCACTTATTAGTGAGTACATACTATGCTTGTCCTTTTGGGTCTGAGCTACCTCACTCAGGATGATATTTTCTAGTTCCATCCATTTGCCTACAAAAGTCAGGGTGTCCTCATTCTTAATAGCTGAGTAGTATTCCATTGTGTAAATGAACTACATTTTCTGTATCCATTCTTCTGTTGTGGGACATCTGGGTTGTTTCAGCTTCTGGCTATCACAAATAAGGCCACTATGAACATAGTCAAACATGAGCCCCTGTGGCGTGGTGGGGCATCTTTTGGGTATATTCCCAAGAGTAATATTGCTGGGTCTTCAGGTAAATCTATTTCCAGTTTTTGAAAGGAAAATTGCAGTACTTTCGACCACACATTTGTCTGTAGTTGATACTTTTCTACTAAATTTATCTGTTCACTAAACAGGTATGAAAGTGTTCTGTTTGTTTGTGTCATTAAAGCAGCCTTTGCTTTTTAGTGTGTGTGTGTATGTGTGTGTGTGTGTGTGTGTGTGTGTGTGTGTGTGTGTGTGTGTATGTGAGATGCTTCTATAGGCATCCTGGTGTCTCATGGGTCGAGAAAACAACTAAGCTTTGAAACAAATACATGAGACACTTAGAGCTCTGATTGGGAAAAAAACAAATCATTTGCCATTCATGTTAGAGAATCTACTTTATATCATGGACTTAAAAAGGCAACAGCAGGGCCAAGATGTACTTAGAGTCCTTGTTTTGTATGTGTTAAGTCCTGGGTTTGGTCTCTAGAACTACAAATACAAAAATAAACTAAGAACCATCATGTTAGTAACACAGTATAAACAGAAAGGATGGTGATGATGGTGATGGTGATGATCATGGTGGTGAATGAGTATGTACCAGGATAGAAAATTATGACAAGCCATTGAAACATTTTAAAAATTACTTCCTTAAAACATTTATATGTAAAATATATAATTTTGGCAAACATGATACCACTTATTTAAAATTAAGGGGTGCTCTTCATGATATCATTTTTTTCTACTAAAAGGAGTATTAATAGTATGCAGTTTATATGTAAATAAATATAATCTAGCATTTTACTTGAGCAAGAGAAATTGCTTAAACTTGTTAGGATCAAGCATAGTCCATCAGTCTTTTATCCTTTGTCCACAGCAGAGGATGGAGTTTTAGTATTTTGTGATGAGAAGAATTATAACATGGTGCTGAGAAGGTGGCTCAGCAGGTGAGACCACTTGCTCTGTAAGTGTGAGGACCTGAGCTTGGTCTCCAGCACTCAAAGTAAAGAGAAATTCAGGCATGGTTGTCCATGCCTGTAACTCCAGCACTGGGGCAAGGAAAGATGGATTCTGGGAGCTCCGTGGACAGCTGGGCTAACAAAATGGTGAACTTCTAATTCAGTGAGAGATGCTTCTCATGGCAGTGAGGAGAGTGGTATGTGGAAGACAGTCTGCATCCTCCTCGGGCCTTCACATGATGTGCATAGGTGCACATACCCATACATTTACATGATGCAATCAATGCACAGAAATCATACACACACATGTACATATCACACGTAAAAACACAGAGAATTATAACACAAGATGTGGTTTTCTAGTTTTCAAAGAATTAAAATGGTTAGCAGATGAAAATGTTTGTGAAGTTTCAAACTGGAATCTCCAGTTATACCTCATGAAGGTAAAATACTCATGGAGTGAAGAATCTCTTCAGGGCTGCCAGTGGCACCAAGTGATGCCAATATGATTCCTGCCTTATAAGAGTGGGATTTTCCACTGGAAGAATGCATCTAAGTTACTTCTGAATAGAGACCTGTCATATTTACATATTCATCAACAATTTAGAGACAAACTGCAGGAGATTTCCCTAATATATTCTTTTGCATGTTATTTTTTTAAATTTTTCATAGGCGAATAAATATGAGCCCATAAAAGTTAGAAAAAAACTTTCTGGCCGATTTCATGTCTTTTTTATTGTTCTACTTCAGAAACATATTTATCAAGACACACACAGGACCTGGGGAGATGGTTCTATCAATAAAGTCCTTGCCCTTGCAAGCATGAGGACCTGAGTTTAACTCCAAATACATGTAACAAGCCCGTCCAGTGTGCTAGTGAGGTGGAGACAAGAGTCCCAGTTGCTTGCTGGTCTGCTAGGCTTGCCCAGTGGGTGAGCTGTGGGCTCAGGGAGAGCTCATCCTAAGATTAAAGTGGAAGGTGATAGAACAAGACACCATTGCTGACTTTTGGACTCCACATGCTCATGCATGTACGCATATGTGCACATCCTACACATACACAAGGGTGCATGCTAGTTAAGCATGTTTGTTACCCTGAACTGCTATTTCATAAGCTCTGCAGAGGAAGTGAGGATTGTTCCCCATCCGATATTTGTTATGAGATCAGTTGACACTCACACTTAAATCTAAAGGATAGAATACCAGAACCCCCAACATCAGTCTAAATTTATAAAATAGTTCTGAAAATAGCTAGAATCCCCTAGTTACTACTGCCTCAAGCATTCCTATGTAGTACGTATGACAATCTGGAAAAGAGTCACAGGTCAAATACGAGTACATGAGCAAGTCATTTGTGTCTAATGCATACAGAGTATTTGTACGTGACCTCCCTTAAAGTTCTGTTGGTACATTATTCTATGGTTTATCAACAGTGTGTTTGTGACTAATGCAGCTGTCGCCATCTACTGAACATAAGTAATTATTACACTTGAGTCGTTCTGGCAGTTCATAGTTACTCTGTATTTTTATGTATATGTACGTTGTTCTCTGTATACTTTAAAAACTGCTTTATGACTTTGTCGAATTATTTGTGGCTTATTACATTTTATAAAGTTCTTTATTAGAAGAATCAGCATTTTAATATGTAGACTCGATTTATTTATAGAGTCCACACATAATATATGCCAAGTGCCCTAGAACTTGGGCACACTTGTCAGATTGGTAAATGTTATGATGCTGCTCGAGTTAACTTCTTCCACACCTCCCTTCACAGAATAAACACAATGTTGTTATTGTCTGTTCAAAAATGCAGTATCAAACAAGACTCCTGCAGGCTAATTTTTTCTACCATAAAACAAATGACAACTTGTAATACTTAGCATTGATAATAGGCAGTTTCACCATGATGAAGGTTTTGTTTGACCTCTTTTTAGTCTAGTTAATTTCATATATTTCAACTACATTGATATTTTAGAAAACTGTTATTCTGCTTTTATGTTTATATAAAGATGTTTTTCTTATTTAATCTTATCAAAGAAATAAAGTTTATACATTGCATGATTAAAAGTAAAGGATGGGAAGGATATTATAACAACTTAATTTCTATTTTCTTAAAGAACTTGATAAATTACAAGTATCTCAAAGCCTGTCTCACCTTGTCCCAGCATTCTCTTCCGTACCTCCATTTCGGTATCTATTGGAAGGTGTTTGTTGAGCTCCCCCGTGTCTGCCTTAGTGCTGGGCGCTCATCTCACTGGTCCCATGTGTGTAATTAATTGTTCTGTTGGTGGCTGACCTTACTGCTTTGGACAGAACACACTAAATAAAGGTGGATAATCCTGGGGAAAATTTGAGGTAACTTTGTTTTTTCATGTACTTGATTTTTTATCCCGGTAGTGTCTAGCAATTCATAAGAAGGAAACTGAGAGTGAACTTTTGGAAGATTTTACAACTTCAGATCCTTGTATGCATTGGTTAGACAGTAGGCAATTTGAAATTTTATTATGGAAAAGGAACATGTTAGACAGAGTAAAAATCAGGGTATCAAGCCGCATGAAAGGAGGCAAATGTTAGTAGCTCTTAACTATAAAGGAAATTGTAAGCATATCACATGATGTTAAGAAAATGAACCTTGATCTAGATTGCTTTCTGTTGCTGTGGTAAACACCCTGACCAAGGGCAACTTGGGGAGGAAAGGGTTGATTTGGCTTATGCTTTCCAGGGCTCAGTGCATCTCTGAGGGAATTCTAGGCAGGAAGTCAAGGAAGAAGTTGAAGCAGAAAACAAAGAGGAACTCTGCACAGATGCACCTGCCCGGGGCTGATACAGCCTACAGTTGACTGGGCTGTCCTCCACGAATCTCAGTAAAGATAGTGCATCATAGGCATTGCCACAGGCCGCTTCTTTAATTGAGGCTCTGTCTTCCCAGGTTACACGTGGCTGTGTCAAGTTTCTGATACAGACTAACAAGAACACACGTCTATCTAAATAAATAAAACTACCAAGCAGCATTAATTTGGGGCGTTAAAAAGGCGGAAGAAAGAAGCAGTGTTTTCAGTGGTTATTGTGAGATTTTTTTTTTGTTATTGTTGAAAGATATAATGAAGCAAAAATAACTGGACTTCAGAAGCACACACTGAAAGGGTTTTGATTTACTTGCCTCTGGAAGGAACTGGTGCTCACATATAAACCGATTCTAAACTCTTTGAATCAGTTTCATTTTTGTCTCCACTCATATTTTTCTCAGTGATTGCTAAGAAGCATTGTCTACATTTTTTTTAGCTGAAGAATGGGAAAGAAACGAATAAGAAGAGGAAAATATTCTTTTTCCCTTTTTTTTTTAAAGGAAAGGTTTACTTTTAAATAAACTAGTTTAAATTTGAGCGCACTTGGCATGAAAATCTAGATGACATTCTGATAGTGGGAGGTGGGGGAGGAAAGAGCACGTGGTGTGTATAGGTATACGTTCACATATGTGTGTGAATTTGGTGACTTTCGTGCCATGGTGTACGTGCATAGATCAGGTGACAACCTTTGGTACTGCTCTTTTCTTTACATCTTGTTTGAGACAATTTCTTTTGCTTATTTTTTTACTACAAATGGTCTTGTGGGTTTCTAGGAGTTCCCCTGTCTTTGTCTCCCATCTCCCTAAAGAGAGCAGAGACTATGACTCTTGGCATGTTAGCTTTTGCAGTCTTGGGATTCTAATAGTTACTCAAACTTCTGTGGCGAGCACTTTTACCCTTTAAGCCATTTATTTAGCCTGTAGCTGGTATTCCTAAGCACATGGCTAATGAGAGATAAGACAAGTGAGCAGAATTGAAAAGACCCAGGATGAGTTCTCAAGAGTTAGATCACATTTAACCATAGCATGGATTTCAAATGGTTGATGGGAATAGTAATTTCAACAAATCATCAAAGAAAAGGTCTTAAGACCTCTGTACAGTAATAACGATTGACCTGTATTTATTGTAATTTAAGCAAATCATACTGCTTAAAGGATCAACCATTGACCTGGGTGGAGAGCTCCACAACCTTGCCCCCTAATTTAGCATGTATTGTGAAGATATGCATCTATTGCCAGTCCATCCTTCAAACATATATTGGGAATCTATGAAATTGGACCAATTCTAGAGAATAAGAAATACGAAGTTTAATGTATCTATGTGCAGCTGAAACCAACATATTTGACTCTTCTGTAATACCTGATCCAGAGGAAGATTCTTCCTTTGTGTTTTAAGAGCAAGATGTTTGGAAGTAAACCTTATGAAATACAGTCATACCCAAAAGACAGTGTTTCATAGAACTTCTCATCCATCACCTCCCCCTGCCCCCACTGGGATTTCTTGTAGCTCCTAAATCTGATGGCACACAAGTGCAGTACTAGTAAATATCACCGGATATATTACCTTTTAGTTCTTGACATTGGTTTCTAAGAGCTTCATAAATAACAATCCTGAAAAACAAACAAACAAGCAGCCAAGAAGTTACTGTGCATTGATATACTTTTGGATGGGAGATTGTTAAATTATGCATTGAACATTTTGTTTTTCTTGCAGACCTCATAGATTAGCAATGGCCCCAGCCCACGCTTAGTTTATTTGACCCTCCATATCTGTGGGTCCTCATCCATAAATCCACCCAACTATGGATCTAAACTTTTTTCCATCTAGATTCTATAGACTTTTATTCCTAGCCATTCTCTACACAATATCACACCTATTTCTATAGCATTTACATTGTGTTGGGCTTTATAAGTAGTAATCTAGAACAAATACCAATGCTGTGCACCTGTAGTTGTAGTTACATAAGGTGGTGAGAGAGGAGAATGGATAGTTCAGGGTGAGCTTGGATGGCAGAAGAAGACCTTGGCATGGAATAGAAAAAGTCCAGCAAAAGCTCTATGAAGTCCTTACTTTGTGCCACTCACTTTCCAGCGGCTAGATCATAGGAGAACGAGAATGCTGGGGAAGCATAGAAGAACATACAGTGTGACAAAAAATGCAAAGGGGGTTTTACTTTACTGATGTGCCATATGAAAGAGAAGGCTGAGGTCAGTAGACACTAGTTAGGGATTCCCATTTATTTAAATTCCTGAGCATAAACCACTTAAGGCAATTCATCGATCTCTTTCCTCACTAAGGTTCATGGTTAACAGTCTTCTGACTGTCTCAGAGTCTCATCTCTGGGTCACCTGTCTCAGTGCCTCCTCTTTGCTTCATTCTACAGTTGTTATCAGTTACCTCACTGACAGTATTTCAAATCACCAAATACCTGAATGTATTGTCACAAAGTGTACACCAGTCTTATATAATACAGAAAGCAAAGGGGTAGGATGTCAAGGCAGGCAAAGTACATTGAAGTTACCTGACACAAAACAACTTACAGGAACCAGGTAATATTTATAGTAAAGATAAAACAGCTCTGCTTAAGGTCAGCTAGTGACAGGTAAGGATTTCACACATATAGTCACAATTTGTGCTACTCCTTTGAGCTTTGTGAAAGCTAACACCAGGGGGTTCTGCTCTAGCATACCTTCTCATGAAAATTGCAATACCTCAAACCTCCTATTTCCTAGGCCTTGATAAATTCTTGTATGAGTGTAACTTGGCTGTTCTTTTAAGTATCTATGGAGAATCTCCATTTGTCAGAAGAATTCACCAACTTCTAATATACAATGTAGCCTGCTATGCCTGGCTGTAGTGAAGATTCCTGTCTCAGTGGGATTCCCTAACTCTTACATGGTAAACCCACCTATTAGCTAGGCCATTGTGTATTCCCTTGTTTGGGTGAGACTGCCTACTGTCCTAAATAACCACTGCAGACTAGGCCGGAGCTAGAATAGCTCCGTTCTTTGTAATCCCTAATTAGTTTCACATCTCTACTAGAAGTAAATTTGAATGTTACTGAATAGATATCATTCTTGCTGAATTTTCTAGGACATTGCAACACTGGTGAAAGCTTAGCTATTTCAGAATTCAATCTTTAAAGGCACTTAAAATAAAATAATACTAAAAGAGAGCACGTGGATCCATACACCAGACGAACGTGGGGATAGGGTATGAGTATACGGGTTATGAGAATGCCAAGGTTCCAGGAGGTTGAGTTTCCTTGAAACTCTTTGCCTCATGAGTACTTCCAGGCCTCTTGGCCTGCCAAGCAGACTTCACTAGAGTGTGCGTAGCACTGGGTGATTAAATTCTTTGACTCATATCACTTCTGGGATATGCTTTTCCAAAACTAAGCTTAAGTCTTGGAATTTGACAGCCATGCAATCCAAATTTCCATGTAATGTGCACAAAATCTAGATTTTTTTTTAAACACTCTTACTCACTCTTACCTCCTGATTTCTATCAGCTTTTTCACAGAACGAACTTGGATTCTTCCTAGATATAATATCATTTCCAATCTCTCTCTCATCCTCCAGTATTTCTACAGTCCAACTCCTTCTCTAAAGCACAACACTAGCTCCACAACAAAAAGGCATGGGGGTTAGAGCAGAAGGAATAGCATTTGTGAGTGCTGCCAGTGAGGGGGGTTAGCTGGATTAGGAAAGACAGAAAAGGGTGAGTATGAGCCTAGGAAATGATGGATGGGCAAGAAGAGAAGCACAAGGGAGTTTTTCATTTAGGCTTCTTGAAGAAAAAAGGCTCTAGCAGGTGACCCTTTGAGGAGAGCTTTCACAGAGAAAAGTGGTTTGCAGAGATAACTTGAGAGGTTTCATAGTTCACTTGGTGAATTGTAAAGCCTGCTAAGGACTTTAGATGTTCTAAGTGCAGCAAATACCCACTGAAGTTTTTAATACAAAGGATGATATGGAAAAAATATTCTAAGGCACTTTGATTAAAAGAAGACAGGACTAGACTAGACAAAATTTGGTAATAGTGAAGTAAGAAAGAAAATAGATACTTATCACACTACTGGTAAAAGTACTTAGTCTAGGTGGACAAAGGATGGTGACTGTGTTATGGAGCAAAAATGATGGGTTCAAGGTGGACTCAGGGGCATGGTGATAGAATCGGAGATTCATGGTAGAGGTAATGTAGGTAAAGGGTTTCTTCTAGTTCCTGTTAATAGTATGGTCATCAAATAGAATAACATACTTTGGGGAAAATATTAAGAGATCATTTTAAAATAAAGTTAATTTTGATATGAGACACACAGAAAAAAATAATCTAAAAGTATATTCCCAGCATAGGCCGTTGTTGACAGATCACTGAGAGAGAGACAGTGAGACATTTTTCCTTAAAGATACAAAAGAGAATAATGTCCTTCTACAAATTATATTGCTCTGGCAGTGACCTGAAAGAAGGGATAGCAGTGAAATACTGATCTGACAAGTAGTGGGGTTGTGGTATTGAAAACAAGAGATGGTCAGTTAAATCAGATACTGAGACCAGGGAATAGATGGTTCCCCGTGTAAGCTATCAACAGTGCCAAACTCACGTAAACAGAGTAGAATTGTAGAGTGGGTGAGTATTGTGGACTTGCAAAATGAAAACACTTAAAGTTGGTTCATAATGTTATTTAACTATACATTAAAATATCGATAGCACATTTTGTGTTTTGTAGTTTTTAACCACAGTGAAAACATGATAGATGCAAATTGTCAATCCAATTTAATCATAAGAAGTCATGAGTGACCTTGACAAAAATATGAGTATATTGTGACTGAAGTGTGACAGGTGGTGAGTACACTGTTATTCAGTTTGGCTGAAAGAGGCATAGGAAATAGAAGTGGAAAGTATTTTGTTGTTATTGATGATGTTTTCAAAAGAACTCCTGCATTTTGAAGGGCACATATCTGTAATGCCTGGTGCAGGAGAGCTCTGAGGTGCTTGAGGAAGGAGCTGGAGAGACAGCTTAAGGATACCCGACAGCTGTGCAGGCTGGAGGCCAGAAAGCATTCTTCTCATTTGCTCCTGCAGAATGGTGAAGAGGATAGTGACTGAGTTGCCTAGATAGATAATTAATATGGGTGCAAAAAACACTTAGGCATAGTTGCAGAGAAACACACAGTTCACAAATTGCTCTTTCTTCATCTTTCCTGAGAAAAGCAGCCAAAGGCTGAAAGCCCGGTTCTGCAGATATATCTGACAAGCAAAGACTTCCGACCTTTCTTGTGGAAATGGAAGGCACAGTTAAGCAGCAGTCAAGGCAGAGAGTTTGACTGCTCTGGATGTGCTGTTAATCAGAACTCTCAGCGCTAAGAGGATTGAATCAGGGACTGCCAGGATGAGAATACATGTTGATGTCTCCACCATATTAGAAGTCTAAAGTCTGTCATAAACCTTCTGTCTTTACAAACTGGCTAAATAACAAATAGGTAATCATGTATGACATGTGGAAAACTTCTCAAGTGCATTGTTCAAAACTTGAGGAATCTAGCTTTTAAAAGTATTATATGTTATTTAAATTTTAATCCTCAAGTATTTCCAGTCAGCATAGCTTCTAGGCACATCAGAAGACTTCTTTAACCCAGTCGTTTACAAATAAACTCTGATTACTAGTTAGCATGTAAATAATTAAGATGCTCTATAGTTCTCTTAAAATACAAAGGCTTGTTAAATACAAAACACATTCTATGCATGTGTTTTTAAACGCTAGTAATTTCTTTGATCATGTGTCCTTTCCTAGATAATAACGTTTGCTTAGCTACAAATGCTCTAAGACAGACGTATACACATTATCATGAGCTCTGTATTTGAAAACAGGAAGTTCCACTAATTCAGTCAGTAAATGTTTAACTTACGATAAGTATTATATTTAATTTTGTATCCATCTATATCATGGTTTCTGATTTCAGGAAATTTTTTGTTTAGTGAAAGTCTTGACTTTAAACAAATTAATCACAAATAGTACACTATAATAATAACACATTGCATGCGAGAAGACACAAGTGTTATGAACACATGTAGCAGTGACAATATCACAGAGGAGGTTCCTTTAAACTGAGGTGAGAGGAATGCTTAGAAATCAATCAAGTGAGGTATGATACAGAGATGTAATGAAACACAGAAGTAGCAGAGTTTGATCTGTTTCAAGAAGCTAGAGAGAGGAAGCACTCAGTGAGAATGCTGGGGAACAGCTAGAAGAGTCAGCTATCCATACATTGGTGCTGGAAGGACTAAGCAACACATGTCTCAAGGCTTGTACTTTAAAGAGCAGTATGATAGCTGTCTTAGGCAGGGGTTCTATTCCTGCACAAACATCATGACCAAGAAGCAAGTTGGGGAGGAAACTTCCACATTTCTGTTCATCACCAAAAGAAGTCAGGACTGGAACTCAAGCAGGTCAGGAAGCAGGAGCTGATGCAGAGGCCATGGAGGGATGTTACTTACTGGCTTGCTTCCCCTGGCTTGCTCAGCCTGCTTCTTATAGAACCCAAGACTTCCAGCCCAGAGATGGCACTGCCCACAATGGGCCCTCTCACCCTTGATCACTGAGAAAATGCCTTACAGTTGGATCTCATGGAGGCATTTCCTCAAAGGAGGCTCCTTTCTTTCTGATAACTCCAGCTGTGTCTAGATGACACACAAAACCAAACAGTACAAAAGGTATGCACTATTCTCTTTCTTTGGGACAAAGCTCACCAACTCAACACCTTTACACCCCTTTTCTTTCTTTTTTTCTTTTTTCTTTTTCTTTTTCTTTTATTCCTTTCTGGCTTACTAAATGTCTAGATCACAAACACATTGAATTTTGTGGGTAATTTAGTGTGCCATAATTACTCAACTCTCCACATACTATTAATAGACATACATACATAAATGAATGAGCTTAATAGTGTCCCAATAAAACTTTATGCATATGTACCGAAATATGCTATGTACTTTGCATGAGGGAAATCATGGGAAATATTCTTAGTTTTGTAAAAATATGGAAAGTATTTTTAGTTTGTAATCTTTGTAAAATAAGTTGGTGGCTGGTCATGGTCGTTGGGCTCTAGTTAACTAACTTGTGCTGTATAATTTTGTTTAGCTTTGTCTGTACCTCTCATGGTACTTTATATGGCAGTTTCTCAAGTTGTTGCAATTTTTACTGAGATGATCAATTTTTAATAAGGAGCAATACAAGTGCCCCTCTTCTGTTTATTTACCTTACATTTACATTTTCCATATAAGAATCAGTGAAATATGGCTGACCAATTCTATTTTTCCATATACGGGCTTTTTAAGAAAATGGGCAATTTTGTATTTTTCTTGTAAATCTTCCCAATGTTATATTTGGTGCTTGCTTGCTTTGAAACCAACATTTTGTGTTTTCATCTTTTCTTTACCTGCTAATATTTCTTCTGAATTTAATGTTGCAGGCTAAGGAAAAATTGGCATAGATATATTTTAAAAAGAATGAAAAGTCAATGACAACAGAACATGGAAACAGGAGAGAGATTTGGGAAAGAGGAGTACAGGAGATACTTGGGGGACTTCGATCAAAGAACATCTTTATAACAAGTATTATATAAATTGTAGAGTGTTAAAAGGGGATGTGTAGCAATTGAGAATATCAATACAATACATTGTATGCAAGTGTTATTATAAAAAATTTAATTACATAAAAAAATTCCCCACAGCTGCTTGCAACTGTTGGCTGTATGACTAGACATACTACTTCCTTTATATACATCACAATGTATACCATCCCTATGCTTTCAGATCTACAACAATGTAGTACCTACCCAAACCAGTGCACACAGTAAGAGGAGACAGAGGTGGTCCAAATCCCATGTATTGTATTCCATGTATTCCTTGTATCATATGCGAAATGTTGACACCTTATTACGTTCTTGGAGTTTACATTTTTTTCAAAAGTTATTCAAAGCCATGTAATCAGTGAATGGGACTTCCCAGCCACCTTTCCCTTTAAGCATCATCTGTTATCACATGGGTTTAGCCATGTTGAGTGATTTGGGAGAATAGCCTATATTTGGTGCTGAGGGTTAAGTTTGTAGCTACCAATTAGAAATAAGAACCAATTAGAGTATTCCTAGATGTGAATTACTGACACTTAAATGACAGTATGCATGGTGAACATAGTCTCAACTTTACATTAATCTTACCTTTGCCTTGTTTTTTACTTCTGAAAACTTAGGTTTTACAGTTCTCTGGAAGACCTCCTTAAGAATGGACCACACCCACCTGCAGCTTCCCAGCTGTTAACAGTTCATAGTCAAGTAGCCATAGTTTCTAAGGAAGCAGCCACTTGCTCTAGGTAGAGTTCTCTTTCCATTTCAATGCGGTGATGAATCTAACTACTAAACTCACTGAAAATGGGAGCACAGTTGTGGATTGAGGAGCTAATGTCATTAACAAACATGCTTAGCCTCAGAACACTGCTTTAGTCTGCTTTTATATTCTATGTATGCTTTGGTTTACTTTTTAACTTCTTATACAGAATGAAGAAGCCTGTGTCTTTTGTTTATTCACTTTGAGATGTTAAATTAACTTCCCGAGTTTGCCTTAAGTCTCTTCAGTTCAGTCATTCACCTCTGAAAGAAGAGAAGCAGAGAGCAAGCTCATGCTGCAGACAGACATGCTCTTAGATGGTAGAGAAGGACCTGCACGGCATTGATAGTTCTTTCATATTTATTATTAGTTTTTTAACCATTGGAGGGAAGAACTTTATTAATTTCCTCTTTTCCTGGACTACAGAATGGCTTACTGTTACATTTTTAGCTGATTATTTTAAACCTTGTTTCTATTTCTTATTCACTTTCCCTCAATAGTAACCGTTGACTCAAAGACAGGAGAGACTGAGAGACCCACACATTGACTCTCTTGGTACCTGCTCTTCACCCTAGCGCTCACTCACATGTCCTCACTGCACTGAAAGCGGCATACATAGCCATACCGTTCCGATTACAGATATGCAGATCACCTTTGTTTCTAGATATGTTAAAAGTGACTTCCTGTAGTTTCTTCAGTTTTCTTTCCTGTGATTCATGTAATCACATCAGTGGAGTCAAGTTCTTAACCTTTGTGGACTTGGCCTCATCACGGGTTGGAGGTGGCCATTGTCACAACTTTTTAAACCAAAAAGTAGTTACAGTGCTATAGCCATGTTATTATTAGTAACTTAAACCCATAGAGGAAGATAAGAAGAAAATCCCACACCATGTTTTTTAGACTATCCTATTTAATTAGAAAAAAAATTCAATAAATCTTGACCACCAGTTTTGAGAGTCTTGCATTCATAATGATGGACTGTAAATTATTTCCCAGATAGTTTACTATTTGTAAAGAAAGAAAAAAATAATTATTTTTAAGTCATAAGGACACTTCTGAATATGAAATTTTATCTCATTTAAAAACCTTACACAGCTAAGTCAAAATAGAACTGTGGGATTTTGCCGAGAAGATGATTTGATTATTTATATTCTTGAATGCTGTTTAACTTTTCCATAGATTCTTACCATCCAGAATAGCTCAACCCTATATTATCTTAAAGTTATTTCCTGTTCATGTTAATAAACGCTGTTGCTTCTAAACATGTAGGCAGTTCTGCTTCTAAAACATCTCATGAAAATGCCATGAACTAGGTATATGTCTACTCCCAGACAGCACGTCTTATGTAAAAACAAACTTTTTAAGGAAAATTCCCTTATCCCTGCTTACAGAAACGCAGCTTTTATTTTCAGATTCATTTTCTTCTTGGTTGTCTATGTATATATATGATATGGGATATATGATTTGGTTGACATTACATTGTGCTTGATGAAAAACAGTCATAGGCTTACGCATTAAATTTAAATGTCTGAAATTTCGGATATAATTAGTAAGTGACGTAAATAACTGTCATCACTTTACGTGGCTCACCGTCATGTCTAAATACTGATCTAGAATAGGTGCCGACTTGTGTTTATTCTGCTGTCTTTTCTTACTTTCATTTTTTTCTTCCCCCTGTCTTTTTTTCCCTATCAAGTGTAAGCAGCTCTATAAGAACTGTAGAAGGTGCTTTGGAAGGTTTTGGAAACTTTCCTGCCTTCTCCCCTCCT
Organism: Mus caroli; assembly: GCF_978045245.1. NCBI lineage: Eukaryota > Metazoa > Chordata > Mammalia > Rodentia > Muridae > Mus > Mus caroli. The sequence continues at coordinate 17,764,232 of NW_028227258.1, forward strand.
ACTAGATACAGTGCTGTAGTTCTCAGTGATGCGGCTGCCACTGTGTCTGCTGCTCTTGCTGCGAAAACCAGGTAGAATTATGTGTGCAGTATATGTCTGTGGTCCCAGTGTCTTCCAGTGTTCAGAGGCTGGGTTCTTTAGTGAGCTCCCCCTTGTGTTGTATGTGTGTCACACAGGCTGTGAGTAAGTCCACAGGATTGGAAAATGTTCTTGAAAAGCAGCCATGGCTCCATTTTCACAGCTCCCACTATTCGTATCTCTCAGTTGTGCTCACTATCATGTATTACGTTCCTACAGACTTTAGAGTTTATAGCTTTCAGTTGTCGCTGAGGCTGAGTCAGGTAGAAATTAAATTTCTGATGATGCTATCGTATTCCACAACATTGGTGAATTAAAGCCTAGTTATTCCCTGAAACAGTCCTTCTATGTGCCTTGTTTCTATATTATTTCTATCACATTTATAGGTGTAAATGCTTGCTTTTTTTTTTTTTTTTTTTTTTTTTTTTTTTTGCTTTTTCGAGACAGGATTCCTCTGTATAGCCCTGGCTGTCCTGGAACTCACTTTGTAGACCAGACTGGCCTCGAACTCAGAAATCCACCTGCCTCTGCCTCCTGAGTGCTGGGATTAAAGGTGTGCACCACCATGCCTGGCTTAAATGCTTTTGAAAGCTAGCCTTGCATGACTGTAATAAAAATTTCCTTAGTTGTTTTTTTATTTGAGAAAAGGTCTCTCTGCATAGCCCTAGCTGTCCAAGGAACTCACTTTGTAGACCAGACTGTTTTAAATCAAACTCACAGAAAGAAAGATTGGCCTGACTCTGTCTCTCAAGTACTGGGGTTAAAGGTGTGTGCCATCCGGCCAAGCCAAATAATACAGTGAAACCTCTGTGCTTCTATTCACCCTCCCCACTGCTTTGCACTTGTCTTTGTCTTCCTCCTCCCTATCTCCTTCTCACTCCTAAAGGAAATGTCTCAGATCATAGACTGAAGACAGGCATTCTTTTGTGGACACTGCAAGTTTTCACTGACGCTCCTCTCTGAATGCTTGCCAGGCTCTTCAGCCCTGAAAACTCCCAGTCTCTTCTGGATGCACTCTGCATCAGCACTGTTCCCAAGCCTCTAGCTCTTTCCTGTCTTCAGTCCTCTGAGGAGTCAAGTGGCTCTGTCCATGTTAAGAAGAGCAGGTACTATGGGAGGGATCATGGCGTGTGGAAGTTTGTTTCCTCTAACAGCATACTATGATGTAACAGGCCAGATGAAAAGGTTGCAGAACTAAGCGGTGTTGAATTAGCTGCAGGTTCAATGCAGTGCCCAAGCCCATGTATGCTCTCTCATTTGCCTGTCCGCTCACCTTCTAATCCATTACGATGTCTTTAATAGCACTTTTGATGTTTGGTATGAAGTCATGAATAATTTTGCCAATATTTAAACTGTAGTGGAATCTGGGCTTTTATTACATGGCTACAGCTGCAGTAGCATAGTCAAATGATTAATAATCCATGCATTTTTAAAAGATGGAAAGCAGTATAGTTATTATGGCTGACTACTATCTTATGGTCCATATGCATGAGAATTTTACTTGAAAAGTTATTTAATTTTTACTGTATGTGCTAAATGCATGTGTTCAGCTTTATATTGCTGTGATAATATACATGGGATAAGCAGTTTGTGCAGAGGTAAGGATTATTGTGGCTTGTGGTTTGGGGTTTCGGTGTGTGCTTGCCTGGCTCCATTGCTTTTGTGCCTGTGATCAGGACCATGTGTTAGAGCTGAGCTGTTTAACCTCACAGTGGCAGGAAAGGAAGGAAAGGGGAGGGGCTGGGTCCCCATGCTATCTGTAAGGGCACACTGCTTATCACCTGACTGCCTCCCAATGGTGCTCACCTCCTCAAGGGTCACCTCCTCAAGGGTTCACCACTTCCCATAGTGCCATAGGCAACCACTTAAGCCTTTCCAGAGCCAAATTATAGAAAATCAGAAACAATTACAGAAAATTAATGGTTAACCCAGAAGTTACTAAGCATAATACAGAGATAAAAATAGCCCATGGTTGGCTAAATGTGTAATCTCAGTGAGTCAGCCAGAGAACATATGTTGTGTCAAGTGTAAAATCAGTAGTAAAGTAAATGTCTACCACTGTAGCTAGTGGTGGTCGGCTATAATGAGCTGTCAGTCTCTGGCTACCCAGCATTACAGAGCTTCTCATTATGCTACACTGCAGTTCTACAGTAGTTAGTAAAGTTGGCGTCAGGGAGAGCAGACCATTTCTAAGGGGAAACACTGAAGTTGTTTAAATTTTGGGTTCTTGAGTCTAGTTGGACCACACTTTAAGAACTGGATGGAATGTTATGTGAATCTACTCCTTCAGAGTTCCTTGGTCAGCATCACATAGGTAATACCTGCAGCTCCAGCCTGAAAGAAGCTCTCTGGGAGCCCTGTGAGAGGGAACATTAGTAGTCCGTGCTTTGCACATATTTTGATATTTGAGACAGGGTGTAGAGTTAGGAGTATGCCTCAGTGGAATGCTTGTCTAAGAGCTGAGGATCTGGGTTCTGTTTCTATCACTGGAAAAATAACCATAATGTACATAAGTACACATGACTTAGGTTTTTATAGCTTCTTTATTGTGTGCCTCAGATCCTTAATGTTTGAAAAGTAAGTTTAAAATTTAAGTATTATGTGTTAGTGGGGAGAGAATTTATATAAACCCTTGTATAAAAAAATACAACCTAAATTAAAACATGTTAGCTTGCAATAATCTTCATAGGACTTTTAACTTAATTGAAATAATTGTAATTTAAAATTGTACCTCAGATTAAAATCCAGGACTGAAACTATACTTATAAGTAAATTGTTATATGAAATTTTAATTTAGTAACCATATTCACTAATAATATCATTACCATTGAACTACACACTTAGAATATAGACACAATTATTAGTGCCATTTTCAACACTTAACTCAGTGTTGAGGATTGTATAAGTACTTTAGTTCATGCTTGTTATAACCCTGGGAGAAAGGCAATATATTTGTACTGTTTGAAGATAAAGAACTTTACTAAGGTTAAGTAATATACTCCTAGCATGGCAGAGTTCCCAACCTTAAGTAATCTTAATGTACTGAAGACAAGGTACAGCCATCACAAGTGAATGTACATTTATATGCCAGATATTAAATAAGTGATGATAAATAGATAAACTAATTACAAGTAATTAATTTGTAGCAGCTTGAGGAGTTAAATAGAACAGTGTGTGATAACTGCCTATCTGAGCACAGCACTAAGTGGGTACTTTCAGTTCTTCTGTTAAGCACAGGTAGAACTTGGATGCTTGCAAAAGGAAGGTGTTGAAGGGTACCTGTCATACAAAGTCTGCCTGGAAAGAACAGTAAAATGTAGCGCCGAGAATAAGGATGTCCAGAAGCCATAGTTTCTTTGACACAGCAGGAGAGCTGACTTAGCCCTATAGATTACAGGCTTTGGCCGACATGCTGGACTGTAACTCAGTTTTGCTCTCTCTCATTGGTCACTCCCATTTAGAGTTCCCCTCTTCTGCCTAAGTGCCTCTCAGTTGAGACAGGATTTTCAGAGGGTAGGGCACACGATTTTTCCTTTGAATGGTTTTCCGTATTGGGATTGCATTCTTTACTGAACCACATCCATCTTGCTGCAGATTGGGTTGATGAGTAGTACACAGCAGGTAACCATATAGAACCAGGCCATGTAGATGTGCAAGGCTGCCAAGGCCACCCAACGTTTTTCATACCTTGGTCATCTATTACTGCTCCTTCCAGCACCCAGATTCACTGGTCTTAGCACTGGATTCCTGTCATCCAGTTTACTGACTCATACATTTGGAAGATATCCTGGAAGTCAATTTTAATTCCTTCAGATGATTAAATGGCAATGATTTGGACTTTAGAGTTATGATTATGTAGCTCATTGTTTTGTGTAATATACATGAGTAATTTAATCTCAGAATAAGAAGTTCCTGTATATTGTGAGTTAAAACTAATTTATTTGTAATGGATAAATATGTTGAATATAGATATTTTATTATTTCAGTATGTTTACTAGCCTTTCATATGTTAAGCTCACATTCTATACCCTAAATAGACTAAGCATCTTATATTTAATTATTCTGCTTAAACTATGTGGAGTTTTTAATCATCAAAGTATTAATGACCTTATTTAAAGTTTAGATAATAGGCTCTAGAAGCAAAATAATTGCCTATTGGAATTGAGAAAAGATAATGGTAGTTGAATCTCTTTTTTCCTGGTGTTATGAAACCTAAAACACTGGACATTCTACAAGGCAGGAGATATTGTCTCTTTGTTACACTGTCTGGTATATGTGATGTCTAAATACTACAGAATGGGTGAGTGACTATACAGTGGAAAATGGTGACTGGCAAGGTGTCAGGAAAACAGTTTGTGATGTACTATAATATATAAAAAGAGCAACATTGATGCTATTTCATACAGGTTATTACGGATACTCCAGCAACTAATGTCCTTGATCTGATGATTCTTTTGAAATGTTAACTAGGGATAGAGAAGGAAAATTCAATTTGAGGATTGGTTACATAACATATTGTAGACTATTTGAAAATAACTTCCATCATACAGAAAAAAAAGTTAACTGCTTTTTCTTCTTAACAAAGGGAAGTCCTTCATGATTTCAGAATTATTTGTGTATTATTTGCCTGTAAGGAAGCAGACTTCCTTATAATTGTTATAATTATAATTGTTTTGCTGATTTCCTTCTTTGCACTTCTCTAACTCACCACCTCTCCTCTCCTCGCCAGTGTTCCACTTCCGACTTAATGTCACATGTGTTCTATTCTCCCAACCCACTTTCAGAGTTTTCTTTTTTAAAAAATAAAAGTCCACCGGTATCTTGTTTTCCTTAAAGCTTTAATGGGTTTGGAGAAGCCAGGCTCATGGCTGAACTAGATAGATCCCCCTCACCACAGCTGTTCCCTTCCTTCCTTACAGTAGCACCCAGGAGCCTTCTCAGCAATCGGTGTCATCTGGAGCTTCACCTCTGAGTGCGTCTGAGGGCCCAGAGAGCCCAGGTTCCAGCAGACCCGCGGTGGCTGGCCTCCGCTCCGCTGCTGCTTTCAAGCCTGTAGGATCCACCGGCGGCAAGTCACCTAGCTGGCAGCGTCCAAACCAAGCAGGTATTCCAAAGAAATCCCGCACTCTTGACTTTTCTAGAGCGAAAGTTTGAAATGTGTTCTAGCAGGTACAATAGTACTGTGCTAGTGAAAGCCATTCTCAACTATTTAAGATCTAGGAACAACTATACAGAATCTCAGCAGCTGCTTTGCTCTTCAGAATGTCTCAGCAGCATCCTCTGTGCCTCACGCGTGCCCTTTGCTTGTTCTGGAGACATATCAATCAAGAGGGGAAAGAGCACACAGTACTGGAAAGGAGGTATTTAAATACTGACACGTAACACTTCAGGCTCAGTGAAGAAAGCTGAATTCTCAGTCACCTCTCTAGATAAGACCTTCAGATACAAATATTCATCGCTCTGACCCTCCATCTTCTGATATATAAAAGTCAGGAATTCTAAACCATCTACTGTTTCTCCAACATAAGCAATGTCTATGGGTAAACGACAGAAATAGCTGTGCTAGGAGTAGGGAGGTAGCTTAGTTGGTCAATTCCTAACACATTAGCCAGAAGGTCTGAGTTCAGTCCCCAGAACTCATGTTAAAAAGCCTGCATAGCCGTCTGTACGTGCTTGTAATCCAAGCACAGGGAGACGGAAATAGGAGGATCCCTAGTGCTCCACAGCCTGCCAACCTGGCCTACTCAGCAAGTCCCAGGCCAGTGGGAGACCCTGGCTCATAGAACTACACAGATAGCACCTGGGAATCAACCACAAGGTTGGCCTTGGGCTTTCACAGAACATGTATACACACACACACACACACACACTACCTCTGTTAAAATGATGGGATTATACCTTGAGACTTTCCAACCCCAAGTTCAGCTTTTCCCTTCTCCTGGGTACTGTGTCATTAAGTTCCTTACAGTACCTAACCATTGATTATTTGCTATCTTGTCTGATGATCTCCAGTATCCTCAAGGCCTTTGAAATGCTTGCTGTGTCCTGGTAACATTTCAAATGCAGTGTGCCTGAAAATGTGATTTCCTACCCTGGGGTATATGCCCTCTGATCAGCAGCAGATTATGAACTTTAGACTAGACTCCTCATTCTCACAGTATCCAATACCAGCAGGCGCTCCGATACAGTATGTATCACGCCTCTTCTCTCCTTTGCACCATTGCTTTGGCTCAGGCCCTCATCAGTGTGTTGTTGCTTATTTTATGTCATAGTGATGTTTGTACATGCTGTTGATTCTGTGGAGAAGCTCCAAGAACAGTTGTCCCTCAGTATGCATGGAAGATTGACTCAGGCTCACTTGCAGAGGCACAAATCCCTTATTGAAAAGGACATAATATTTGTGTTCCCTGATGATTGAGAGATGTTGAATACCTTATTAGCCATTTGTATTTCTTCTCATGAAGAACCCTGATCAGTTCCATAGCACATTTGGGGGGTTAGGTCTTTTGTTTTCTTGATGTTCACTTTTTGAATTGTCTACTCTAGATATGAGTTCTCTTGTTAGATGCATCCTGGTAAAAGGTTTTGTTTTGTTTGTTTTTTAATTCTGTAGGGACCTCTTTTTTTGATCGACCATTTTCTTTATTGTGCAAACCCATTTTAAGTTCCTAGGGTCATGCTTGTCATTCGTTTGCCTTCTTTTCTAAATAGCCAGGATCCTATTCAGAAAGTCTTTACCTATGCCTGTCTTTAGTGTACTCCCTCCTTTTCCAGTTAACCAAGAGCAGTATCCACAGTTTCATGCACTAACGCTAGACTGGGCCCTTTACTATTCCATACTGGTTTTGAAAGAGGCTCAGGAAGCCCCACTGGGAAGCTGTTTAGCAGGCCACCAGGGATGGGCATACTATCTAAGGAAGTGGACCAAAATCCAGTGGCTAGTCCTCTATCCGTGCTTATGCAGCCAATTGTTAACACTCAGCGAGTCACCAAAGCATGTGCACATCCTCTGCTGACTTTAAACTGTCCAGAGGTTATCTACCTACTCAATATAATGTAAGGGATGTGGACATACTGCTATGCTGCATTGTTTAGGAGATATGATGTGAAATAGAAGTGTGTAGATGGTTAGTACTTCTTTTTCCCCTCAGATACTTTTTATCCAATATAGAAACTTCAGAATGGACGGCTGACTGTATCTGTGTTTTCAGGGAAAGAAGATCGGCCATTATATATAATATAGAGATCTTTACAAGAATTAGACTGCTAAATTATTTCTAAAAACAAAATGTTCAGACTAGCCTCTGACACTTGTTGGTCATTGCCATAGCACGACCTATTTCTTTGGGAGGAAAGTAGTGATCAAGCATAGCCGTATTGAGCTATTTCCATTCACTTCAAGCCCGTATATTGTGACAGGGACTCGCTGTAGTTATCTTGCATGTGTTTTTAGTACCAAAATAATTTTAAGAAAAAAAATGGCTTTGATGTCATTGGAATGTGACAGGACAGTGTCTTACAAGATACAAAGCGCTTAATTTCTAAGGTCAAAGCTGAAATCCGGACAGAAAATGTAGCTGATGATTAGATAATTCAAAAACTCATAATAAAATATTCTTTTCTAAGTAAAATAATTCCCGGGAAAAACACTACATTAAAACCACCACAAGAGGGTGATAGAGTCCTTTCTTCTCTGATTCTTAAGAGACTAATCAAATCAGACAAGCAGCAACTGTAGTCATGACCCTTATACCTAGCATTTAAAACATGATATGTTTGTAGAAACTATAGATAATTTAATATGAGAAATATTATAACCTAGTAGCATACATATAATAAAACAGTATTGTCAAACAAAATTTTTTTCTATTGTGAGATTGTAATTCAATTACATCATGACACTTCACTCAAAATCAAAAATACATTTGAGACAATGCTATCACTTTAGTCTGAGGACACAAAAATACGTATTTAATGCTTTCTTACTAGACAGATTCTAATAGTTTATATTACTTTGTAGAATTTAAAAATAAAACTTAATTTCCAGGCTCTCATGTTTCTATTATACAGTACCTGGAAGTATGTCATTTAAAAGAGCAAAATGACACGCCTTTAGAACATAGTATTAGTATTTGACATTTCTAAGAGATTTCTGATGAAGACTTTCAAGTCCTTTGGAATTAGGGCATGGTTGGTGGTTCTTGATGGCTTCTTAGTTCACCTGTGAAAGCAGCGGTGCAGGTCAAAGGGCAGCAGAACCTGACAGCACAGGTCAGTGGGCCATGATGACTCACATGGCATGAAAGCCAGGGACGTGGCTGCTGTCCCACTAAGAGCTTGATTTCCTAGTTAGTTCATATATTTGCTCTGCTATCCACAAAGGAAAGAAAAACAGACTTGATCTAAGTATTTTAAAATAACTCCAGTGGTTGTCTGAGAAAGATGGTCAGAATGAGCAAGTTCCAGTCTGTGATTAACATAGTTGATTCTGAAATCAGTGTAATAGCTGGGAGATGGCATTTATCTAGCTTTATTTTGTTGGGGCATATTTGTAAATCTTTATGGGGTACATTCTGATAACTTGGCACATGTATACATTGTTTGATGATAGAGTCAATAGTTAGTACTTCCTTTTCTTCCAAAAACAAAAACTGTTTCACTGTGTGGGAACTTGGTACTCTTGCATGTAGCCAGCATTCCCCCAAATGAAATAGAATGGTGCAGAACATTTCAGAGTATTTTGATGTGCTATTTAAAAATACTATGAGAACTGTGATTTTTATAAACATGTTTCATGATATACCTACATAACAAAAAGTGGGAATGTTCAAAGGCTAGCACACAGATATGCTTTGACACAAAAGGTGAGGAAGTGTGTTTACTATGCTGTATAGTTTAGAAAATAGTGTGAGAAGACTTGATTTTAAAAACATATATTGTACTTTTTGTTAATTGAATTGGTAATTGTATTTTTAAATGAAAGGCTTAAAAGCTCAAAAGAAAACAAAGGGAGGACTTTACCAAAAAGGTTTTTTGAAATTATAAGACATTCTAGTGTATTCTAAGCCTGTGCTTCACTTATGTAAGTCTCCTAAAGTTCTGCCTTTATTAGATGTTTCTCTTGTGGTGTTGCAGAACTTGTATAGAGTATTTACCATAGTGTATAGTATATAGTGGTGTATAGTACTGCGGTACCTTTCAGAGTACAGTGATGCTAGAATAGATGACAACCAGGGGTTGAGTGTGCATGTAGCAGCATTAGAGTTTAGACTGGACTGTTTTCATGAGGCATCGTCAGTGCCACTTCCTTTTATCATTAAACACTTGCCAGCTGGTTTAGATAACTTGCCAGTTATCTAAAAAGATAACTCTTTTGAGATGTAAAATGTTTAAAATTCATAGACTAGATGAAAATACTAAGATAGAAAAGTAGTAAGAATTCAAGTTGAGTTTTGAACAAGTCAGCAGTGTTACTGCCTACTTCCTCATGCCTGTGTCACATAACTGTCACAAATAGAAACAGTGACTACAACCTAGGGCCATACTTAAAAATGGAGTTTTTTCTTGTTATTTATCAGAATTGGGATTTTTTTTAAACCTGTATTGAATTCACTTTTGTTTGTTTGAAGAGCTAGGGATGAGTCCCTGGGTGTCATACATTCCAGGCATGTGCCGTACCACTGAGCTACATCGTACAGCCTCAATATTTATGTATTAAAATTTTATTCGTGAAAGCTTCATATTATATATAAATAATAAGTAGCTAGATGAGTATTTTTAAACCTTTGTAAATTTAATAGTAATAGTTTAAAAATATATACCTGTGTTTTTGTAGGTGACCTAATTTGCTATGTAATGGTTTTTCTACATTCCTAGTAAGTTATGATCACCAGATTAGGTAAACGTAAATCACTAGATGCAAACATGGGTATAAAAATATTACTGTCTTACCAAATATAGTAAAACATATTTTTCATGAAGGCACAGAGGGCCATTTTGTGTTGAAATACATTAATTAGCCTAATCAAACACAGAATGCAAACGATGAATTTGCTGGAATATAAGCAGTGCTTTGCTACATCAGGCTGTATTGTCCATTGTACTTAGTTGTGTGGTGTGGTGTGGGTGGCTCTGGTGTATGTAATGTGTCCCCCACCAGGTATGAGTTCTACGGGGCTACCCTTTTCAGTCATATGCTTCTGCTTTTTGCAAGAAGGGTCCTGTATGACTCTGGAGGACTTCAAACTAATGATGCTTCTGTTTCCACCTCCCTAGCAGCTATGATGATGGGTTTGTCCCACTGTGCCCAACTCTGAGGCTAACCTTTTGAGTCTACAATTTCTTTGTTAAAATAAGGATCTTAAAGTGCCTCTGCAGCACTGTTGTGAACATATGAGCTGGCATATTGACATGCTTAGAAGATAGAGCAGGAAGGGTTCAGAGTCCATCCTTGACCCTGTCATAACAGTATCAAGAACTTATACTGTTTTGAACCAGCAAAGTGGATGTCACAGAACTTCCCTGTGTGCAGCTGTTTGGAGCTCCCTGCTGCAGGCAGTGTACCTTCTTCCTGGGGCCTTCAGTAAGTTTCCTCCTCTCCTCCACTATCTTCTGCAGCCTCATTTCATAAGGTTTTTCCCTGTGTTTCTAGTTCAGTCCTGCCAAAATTGCCAGCATCCATTATTCACACAGTTCCATGCCTTGTACAGGCTGCTCTTGAGTGCACTTCTTCACTTGCTCTCCCACCCTGTAACTCCTCTAGTCAGACACCATTTATCACCTGCTTAGTACAGTTTCACCGAGCCTCTGGCTGGGCACCTATTTTTTCTCCATGGTCCATACAACTGTGGCAGTGTCTTTACCATAGAATTCATTATGTTCATTTTAATTGTTTTTATAGACCTTGAAGGGTGTGGCCAAGGTTTACCATACCAACCTTGCTTTAGAGCACCTGCCTGGTATGCGGCAGTTTCTTTGGTAAATGTTAGTCCATAGACCAAATGCCTTATTTTGAAGCCTTTCATGTAATTTGGGGGAAACAACATTCATTTGTCATCAGGATGTTCAGTCTTCTTGGGCTTCAGGTTTCTTTAAGTGTTACTGAACAAAGGTGAAAGCAGTATCTGACAAAGCAGCTATTTAAAAATCCCAAAGCGCTGAGGACAAGGCCATGCTACCAGCCCCCTGAAGCATCAAATTAAGAGTTAAAGGAGGTGAATGTAAGCAATACTGTAATTACTTGCTGCTCTCTATAGCCAGTAATTCAAAATATTAGCAATTCTGTAACCATGGCCTGATTTTCTTTCTCTAAAAAAATAAGGAAATCATTGTAACCAAGGGACCAAACAGTGGAGCACAGTGGGAATATTAGGGATGTGGCTCATCTTACTTTGGATAGTAAATTTGAGCACAAAGCACCAGTACATTGCATAGAAATCAGCAACAGATGTGCAAAGAAAAGTTACCTCTGATTACAGGGCCCAGGTCAGAAAATGTGGAGCTCTGCAGCAGCAGAAAGGGAGTAGAAAACACTTGAATAAAGAATACAACTTGGAGGTAGAAAACATACTTGTTTATGGTGGAGTTTTATTTTGCTCAGGAATGAGATTTTAATGTTTATGCACACATATGTACCAAAAAATAAAAACACTCAAAGGACCTCAAGACTTTAATTTCTTAAAGGAAGTGCAAGTTGTTCGGGATGTTTTAGTGACCAGAGAGGAAGTAGGATTAATGGAGTAGTGGGGGCCTGGCCAGTGAGTGCTTAGAGCATTTCATAGTGTGGGCTTGCTTCTGAAAAGAAGCTATTAATAGATCTGTAATCTGTGTAGTAGCAGAGTTGGATTGGCTCTATTGAAAGATCAATATATCTTTAATGTGTTTAAACAGACCATGCTGATTTCTCTGTAGTGAGACTGGAGTCCAGAGGTGTTCTACCATAGAGGTAGTGATGGCAGATACCACTCACCTTAGGCACTGGTGATAGGAATGGAGATAGTTCTGGGGAGAACAGACCTGTGACCTTAGCATCTTTAACCTGAGTCGGGTGCTGCTTAACCATTGTTTTCCCAGGGAAGGAAGGAATTGTGATAGAGAACTTAGACATCACACTCTAAAACACTGTCAGAGAGATCAAGTATATGGTCAAGTGTGTAGCTTAGAGAAAACAGACATTCAGCTTATTCCCGACCCCACACCCCATATCCAGGAATCTTATGGAGGCATTTTCCTCATATGTTCTGTCCTCTCAGATGACGTTAGCTTGTGTCAAGTTGACATCAAACTGTCCAGCACATCTTCTTTCACCGTAATGCTCGATTTGTTGCATCTTTACAGTTAGCTGTTTTCATTTACAGTTCTTAGTGTGAGGAAGCATCACCTGCGTGCCTTCTTTAATTGTGTGTGCACAGAGCTCCCAGGTGAGCCTTGTTTACTGTCGTGCTGGCTGACAGTGGTAAGAGATAAATGGATTTTTTTAAAAAAGTGTTTTCTTTTTTTTTTTTTAATTTTTAATATTTTTATTACATATTTTCCTCAATTACATTTCCAATGCTATCCCAAAAGTCCCCCATAGCGCCCCCCACTTCCCTACCCACCCATTCCCATTCTTTTGGCCCTGGCATTCCCCTATATTGGGGCATATAAAGTTTGCAAGTCCAATGGGCCTCTCTTTCCATTGGGTCATCTTTCGATACATATGCAGCTAAAGACAAGAGCTCCGGGGTTCTGGTTAGTACATCATGTTGTTCCAACAATAGGGTTGCAGATCCCTTTAGCTCCTTGGGTACTTTCTCTAGCTTCTCCATTGGGAGCCCTGTGATACATCCAATAGCTGTCTGTGAACATCCACTCCTGTGTTTGCTAGGCCCCAGCATAGACTCACAAGAGACAGCTATATTTGGGTCCTTTCAGCAAAATCTTGCTAGTGTATGCAATGGTGTCAGCGTTTAGAAGCTGATTATGGGATGGATCCCTGGATACGGCAGTCTCTAAATGGTCCATCCTTTCATCACAGCTACGAACTTTGTCTCTGTAACTCCTTCCCTGGGTGTTTTGTTCCCAATTCTAAGAAGGTGCACAGTGTCCACACTTTGGTCTTCATTCTTCTTGAGTTTCATGCGTTTAGCAAATTGTATCTTATATCTTGGGTATCCTAAGTTTTGGGCTATTAAAAGCTCCCATGCAAGTATAAGCTATTCTACCTGATATTATGGTGGCATACTTAAACACAGTAAGCACATGCCATTTAGTGTTTAGCATACCTAACTTCTGATACTCTATATTAAAGAATCACCAATTTCCATGCTAGTTAGGTAGAGACTTGCTCTATAACCTTTATTAGCCTCAAACTCACCGCATGGCTCTTCTCCCAGGTGCTGAGATTACAGACAGACAGGTGCCTGTACACCCAGCTTTCCCAGCATTCCTGCTAAGTCATTGTTCTCGTTATAAAAATCAGGTGACACACACAGGTTTTACTAATCACTTGCTTTTTTCATTTTTGGTATGTGAGTATATGTGTTTCAGGAGTGTGTGCACCCACGTGTGGGTATGCTTGCCTCCGTATGCCCCTTTAGGACCAGAGGTTGCCAGTGTCTTCCTGACATTCTCCAGTTTGGTTCTGTGACAGGGTCTTTCACTGAACCTGAAGGTCACGATTTTAACTAGATTGTCTCCTCACTTCTCCCCACTGCTGGTGTTAGGGGAGCATGCCACGTGCTTTATTGTCACATATGTGCTAAGCTCTCCTGCTTGCTGTTTGCACAGCAAGTATTTACTCTCTATGCTATGTCCCCAGCCTCCACTTGGTTTTCCTTTTAGACACAAATGTGTTTTAATAAAAGCAGGGATTCTTAGTTGATGGTGATGTCAAAGTATAAAATTGGTGCTTTCTAAAGAATATAAGTTGTGATTTGGAGAAGCACAATATAAATAAGCTTATTTATATTATATTACATAAAAGAGTGATCAGTTAGGAATATTTTAGGGAATAGTACATGTGAGGGGGTCAGAGGTAAAGGAAAGTGACAAACATAGTTTACAAAGCACTTAGTTGACTGTAGTGCCTCTTACACTCTTTGTTGAAGGAGGACTCATCACCCCTACTTGAATACAGAGGCAGCCTAGAAAGGACCAAACCGCATCTCCTAACAGTAACATGGTAGATATTGCTCATTAGCAGTAATCATTTCATTGGTATTTCAGCTTTAAAAATACCTTTATCAAGACTACACAAGTCATTACAGTTAAGTTGACTATTACTAACAAGTTAACAGGCTCTGAGAAAAGTAAAAGGAGCTATCCAGTTTATAGTACCGTGACCCAATACTTTGACCCTAGATGGCATTAGTGATTACATCAGGAGGCCCAGATCTCAAAGGGACAGCATGGAGAGGATTCCATGGGCCTGGTAGCTGCTAAATCTGTTTTGGGTGGCGTATTATTTGCATCTAAACTTCCCATTTGAAATTCAGATCATTTAGCTATGATTTAGCTATTTCACCACTGTATTGTGTGATGCCTGAGCATATCTTATTGTGTGGAGTACAGTTCTGAAGTAAAATACAGCCTTTTGCTTTATTATGAGTTAGACAGAGCTAGGGAGAGATATGATATGTTATTTTTGTTTCCAAGAAAGACTCATTTATTTGTGAGATTTGATTAGATCCAAGCCTGAATGATGTTCATCTCAGTTATAAGTGGATATAAATTCTATCTTTATTTGAAGGCTAAAGTAGATAGGGGTGAGAAAGGAAATTACTGATACTACAGCCACCCCAAATTTCATTGTAGGCTTTGTGCTACGCTAATAAATCTAGGTAACTAGATTTGCTCAGCTTAGATGGATGGATTTATTGGTTCTATTTTAAATTTTTGTATGAGTAAGTAAATTGCAACCAGTTGCATGTATTTCATCTCTTCTAATAATATTTTATTGCCATCTGGTCCCTGCATTTTAACATCATTAAATAGTTCACTCGCTGCAAAGTCCTGCGTGGAGCTGCCCACTGTCAGGATTGGGGTGTGATGCAGAGATTGTGCTTGCAGTCTTCATATAGCAAATCCATTCAAATGTAAAACCATGGTTCTTAGGGAAGAAATAGTGATGCCCTTAAGTATCCACTTTCTCTTCTTGCGAATGTTTTCCTTGGGAGCTTTGCTTTGGTGTTGGAGTCTGTTTAGTGTTGTGGGGCCCATCTGTAGAAGCCCTCCGCTCTTCCACTTGCCATCTCATGCTGGCACACTCACCCTCCATATAGAAAAAGTATCTAGATCTGTTATAAATGCTTTCCTTAAAGAGTTTCTACTCTTATTTCACACATTTGGTCACACCTGGCCTACCTGCTGTCAATTTCTTTTTTAAAATAAGGTTTTGTTGAAGCGTGGCCATGCTCATTTCTTTATGTATTACCCATGGCTATTTTCAGGCTTCAGTGATATATTTAAATATTTGCTGTCTTAGTTGGGGTTTTATTGCTGCAAAGAGACACCATGACTACAGAAAACATTTAATTGGAGGTTACTTACAGTTTAGTGGTTTAGTCCATTATCACCATGGCCAAAAAGCATGGTGGCAGGCAGACTTGATGCTGAAAAAAAGAGTGAGCCACTGGCCCTGGCCTGGGCTTCTGAAACGCAAAGCCCACCATAGTGGCACACCTACCCCAACAAACCCGTATCTCTTAAGAGTGCAACTTCCTATGACCCAATAGGGGTCATTTTCATTCAAAAGACATTTTCAAAAGAAGCAAAAAGTCATACAAAGTCTGAAATAGTAATTTCATGCTTCCTTACAGGAAAACCCAAACTCTGGAGTCAAGCTGGATGAACAAGGAAGATAGCATACTTCCTAATTCTGCACAGTAGATGCAAACTTTACTGGGGAGCTGGAAGCACCTTTTGTTGTAGTATTAACCCTGTTTCACGTGTGATTACCTATCGGCTTATTCCCCTGGGTATATCTTTCAAGTCAAGTTTTTGGTGTAAATAATGAGTCTAATCTATAAGGGGTGGTTTAATAATGAGATGCTTTGTTAATCAGATCAGATCTCATGTTGAGTTTGACCCCTGACATTTCTGAGGTATTCTGTGCACATTCTGGAATGTAGGTACATCTTCTTCACACTGCTTCATTTTCTTTCTTTACGCTTGGTGGTGCTTATGTTTTCCATATTGGGAAGCTGAGCACAAATGATGGCGTTTCTAATGCTGCAGCTTAGAAAACAGTATCACTTAACATGATAAAGTCTTTTATTTTTTCCCTTTCTATATCAGTCTTTGCCTAATGAGGATTCTATTTATGTGGGTACTTTGAGACCTATTTCTCTTCCTTCCTTTTCTCTAAAGATTAGGCTGTTTGTGTTTGTTTGTTTTTGTTAAGGTGGTAAACTAGTTATTTTTATTTCATCTTGAAAAATATGAAATAATGTATATATTTACATGTTTTCTTTTGCAAATACACTCAAAATTACAATTATTTTTATAGTCATATAGTACAATCTGTTTTCAAACTCACTGTGTAGCTAAAGTTGATCTTGAACTCATGACCCTCCACCCTCAACATCTCATAGTAGAGTTGGAGCAGAGAACTACCATGCCTAGCTAGAAATTTAATATCCATTTTTGTATGCATGTATATATGTACATGTTTTTATGTGTTGAGGATGGAGGTCAATGTCCTGTCTTCCTCAATTGCTGTCCATTTTAATTTTTTAGACTCGATGTATTAGTCCGGGTTCTCTAGAGGAACAGAACTTATATAATGAAATACATATATGATTTATTAGAACGGCTTACAGGCTGTCTGCCAACTGACTGTCCAAAACCCCAGTAGTTGTTCAGTCCATAAGGCTGCGTTTCTCAGCTGGTCTTCAGTACAGTATATGCCAGAATCCTGAAAAAGTAGGCCCTAATGCCCATAAAGAAGTGGACTTGTCCCCAAGAGTGAGGACAAGCAAGCAAAGAGAAAGAGCTGCCTTCTTCCATGTCCATTAATTTTAATTTTAATATTTAAAGTTAAATCTGGTGTGGCTCAGACTAAAGGTGTATCTTCCCACATCAAAAGATCTGGATTAAAAGTGAGTCTTCACATTTCAAGTGATTTAATGGAGAAAAAGACTCTTCACAAGTGTTCCCAGCCTCTTGGGTTTTAGTTAATTCCAGATGTAGTCAAGTCTAGATAATCCTCACAGTTTATCTAGACTGGCTGGCCAGCAAGCCTTAAGGATTCTCTTTCCGTCCCCATGCCTGAGAGTTTACATGCTTGTGCCCATGCCTAGCTTTTATGTGGGTACTGGGGATCCAAGCTCCAGCCCTCATGTTTGCATGGCCAGCATTTTACAACTGAGCTGCCTCCCCAGGCTGCAGATAAAGCTAACAATCCTTTTCAATATTCCTCAGGTTATAATTACACCTCAGTTTTGTTTTTTAATATAATGTTTGGGTAAAATATCTAAGCAGTTACAGGTGCCTGCCATCAACCTTGCTGCACCTCATTTGATACCTAGAACCCTCATGAAATGAGGAGAGGACTGACTCCTGCCTAGTGTACTCTGACCTTCTTGGTGCTGTGGCACACACACAAACATGTAGATGCATGTTAAATAAGATTTTTAGATTTTCAAAAATAAATATTTTGTTTCAGTCCTTTTTTGTTTCTTTTGCTTTTTATTCTTTTTCATTTTTATGAATAATGCTGGCGTTCCACAATAAAAGCATGAACTTTATGTCATACATAGGAACAATAATGACATTATTCAAAAGACGCTGTACGTATTTATGATAAATGAAATCATTTGCTGATTTTAATTAATCGTAGCAAAACCCTATGTGTTAAGATCTTGTGTTTTTTTATCTGCTATGTAATTGCAACTATAACCCAAAGAAAATTTTTGTGTGAGGTTGATAGGGAGAAAAAGACAAGTCTGGGTACTGAGTAATATTTGGTAAGATGCAATATAAAAAAATTAAAGAGAATGGTGCTTAATGCAAGTTCCTGTATTCACTTTAATTAAGACTTTCTAGATCCAGTTTAATCTGAGTTCTTAATGTTGAAAGGATGGCTGCTAATGGAAGAGACTGTTCTCGTGAGGTGGCAGTGATATTTGATTCTTAGCCTTAGATGCACCTGTTCCAATTCTTCATGGCGGACATGCCAGCATTCCCCACTGCTTACATAAATGATAATAGTTTAATCTGTCCAATTTTGCTTTTAATCACTGAATTAAGCAAGTCCTTGATGCCACTTAATAAAAATTGCACAAACCTCAGAGTGTCCTCTGATCTTAGATCTTGGCTTAACTCTTTCCATTTTTTGCTGCATATAATTTCACGCCTGGATTATGAAAAGTAGACTGTTGCTTATGCTTTCAACATAAGGAGCTTGATAGAAAAATGCACAGACCCTGTTTTTCTCTTGGCCACCATCTGTTTAAGATGGTTGGGAAAGGGCAGAGAAGAAAGCACTCACTGTCCACAATACTATGTGCGTGTGGTCATACTGCTACTCGATTTAGTGTGTGTAAAATTTCTACCATACCTTCAAGAACATACTCGGCTGTTGAATTACAACTCAAAAGTGTCACATTGATATGGACCAGTTATTTATACAAGCCCAAGATTAGCTTCAGTGTTTCAAAAGGAGCACCTCTCTCAGTTCAGACAGTTGTTTTTCACATCATAAACTCATATATGACTTCTGAAAGCCGAGCTAGAGCAGTGGACACTTGTCTTTTATCTTTCTGGTAGCATTCATATTCATTAACATTTTAAATATCGGCTCATTCTTCTAACAATGAAAGTAAAGTAATACATGATTTTTATAAGGAATCAGAATTTTTATAGTTATTTCTAGGTTAATTCCCATAATTTTCTTTGTTACTTACTTTTTAAAAACTATACAAACACAAACACATAACTCCTTTTAACTATTTTTCAAAACATAATATATCCAATCTTACATATGCCTTATTCGAAGAATTTTACACCTATTAAAGATTAAAGAATAGATAGCTATGTTTAAAGCAACAGTCACACTATGTACTGGCTGGTTTTGTGTGTCAACTTGACACAAGCTGGGGATATCACAGAAAAAGGAGCCTCTCTCTGGGAAATGCCTCCACGAGATCCAGCTGTAAGGCATCTTCTCAGTGATCAAGGGTGGGAGACCCCTTGTGAGTGCGACCATCCCTGGGCTGGTAGCCCTGGATTCTATAAGAAAGCAAACTGAGCAAGCCAGGGGAAACAAGCCAGTAAGCGGCATTTCTCCATGGCCTCTGCATCCAGTCCTGCCTCCAAGTTCCTAACCCTATATTAGTTCCTGTCTTGACTACCTTTGGTGATGAACAGCCATGAGGAAGTGTAAGCTGAATAGACCTTTTCCTCCCCAACTTGCTTCTTGGTCATGATGTTTTATGCAGGAATAGAAACCTTGACTAAGACACACTGTGAATACATAGATTTTAGTCCCTTGTCCCTTTTGGCTTGTGAATCTGTAATGAAGTCTCATGACAGGAGTGTGTGGCAGAGGAAGCCCATCCACCTCACAGCCCATATCAAGAGATCATGCTGGGGTGTAAACTCCTACTAGACCCCACTTTTTAAAAGGGTCTTCCACCAACTCCTAGCACCTTGGATGGGGACACAAAGCCATGTCTTATGTACTTCTCAGAAACATTTTATATCTGAACTGTATTGTACTGTAAGAAAATCAATTATTTGTTGGTCTGTAACTTTTTTTAAACTTCATGAAGGCATAAATCGTTCTTATTCATAGAGGTAGAGCTGAGCTCATAGCTCAGTGCTGAGTAGTTCGTAAAGCAGTTGTCGCTTCATGTCCATGGCCGTGCTTTTCTGGCCGTGCATTTTTTCATCTGTTCAGTGGTAGCAAGAGCATTCTTGTAATGATGCAACATATCCCTTCTTCTCTATTTCCTTTCATTTCTAGTATAACAACTAATCCATAGATGTGTGGGTGGCTTCGAATGTGTTGTTTTGTAGATGTATGTGTGCTTTTATGTGTGTGGGTGTGGGTGTGTGTCTGTGAGCAAGACCTCATGTGGCAAGAAATGGAGAGATGTAAGACATAACAGATTTGATATGTCATCATGACACATATTTTTAAAACTAGTAACTAAACCGTTCGCCATTCTGTGCATTTTACTTGATTAATTTAATAATTTTTTATTTGCTGAGCAATCTAGTATACTGATAAAAGTGTTTAATCCGTGTTTAAATTATTTGATGTTAATGTTTGTAAACACTAAATGTTGAAAAGCAAATGGAATGACCAGGTATAGATGGGTGTCATTAAAACCATTGAAAAACTCTACAATATTAGTTAATGAAAGGGACATTCCCACGGTCTATTGAATAGTAGCTAATGGCTTTGAATTTCTAGAGAGCTTTGTGGTGCTGAAATAGGTTTATTACAAAAGGAAAACATTTCAAAGTTCCCGTCCAGTACAGATCATCCACAGAAGAATCCAAGTTTAATGAAAATTGTTCAGGATTAAGGTTGAAGAAGAAATCTAATCTCAAGTGGGGCTCACTTCCCACTGTACTGACTCATGACAGTGTTTTGTGGCTTAAATTTCCACAGCATGAAGTAGGGTGATTCTGTGTTCTTATGTGATGGTCTTACTAGAAAATAAAGGGAAAGAAAAACAGTGCTATCAATAAATAAATTGTCATCAAGACGGTCAATTTTTACAGTGGGTTCAATATATTTGAAGCATCTAGTCTCCATGGTGAGTTTTTTTCTGAGATGGTGCAGTAATTATCATGGAAACAGAACTCACTTTATTCATTCACCCAGTGCCTCACTTTCTTACACCTCATCTTGCCAAGAGCTTTAGGGCGGGACATAGCTACTCACATGTTAGCCGTTCCTATACTAAAAAAGAATGAGACTCCATCCAAAGAAACCATATCATATGTAACCGTGTCTTGTGACTGTTCAGGGCCCAGTTGTTACCAGGACTGCATAGCTTTGTGTGCTGGCCAGTGTGCTAGCGCACAGCATCAAACAAGTGTGAGAATTTCCTTCACATCCAAGGTGGCATGTAAGGCTAACAGGAAGCTAAGTGTGGTGGCACTTAGAGCCTTCTTATTTGTGTTTAAGATACGGCCACACAGTTTGTGATTAAAAACTCTTCACATAAATAAGTTAGTTCCTCATGCACCTTCTTGAGGCCTGTGCCAGATGGATTATGTCCTATTCTACAGTGACTGTTTAAGGATTTTTGTACTCATTTATTGCTTAGAAATGTCTGGATGACTCAGTACTTTAGGGCTTATGCATAGATAATGTGATATGGTAGATGAAAGGGTTTCATTCTCTTTGAGGTCTGATTTCCAGACTTTCCAATTAGTAACTTTCGCATTTGAAACCCTAACCCTAATCCACATTGAAGAAATGGCTTTCTGTATAGTCTAAGGGCAGAGACAACAAAGTGAATGGACCTTCTTTTTCATGTTTGATTAAGTGCCTTTCACTTTCTAGTCTTAAGGTAGTTCTCCAGTGGCAAAAAGGAGTACATATTTTGTACCCATTTTAAGAATTAATTGACTTGGAGAAGAAAAGATATTGATAGGAGTTTGATAAGTACCATGTAAATTATCCAGGCAGCACGCTATAGATGTTAAAAGAGAAAGAGATCACTTATCCTATGGTCAGTGCAGACTTTGGAGAAGAAAGCAAAACTTGAATGGTCCTTGCAGAATAGGGCAAGGGTAAGTAAGTAAGTAGCGTGCACTGGACATTGCATTGGCTGAAGGTCACAGAGGTGAGGGTCCGTTAGGATTTTCTAAAGGGATCCTGAACAAAATCGTGTGTGTGTGTGTGTGTGTGTGTGTGTACATGGGC
The DNA here is from genome assembly GCF_978045245.1 of Mus caroli. Taxonomy (NCBI): domain Eukaryota; kingdom Metazoa; phylum Chordata; class Mammalia; order Rodentia; family Muridae; genus Mus; species Mus caroli. The sequence goes on from NW_028227258.1 coordinate 17,786,175, forward strand.
CCATGCACGTGCTGCATGTGCCCACAAGAAATGGGGAAATGGGAGAAGTCACAGATTGCATCTGGGATAGTGATGAAACTGTCCTAAGAGTCAAATGCTAGGTAGGGTAAGGTTTGGATAAGAAAGGAGGGGTTGACGTAAGAACACTTGTTATGATGTAGTTGCTGGAGTCGTGAAGTATTAGGAATATGGGAGGCAGAGTGCCATCATGCATGGTAGAACTTAAAAAGGGAGGATCTTGGGAGAAGCTGTAGTGTGTCCAAGAAGAGACCTATTCACATGCTTTAAATGTAAAGCCTTCTAGATTGAGCATGGAAAATGCTTTCCAGTACTTCAGGAGAAAGCCCACATGAGCTTAGGAGCTGAAGAGCTGTGGTAGGGTCATATTGTGAGAGTAAACCAAGCACCAAGGGAGATATGCCAAGTGGATCTGGCACTAATATCCTTTCCCACTTGTTAAAGAGAATATGAACCAAAGAGCGTGGAAACACATTCCCAACCCAGTTAAGTTCCCTGGTGTTGAAAGCCCCATTTCATAGAGTGAACACCACCCACGGCACCATAGAGGGGCAGGGATACTGGCTCTGTAATTGCACATCCTTATGAACATATTTTATTCTGATAAAGTGTCCCGGTAGCTATCTTAATTAATTATATACAGTTCTAGTCACACCTTTAATAGACACTGTCCGCTTGGGTGGGCATAGAAGAATGTATGTACCGCATGTTATTGCTCTGTGTTACATGTGTGTGCTTTCATTTAAACTGTCCCCTTTACACCATGTAAATGTTCAGCTTTTCTATTCTGGTAGATTTGAATTGCTTGTGGGCTTTGCTGGTTTCAGACCCATCTGTGTTTACTCACCAGTATACTGTTATATTCATTCATCTCAGAGATTGTATTTGTCAGAGCATAGGATTAAGAGTTCTCAGGAACATGCTATGTTGAAGAAGAAAATACACAGAGGTATTAGTGGAATACGTAAGACATTCATGGAAAATTTTGGTAGCATAGGAGACAAACATTTGATCCCTGTTATGTGGAAGGAACCATGGTAGGTGTAGGTCAGGGAGAAGGTCTGAAATAGTTCACTGAGGAGTTGAGTCTTAAATAATACATGGTGGTTGCTATGCATACAGAGGGTAGAAAAATGATGTTGCTGGTAGCAAAGGCAGCATGTGCATAGGAGATTCTGTGTGCAATTAAAAATGAGGCAGTATGGTATTGCCATAGCAATAAACAGAAACATAAATGAGTCTGAATAAACATAAACACAAATGGGTCTGAATCCAGCAGAGGACTTCTCTTAGCCCACAAACAATTCAAATCTACCAGAATAGAAAAGCTGCACATTTTCATGGTGTAAAGGGGACAGTTTAAATGAAAGCACACCAGTGAAGGCAGAGAGGTGAAAAACGGCATTGACCAGGAGATGACTGGACAGATTCATGCACAGTGCACATGAGCTGCATTCCCTGGTCAGAGCAGGGAGACTCCAGATCCACTCTAAAGAGTCTGGTATGCTAGCATCTCAATCTGCTCACTGGGAGAATAACTATAAGGGAGAGGAGACATTTTGGCAGCTAGTCCAGAAAGAAAACATGTAGGACCTCAATAGGAAGCATTGTGGGAATGGAGTAGATAGGCAGATATGTGGAAACCTGAACCTGCTCTTCCCAGAGCTGCTCAGGAAGGAGCAGGGATGGCGCTGACCTGCCTGGCGTCTGATGACGTCACCTTGGAAAATACAAACTGGAAGACAGTAGAGCAATACACTTAAGTTTCCTACATGCCTGTGATATGCTTGGAACTGAGTTTAGTTAAATAAAACGAGCAGAGATAAGTGGATGGAAAGAAATACATCACCTATGACAGTCACCTAAGTACATCTCCTTGTGAAAGTAAGAAAGGAGTGGCTGTACGCCATTGTTGTCACTCATATTGTGGCTAATCCTTGGTTTATTCTCTGCTCACTTGTTTAACTACTGCCTAGTGTTTGCATCGTAATGTTGCCACAATGTCAGTGGGAATGTGAATAAGTTAACCAGTGCTTTTGCTATTAGGAAAAGTTCATATTTGGCTTTGTCTCATTCTGATTCTCTTGCATTTAACTCCTAGCACCTTCTACTGGGAGAATTTCAAACAATGCACGTTCTTCAGGTACAGGGGCATCTGTGGGGCCTCCCCAGCCAAGTGACCAAGACACACTTGTGCAGAGAGCTGAACACATTCCAGCGGGCAAGCGGACCCCCATGTGTGCCCACTGCAACCAAGTTATCAGGTCAGTGGGTTTGTTTTGAATTTTTCTTCAAAGTACTTTATACTAATGTGGATCTTTTTAATGTTCTGTAACATATAAAATTTTGTTAGTAAAAAATGCTCTTGCTATCCTCTGTGTAATAGGATTACCATGCATAACCAACTATTTTGATGAAAAGTAACCCTGGATTCCCTAAAATATTGCCAGTTAATTCATTTCTACCAGAAAAATAGAAAAATAATCATTAATGTAGTAGCCCTTCAGAAATATTAAAAATTTGAGGCTTGAAGGGAACCTGAGATCATTTATCTCAATGTTATTATTTTACAAATTATACAAATTGAGGAGTTTCATTTATTTGAAAAATAACTTGTAACATAAAAGAAAGAACTTTGAGCCCTGGAGAAAAGATTAGATTTTAAACATTCAATCCATAAAAGTAGGCCTTTGTATCTGTTCATAAGTGCCTTAAGTATTAGAATGCATCTTTCAAGCATTTTCTTCAAAAATTATTTTATTGTCTCTTAAATTCCCAAAAGGGAAAGTGCCCAGAGAAGTTTTAAGCATATTGTACTACAGCTTACTGAAGCTCAGCATCCTTCTCAGTGGCTTTTCAATGTTATAAGGTGTGCATGTGACTGCTAGTTGCAGACATCTCAGCAGAGAGACCTTTGTGAGCTGCCTTGTTGGCAGTAAAAGCAGTTGCTTGAAATCCTTATACTGTCTTCTTTTTTAAACTGTCCTGTTTTGAAACAGTTGAAATGGGGCTATAAAGCAAATAAGCTTAAGACTAGCATATCCCTTTTTTCTGTTACATTAATATTATTTAGCATGATATTTCTACACAATTAATATGGAGAGTGCAGTGAGTCAATGCTTTAAACACCAAGTATAAATAAATACCCTTCTTAACCTACCAGTAATTGGATACCATGACAAGAACAAGGGTGCACAGTACAAGATAAAAATAGATTAGCATTTTTATTTTAAAGAGTTCATATGTGACCATTTAAAAATGTAGAAAAAATATGCCAAAAGCCCATATTTATACACATCCTCCCCCCCCCCCCAAGTTACCCACTATTAGTTTTCTAGTTTATAATTCTTGGGGGAAGGCAAGGGGACGAAGGGTTCATGCAGGGTTTCACTTTACCCAAGAACTCATTATGTACTCTAGACTATCCTTAGACTCACTCTGATCCTTCTGCCTCAGACGCTGTGAACCACCTTGCTCAGCCTAGTTCACAAGTTTAAAACTTGTACATGAAAAACAAATATTGTCTTATAGAAGTGGAATAGATTTTTAATCATTATTTTTCTTGTAAACTTAATTATATCTTCTTCGTAAGAATATGGCTGCCTAAACATTATTTGATCAATGACAACACCAATAGACATGCTAACATACAAGAGGGAAATTTCGCAAGGCCCTACCCTAGACAAAGAATTGTGGCAAACTAATTACTGCTGAAAGAGGGAGAATTAGTGCTAAGAGATGAGCCCCTAATTGATTATCAATACCAAGTGTTAAACCCTGAAATCATGTACATGTAAGCAACACTAAATGGGCTCAGCATGGTGTGTGTGTGTGTGTGTGTGTGTGTGTGTGTGTGTGTCGCAAGAGGGGACAGGGTATAGCAATTAGAGTTAGGTAAGAGATGTGGGTAGATGATGTAATTGTATTTTAATTAATTTTCTTGTAAAAAGAATTATCCAGTAGCCATGTTGGTAGCTGTGATCTCAAGTCTAGAGCAGTGTAAACTGAGCAGAAGGCATTGAGTGAGTGTTCAGTGAACTGAGGCATGACCTAGGTCAGTCAACTGGTTTTGATTCATTAGTTATTTTTCTACAAGTACTTCTATAGGGCTATATTTTTATATAAATAATCTGATATAAAATGTAATGTAGCACTGTTTTATCTTTGCTAGTAAAATACTACTTTAATTACTATTATATATGTTAAATCTCTTGATTTAATATTTATAAATAAGCTTTAATGAATACAAATAAATAAACATGGTTTCTGTAAGTTATCTTACCGTTTACCCATACGGGTGCTGATACTGTATTCTGAATTATAATGTTCTTCATGGAAATGGAATCATTGCTTTGTGTGTTGTTATAAGCTGCTGCTTGGTAAGTTAGTATCAAAGCATGTGTGCTGCTAACTCATTTTGACTGTCAACTTTGGTACTCTCCTGTAATCACAACCTTTAGTTGATTTTGCTTGAAAATAGGAAGCTCAAAACAGAAAAAACATGCACCATTTCTCCTGGCCTTATTTCCAGATTTAATCGTAGACTGAGATGCTTCGATGTACACACTTTCTGCCTTATGAAATAAATGCGTATTCAGCTAAGGAGATGAATGGCTGTCACTAACTGTCCCCTCAGCTGTTGAATTTTATATTGTTTTGCATTATGCAGCTCGCGTTATCATTGAAGCATTAAAGCTTCATTTACGAAGGAAGTTAGCAGGAATGAGGATCAGCTCACGTCAAGATCATGTAACAGTAATTAGCAGAGCACATTTGCCTGGTGCTCAAGTTCTCCAGCAGCTTGCAAGTCCTGCAGTCGGCTCAGAGCCCTGCTCAAAGCATAAATCCAGTTCTTGCCCTCGGTGACAGTATTACTTACCAAAGCAAGAAGGTGTTAGATCAAGTGACATTATCTGGGACACCTGTTTTTAAAATGAGCTGCAGTTGTGGGCATGCTACTTTCAACAGAATATTATACCCTGGCAAACTGAGAAATGTAAAGTTGAGTTTATGTTGTTACTTTTCCATTAGGTTATTTATTTATTTATTTATTTTTAGAAGAGTTGCTTATTTTCAGGAAATGTAAAATATGTGATAACAGCAACTGAAGTTTTTGTCTTCATAGGGCATACTTGCCCATACATTATTGATGATTTCATTTTGTCGTAATGTTTAAATTTTTCATGTTTATTTGAATCTTGAGAAGTTTATGACTATTACCCCTAACTTATATTCAAAGGCAATTCTTTGACTAGTTACAAATGCATAAGCTATATATTTAGAAACTTTTCCTGAAGCTTTCAGTCTGTGATAAAATATTTTGAATTCAACTAAAGTGGACCTAACATTTTGCCTTCTTTGATGTTGTGAATGCTTTACTGTTTGAGTGCAAGTGCAGTAGGAACACATACAGAAGGTGACTAATGTAATTCAGACCAGGCTGTTTCTTTGTGGAGCAATAGGCATATGAAGGAGCCAGCTTCTTGAGCATCTCATTAAAATCAATTGCTATCTGTATTGCACAGGGTTAACAGAATTGTTTATGTTTAAGATCTTAGCATCTTTCTGAAAGAGGAAAGAATTTGCGGTGCTTGGATTTCTTCCTAAGTATAGAATGTTTGGACCGTAGTCATGTTTCTGTCATTCATTCTATCTTTGCCTGCAACACATGAGAACAACATTCAGGCAATTCATTGTTTATTCCACTGAGAAAAGAGATTTTTGTATTACTGCGATGCTTTGCTTGGTGATTTTCAAAAGGAGAGCTGTCCTGGGTTGCCCCAAGGAAAAGCATGCAGAGCTTTTGCCTACTGCACCACCCTTGTCAGCTTCTGAACTCCTTTCAACTCCTGCATTTATAGGGCTTTTTTATTGTCCCTTCTGGTTCAGATTTTATTTGAAAATAAAAGGTTTCCTGGCTTAATGTATCAGCTGCTGAATGTAAGAAAACAACTAAATACATTGGTTAAGATTTATAGGTAAGATACAAACCAAGATTTTACTGTTTGTGATAGAGGGGAAAAAAATGAGAACAGAAGAGTCTAACATCTATATTTGCAATACAATGTCACCATTGAGATCCTGGTTGGATGACAGTATGTAGTGGATTCTTAAATATTCCAGATGTTGTGTAAAATATATATCAATATATAGATACATTGATGCTACATATCAGTATATAGGTATAGAAACTGAAGAACAAACGACTCACCATTGTCAGAATTGTTTAGATTGTAAATAATAGTACGGGAGTTTAGTTCAGATCCATCTAACTCCATTTGCTCTGTATCTGTAACAACCACTATGTAGGAGAATGCTTACAATTATTAAAATGACAAAAGGAATATAGAACTATAAAATAAAAATCAAAGGAAGCTAAGCAAGATAATAATAAAGCCAGCTGTGTGGTAAATATGATTGAAAGCATTATTGGAAAACTCTAAAGTGGCTTCAGAGTGACTCCATGAAAGACTTTCCTAGGAAGACTTTAGCTGAGCAAACTGGCTCTCAGAGTCTTACGAACACACTCACAAAGCTGGTGGGAGTGCTGGGACTAGAATCCATGTCTGTTTGGTTATGAACTACATTTATTAATTAATTCGTTAAACGTTTACTTAACCACTGTTTTCTTTTTCTGAAAACATAATAGTAAATAGCTCTTATAGTCAGATCTCTTCACGAAAAGACCAAAAGGGAACATGGCCAAAGTTAACAGTTAAGATTCCTGACTCAGTTGACTCAGTGTAATGAATGCTCAGTTTCTTTTGTACAGCATTCTGAGCTTTCTAAGTTATTACACATGTATGCTGTAAATAGATAAATATACAATTATATATCTTTATTGAGTCGGGAGAAAAATAGCTTAAACAAGTGTGGCTTACTCTAACAGTTATGGCAGTATATTTTCTTCATTCACTGAAATATACTATTAGTGTGTGTCAGAGTATCTACACATCGTCTTCAGCACTTGAAGATACATTTTATAATTGCAAAATGTTTAATCCACCAAGATAGTGTAAGTAATAGTTACATAAATGTTATTCAGCCATCCATAGGTCCAGCTGTACCATCTGGGCTTTGGAAGATTCTAGCATTGTAGTTTGTTATCTACATGATCTTGGCAGAGTTGGCAGAATCTAATGTTTTCTTTCTCTGTGTGATGAAGTTCATTTCTGTTGCTGAGGCTGCTATCGGGGATTAAATAAGGGGAAAAAGCAACAAGCACCTGTATTTAAGCTACTGCTCCCTGCTAGGTTGTGCCCCTTTGAAGACAGCAGTTTCTTTCCCCTTTCTGTCTATAAGTTTTTCTTTTTCTCTGAACTCAGCTTATTTCTTTCTTTGGAGGTCAGGGGTGGCATTGGACAGAAACTAGGCAGAGTTAAAAGTTGTATGAAGTAGTCTTTCATCTCAACTAGTCAGGTGCCTTACCTCTTCCCTTCCTTTCCTTTGCCAGTCAGCATGCATTGCATAAGGGCTGAGGGTGGGTGCTATAAGCAGAGATGAATATTTACTTCCACCGTGCAGTTATCCAAGCTTGTCTTCCCAGGTCACAGGTGGAAACCCAGTGCCACCTTCAGTGTTAATCTGCTGTTAATGAATTTGTTAATAATTTAACTTTACTGACACACAGAAGAAAGTGTGCTTCCTTCTACCTAGGAGGCTGCTCTTTAATCTAGACATAACCTCAGGGGCATTGGAGAAAGAGTTCTTCCAGTGCAGCACAGAGGAGCCAGTTAGGCGGGCATGTTCCCTCTCGTGCTGCTTTAGAGCAAGGAGCTCTGACAAGAGCAACACTCATTTTCTCCTCCTGTTTTAAAGGTACAGAGTCAAGTTCGTTACAGTCCTGGATGTCCTTTACTGTTCATGTTTGAAAAATAAAAGAAACAATGAAATATTTTGAAGTAGTTCTCTTAATAGACTAGACTACATTTTTAATTGTTAGTGAAAATCTTTGTGTCTAAAAGGTTTTTTTTAAATGGCTTTTTAAGAATCTATACAATGTGGTTCAGTGGATAAAACACTTGCCACAAAAGCATGAAGGCCTGAGTTCAGATTCCCAGAACCAAGTGAAAGCTCAGGATCCCCACGATAAGCTAACTAGCTGGACTGGCTGGTAGAGGCTTGCTTGAGAACTCAGGAGGAGGGCCTGCCTCAATAAATAAAGTGGAGAGTGATCAAGGAAGATAGCAATATCAGTTTTGTGCTTTGCACATGTATGCATAAGTGTGCAGTTACCACATAGAGCTGCATCAAAACACATGAGATCACACATGCACAAACACACACACACACACAAAAGGAAACCGGCAATGCTAGCCTTCTGAATTACAAAGAGGACACAGAAGTAAAATCATGGGTAAGGCCACTCAGAGTGAAGCTAGTGTCGAGACATGACCCACAGCGGCCTGTAAGTAGCCTCCCCATTCGGATTATGGGTTGTTTGTTTGTTTGTTTGTTTGTTTTTGTTTGGTTTGGCAATCTACTGTTCATTGTGATAAATAATAGGGGAGTCTAAACTGTGCTTGCTGCAGAAATGTGGTGGGATTGTTTTTAAGTATCCCATGTGAGCCTGACCCTGTGTGCTGTAAGACCATCATAAACTTCCAGAAGGATGCATGTCATGAGGCTGTTTCCTATAGTGACTGTCGATACTGGCTGATGTATCACACCAAACATGACTCATAGAAGGAATGACTCTCTGAGGGTTAGGTCTGGTCCAGTGCTGTGATTCATAGAGCCTAATTCTTTAGTGGTCTGAATTAACCCTAAGACATACTTAAGAAAATCTAGGAAACAGAGTGTCCCAGGTATTAGATGTCTGCCACCCTCTCCTCCCAGAGGAACTCATCAGCTATTTGGGATTAGGGTTATGCTCCAGGGGCCTTCAGTTTTAATCCAAGCCTGCACAGCATTCACATTTGAACAGAATGCAGTCTGCAGCTGAACTGACTTGTTTTGAAAACTGATTAACCACTAAGGACCCTGGCCTCAAGGCCGTTCAGTTTGTGGGGATGTTTCCTAATGAAGAACTCAACCTAGCATTGCAACAATGTTGGAATGTGTCCTAGAGGCCATATGGAATGTAATGTAAACCCCAAAGTCCTATTGTACTCTACATTATAACTTTTAAGACTTACACATTCAGATATCTAGCTAGTGGAAAAGCTTAGAACACTTAGGATATTTCGTTCAGCTTTGAGAATGTAGCTTCTTGATGTATCTTTGGTAAAGTACTTGCCAAATATATACTGAGAAAAATTAATGAAATAACTTGTGTAGTGAGACTGTTTATAAAGCAGTTAAAAATGGGGTGGGGGATAGCTTACTGGAGGTAATAGATGTATTTCCAGTAGGTGACACAATGCAGCCATTTCTTTTGTTTTTAGAAAGAGTTAGTTAACTCCTTGTTAGTCATGGCAAAACTAGTCATGAAATACAACCCTGCCTGCCCTTAAGCTTTAGTAATAATACACTACTTACGTCTAATATAGCAAAGTCACATGAACAAAAATACCATCAAACTTCTAATAAACAGGTTAAGAAAAAGTAATACTAGAAAATACTTCACATGCTTCACAGAAAAAATTTCATTTCCATCAGGGTTTTCTGCTGCCTGACTTTCACAGAATTGAGAGCTAAATCTGAGTAAATGTGTTTTTGTTAAGAAGCTTAGTGTGTGGGTTTGGATATGGTGGCACCAGACTGTTGTTTGTGGGGAGCAATTACCAAAACAAACAAGCAGAGAGAGTTTTTTCTTTGTGTGTGTGTGTGTGTGTGTGTGTTCTATAGAGTGCACGTGAGTACATGAGTGCATGTACCCATGTGTGCGTATGCAGAGGCCAGAGAAAGGCACTGTATGTGCTAAACCAATCTCTGCTTTATTGCCTTGAGACCCGATCTCTCATTGGACCAGAAGCTCCCGTCTCTGACATGCTGTGGTACTCTCAGGTTCCCTCTTTGCAGCTCCAGATGTGGTGTCACGGGCACCTGCAGCCATGCCCTGTGAGATAGCTATTAAATAGCAGATTTGTGTTGTCACAGGTTAGAAGCTGTTCTGCATGATGCTTTTCGCCATGAAGTACTGTTGGGAGTTGGCCTAGAAGTCCAGTGCTACATGATTGCCGATAATTGTCTATGGTCATTCTGTGATGCTGGTTTACAGTAGTCAAATTGAAAGCAGAGTCTCCGTTGACTAGAACGCTGGGAAATAGAAGCATCAGCCCCTAGCTCAGTCAGTAATTTTTTGATGTTTGCTGTATCTTTTGAATACTGTGTGGCCTTGCCACTCCATCTGTTGAACTGAGTTATAATAATTGCCCTGGTGTATCTCACAAGAATGTTGTATGAACAAATTAGATAAGTGTAAAAGTGCCTTGGAGGTAAAGCCATTCGATGAATATGATGTAGCTACCAAAATGTGTGTTATGGAGGCTAGTCTGCTTCATCTCCAAAGGCTTCTAACTAGATAAGGCTTCAAAATGGGTTCCTCTTAAGTAAACCAAACATGCCTTATCATTTCATGACTGTAGTAGTTAGGGGGAAAGATCTCTATACAAACATTTGTTACCTTGATAAAAAAAAAATACACATTAAAATCAGTCATAGCTGTGCATGGTGACATTTATACCTATAATCCCAAGCATTTGGTAGACTGAGGCAGGAGGATCATGAATTTGAAGCTACCTAGGGCAATTAATTAATTTTCAGGCTAGCTTAGGATTCAAAATAGGCTCTTGTCGCCTACCCCACCCCCAAAATCTGTCCCATTTAGAGAAGGGGAAGGAGGGATTGGTAGACATTAGGTATAAATCTTGAATTATGCAAGCTAAAAATGATTTCTGTAGAACAGCATGCGTGTATAGCAGCATTGGCATGCATAGTTAAATACAGTTTGAGGGTAGATCTCATTTTAAATGTTCTTAATGCAATGAATTTTAAATTAGTCAATATGGAATGAAATAAAACCCTTCCAACTGGCATCAAACAACTGATAATGTACAGCTCAGTTTCTGTGGTCAATTTAGAAGGTGAATTTGAAACATTTAATAAAGTTGTGAAATAAGTATATTGCATCGTATGTAAGGAGGAAAGACTAACTCTTCTCAGGAAATCATTATTTTTAAGGATCTAACATTGCCAAATTGAGAATTTTATTTCCATTTTCCTTGTGTCTTATAACATGTTGTTGTGATGGCCTCTTCTCTATCCCAGTCAGCATTTTCCTGTCAGTCATAGTGACACAGACAGAAGGACTCACTGCAGCTCAGTCAGACAGGCCCTGAGGGCCACCACATTCAGTCCTATGCAGTCAACAGTACCACCACATTAGGTCCTAAGAAGGAAATGGAGCAGACAGCTAACTAGACATATGTGAAAAGGGGTTCCTCCCAGGGCAACACCAGAAGCTTTCATATTTGAGTCAAACTGGTCTCTTTCTTTTTGGCAGGGGACCTTTTCTTGTGGCTCTGGGGAAGTCCTGGCATCCAGAAGAATTTAACTGTGCTCATTGCAAAAACACAATGGCCTACATAGGCTTTGTAGAGGAGAAAGGAGCCCTGTACTGCGAGCTATGCTATGAGAAGTTCTTTGCTCCTGAATGTGGCCGGTGCCAGAGGAAGATCCTTGGAGTGAGTATTTGAAACTACTTCTTTCTTTTTAGTACCTCTTAAAGCCATGCAGATCTTGTCATAAAACCTTTTCATTATTTTTACTTTTTCTTCTTGCTTTATCAGCCCTCTTTGCTTTCATTAGTAGTGTTTATTATTGAAAAAAAAACAAACCTAAACTAAACAGACGTCTAGCGAAATATATCAGACTCGTGGGTTAGTTGTCCTTGGTTTTGTCTTACCGAGCGCTGGCTTGTCTGCTGAAAGTCTACCTCTATGGGAAAAAAAAAATGACTGTGGGTGTGCTACCTCAGCAGGACAATGTTTGCTCAGGAATCAAGAGGTCACTCAGGACCACACACAGGAGCTCTGAGAACCAACACCTTTGCTGGCTTAAATTCCATAGCTTTTATAAGAGCAGCTTTCCCTCCTTGTCAGAGTTCAAGCACCGGACACTGATCTCATGAAATATACAAAATATGTTAAATGTGAACCTTATAATGTTTTTATTTGAATGAATATAATGTTTAAAGTGTGACTTCAGTTATAGAAGTGAAAATGTGATAGGAAAAGCATTTCATGCTGTACTTTCCTTGGTAAAAGAACTTAATAAATAATGATGTATGAATGTATGTAATTAATGTATATAATAAATAAATAATGATAAATAATGTATACAGTATTGCTTCCTTAATGCAATGGAGTTGAGATTTGTTTTAGTTTTTAAATGTGTTCCCCTCCTCCATGGCATTTTCAAGATAATACCATGCATATTTTTTGAGTTAATGCATCCTGCATGTAACATCCAGTTATCAATGACATTGTTAGAGTCGGGCACCTATTGTAGGTAGTAGTGGGAACTTGATTTTTACAAGAAACCAATGTTCTTGGCTTTAATTCTACCTATTCCTCTTAATGTGAAATATAATAATGAAACTCTAGAAAAATGTGATTTACTGAGGACATGCTTAAGTAGGTCTGAAACTTTAAAGATAGCTTCACTTGTAAGACTGACCTATTTCTATGGTATCATTTTATACACTGTTGGTCATAAAGTAGTATAGAGCTACCTGTTTCTTCATAAATGCTTACAGATAATCAGTTAGTAAACGATATGTTCATATACCATGTTAGTGAATAAAAACATTCTTTGTATCAGAGAATAATTACTAAAAGTCTGTAATAGTTAAAAGCCATAAGACTCTAGGAGGAAAAAGAAAAAAAATCCTATGGTATTAAGGATTCTTTGGAAATTATTTTTTTAATTGCTTTACCTCTTCTCGACTCAAAGGAACAATTCTTGGAAAGCTAACACCCCCAAACCTCTTAATGATTAAAATTGCCCCCCCCCCAAATCTTGCATCTTGGAGTATTTAGCCAGAAAGCCATTGTGGACTAGGACCCTTGCTTTTGTGATGCGCATGTTACTCAGTGGAGTAAGCAAGTAGTACAGTCATGGCTGAGTCCCAAAGCTAAACACTCAGTGAGCTGATTGGATTATACTGATTACATTATTGCTTCCATAATGCACTGCAGTTGAGGTTTGTTTTAGTTTTTAAATGTGTCCCCCTCCTCCATGGCATTTTCAAGATAATTCCATGCACATTTTTTGAGTTACTACGTCTAGACACCCTTTGAAAGAAAGCAGAATATGTTTTTTTTTTGTTTTTTTTTTTTTCGGTTTTTTTCGAGACAGGGTTTTTCGGTATAGCCCTGGCTGTCCTGGAACTCACTTTGTAGACCAGGCTGGCCTCGAACTCAGAAATCTGCCTGCCTCTGCTTCCCAAGTGCTGGGACTAAAGGTGTGCGCCACCACTGCCTGCAGAATGTGTTATAGCAACTACTTGTGGGATACTTCCCTATTCACTCTGTGTATGAAGGTTAGTAATAATTATGAGTCTTTAAGTTTATGGGTTTGTATTTATGAAAAGCACACATATTATAATAGCTTCTAGTGACGTCTAAATCTGCCACTGGGCGTCTCTTGATTCTTTGATGAAAAGTTCAAGACAACTATGAAATCCGTATGTCTACTTTGAGTTAGCATGTCACACCAATTAGAGTGGATGTTGGTATGTGTATTGTGCTCTTTCTTTAAATCCACCCACCTTTCTATAACAGGAAGTCATCAATGCTTTGAAGCAGACCTGGCATGTATCCTGTTTTGTGTGTGTGGCCTGTGGAAAACCCATTCGTAATAATGTTTTCCACTTGGAAGATGGCGAGCCCTACTGTGAGACAGGTGAGACAGTAAGCTGTGAGCGTCTCAGTTAAGAATGAGGCTGAGACACTTCCGTTGCTGTAAAATATGGAAGAAAAGTTGGGACCAACAAGCTTTCATAATTCTTCTAGAGGTATTACATATTACTCTAAATATATAGCAAAACAACAACAATAATAACAACTGTTTGTGACTTTGTCAAGACAAACATTTTCAACTTCTTATGAACATTAAGAAGTTTAGCGTTTCTTAGTAGGAAAAATATTATGTTTGAAATCTCCAATTGTTTATAGATATAAGTTCTACCCAAAATATACCCAAACTATAGTAATAAATACCAAGTGCTTGTAAACATAAGTAACGTTCAACATTCGGATGCTACTGCTTCGCTTTCTAAAGCCACAACCGTGAAAATAAATGTGAAATCCTTTCCTACCTTTACCGAATAGAAGAGTGATCCCGGCTTAGATTGCTCCCTGGTAAAGCTGTTCTTAATAATTTTGGTTCCAAGCACCTGTCTCTTCTGTTTGTTTTCTCATCTCAACACCCAGCACTTCCTTTTCCTTTGCACATGTGCAGTGAGCTTTCTTACCTTTTACTCTTTAGTCAGATATTGATTCCACAGTGCATATTTGAAAATAGGAAGTGTGTGTTCCTTTATTCTGCCTCTATTAACTACCATCCACTGCATTCCCACTGTTGAGTTTTAATGATATTTTAGACTGAAATCACAAGTGTGGTCCTAGAAGAAGGGCCGTTTGCACAGTGGTGAAGCTCAGGAAGCCATCAGCTCTTGACTGAAGCTGCTTCAGCATCACTTGCCTGTGTGCTCACGCTACCGTTTCTCACCTTCCCTTCAGCCTCTTAGCTCGGGAGGGTTTGGCTCTACTCCAGGCTGTCCACCAGGAAACCCCAGAACCTCCAATAAAATACCCCGTGGGTTGTTAGCAGTAAAGTTGCCTGTAAACTGCTTAGCGTTCTCAGAATATACCATGTTTTGCAGTTACTTTTTTTTTTTTCTGAAGAGAGACTTGGTTTTGTTTAGTTGATCATGAGTTTTAGCAGCTTTGTAAGAACTGTAGGTGTACCAAAGCATAAGCCTCTACCTAGCTTGTGATGTTTAATATAGTTTAGAAGCAATCATGACATAAAACTAATGCCTTTCCTGCAGAGAGGGAATTATGATCTAATCTTTACTCTTTTTCCTTAACCTTCAACCGGTCTTAGCAACGTTCCCATCTCAGTAGATGGCTGCAGTCCACTGTCCAAAGGCCTAGGATTTTTCTCTTTCTCAGTTCTTCCAGAACCCAATCTAACAAGTAATCTCTGGCATTCCACCTCCAGAGGGTATCAGACAAGCATCTCCATCCATCTGCAGTGTCACCACCATGTCCAGCTTGCTCTTGCTCTGTGCCTGGACTTCCCACTGGCAGCTGGGGAGAAATCAGGGTGCTGTGAACAGTGCCAGTCAGACTGTGCTTGTGACCTGAGCATGACACCGTCCTCCTTGCTAGAACCTGCTTTGTGGGCTTTCATCTGCTGTCCCCTTTCATCTTGACCTCAGATTTAACCCACACTTTATCCCTTTGTTATTTCTGAACATGGCTAAGATTTTATTTCTGATTCCAGTGCCTCCATGCTTACAGTTTCTCCTGACTAATCTCAGTGTGATTCTCCCACTTTCATCATGACTGTTAGATTTCCCTAACCTTCTTATATAGTATATACTCCCTAATCAGTCTCTATCACAGCACTTGTTTGTTTGTTTGTTTTGCCTCATCGCACTGATCACAGTCTTAGCCGAAGTCCCCTGAGATGAGCATCCATACCTGTCCTTTCTGCCAGTGTACCTCTGTGGGGCCTGCAGCACTACCCAGTAGAGTGTGTGGATGTGACTTCAACACTTGGTGCTGAAGCATGTTAGCATCACGCTGTACATTATAGAATCCCTCCCCTCTAACTTCAGCTATATTGACAGTACTAAAGGCCAAAACTTGGATCAAAGGCCAACACAACAGTGATGGAATTTCATCAAAGAGAATAAAAATGTGGGAAAGAAAATCCATACATCTTAAGCATTATTATTTAGTAATAAAGAAAAGACAAGGACCCTCTGCAGAGGTTGTCCTGTCTCCCATCCAACCCAGTGAGGAAATCCTGACCAAGCTGCCCAACCCCTGGGAGATAATGCGTTCCTCACATCCATCTCAGTCTTAACCTTTGTAGCTCATTTAACTTCCATCATACCACTGTTTCCTGTGACCTGCAGTTCCAAAGCCTCACCGTGTTTAAATTACATCTCTCTCTTTACTTGATGCAGACTACTATGCCCTTTTTGGAACAATATGTCGTGGATGTGAATTCCCCATAGAGGCTGGTGACATGTTCCTGGAAGCTCTGGGATACACTTGGCATGATACTTGCTTTGTGTGCTCTGTAAGTAAACTGCACTGTCCTGGTCAAAGCTTAATGCTTGATACGCCAGGGTCGGGGGAACACCAGGGCCAGCTCTCAGGTGAGGGGAGAGAAGAACTCTGTTAAGGGGTGCCTGGAAGGGGGCGCAACATTTGGGATGTAAATAAATAACTAATTTTTTTTTTTTTTTAAAAAGCTTAGTGCTTAATGGGAATAATCAGCACTTTGGTTTTTCCATTCCTCAAAGCTAAGGAACAGTGGTTTTTGATGTTCTTAAAAGTTGATTTGAAATTATTTGGCATATAATAGGATTTTACCCTTTAATGCATTCTTGTCTCTAAGGAGAAGATATTTTTTCTTTTTTTAATATGAGTTAATTTCCTAAATTCTTTTATTAAACAGTTTAAGGATTTTTTTTACATATTAGATATTTCTTAAATAAAAGAGAAATTACAAAAAAAAAACAAAAAACAACAACAACAAAAAAAAAACTAGAGAGCCAGCAAGATGGCTCAGTTTTCTTCCTGACTGAGAGATAGCTCATGGATTTTCTTTTCTTTTTGAAACTATGAACATGGAAAAAATTCCCTATTCACTTGCTTTTTTTTTAGTGCTTTGGGGTTTGATTTTATTTATTTTTATGTGTTTGAATGCTTATGCCTATGTTCATATGTTTACATGTTTGTGGAGACTGAAAGACAACCTCAAGTGTCACTCTGACCACACTGGCCACGTTCTTTGAGACAGAGTTTCTCATGGGCCTGGAACCCCCCAGTTAGGCTAGAGCTTCTGGCGAGAGATCCCGGGACCCTCCTTTCCTCGCTTTCTCAGTCCTGGGATTACAAGCATGCATGTACCACCAAGCCCAGCATGTGTACATGGTTTCTGGGGGATAACACTCAAGTGTTTTATTGACTTAGCTATCCCCAACAGCTTTTTGTAGAGACATGGTCTCACTTTGTACCCTGGCTGACGTTGAACTTGCTATATGGATGAGGTTGATCTTGAACTCATAGAGATCCACCTGCCTCTGCCTACAAAGATCTGGAATGGAAGGCGTGCATCACTGTACCTAGTGTTCTGGGTTTTTTAGTGATTAAGATTAACATTAGCATAAGATAATTTTTATAATTTAGAAAAATAATATTCAGTAAAGCTGTTCCATGCCAGTATTTGATTTCTGTTAGATTTAACCTTATCTAACAGTATTTGATACCCAGCACATAAAAGAATTAGGAAAAGATGAAGTCAAATGATTTCTCCAACTATTACCTTTCAGATCATTCTTATTTTTATTTCATTCATCTTTTAGACTTCATAAAGTTTATAAAAAGCAGCTTTTGCATATTTCCCTTCTCAAGAAGGTCTTCTCATGAGCATTGTCACTTGCAAGACAGCAGAAAGAACACGAAGGCGAAAGTGTGGGTAACCTGACCACAGAACCACTCACCAGGCAGGCACTGCCCAAGGCGCTCACTGAAAGTCAAGTCAAATCAGTTCCTTCATGAATGGATAGTTTGTTCAGGAAGTAAATTAAAAACCAGCCTACTGGGGCTGGAGAGATGGCTCAGTGATTAAGAACACTTACTGCTCTTGCAGAGGATCCAGGATTGCTCCGTATCCATATCAGGTGGCTGACCACCAGGGCTCTCTGGGTGCCGAAGACACCTGACTCATGCACATACCATATTCAGATACATACACATAATAAAAGATGAACAAATAATAATAGCAAGAATCTATGGCTTGTGTTTTATAGGACAGACTGACATTGGGTTTGGCAAAGGAATTAAGCTATGTTTCTTTTTGAATGCTCTATAAAAGGAAACAGATTTTTAAAAAATTGGTTAGAATTTGTATTCTTAATGTGACTTTTAGTGTACTAAAATTTTCATTGGGACTAAGTGTTTTCTTCTTAGTAAAGAAAAGCAATCATCTGTTATTTAAATAAATCAGACTGTTCTAGGAAAAAAATCAATCTTGGTTTTTCAAAAATGACATAAAATGTCATGGTAATCATGAAGTGTCAGCTTGTCTCACACAACTATCTAAAGAACTTGTAATGTTGCTCATTGGGAGCAGTCACTTCCTGTTGGGAGATTTGATTTAAATAATGTTATTCTTTTAACTAATGCTTCTTTTTTTTTTCCAGGTGTGTTGTGAAAGTTTGGAAGGGCAGACATTTTTCTCCAAAAAGGACAAGCCACTTTGCAAAAAACATGCTCATTCTGTGAATTTTTGAAAATCACTGGCTCCAGGAAAGAGAAGAAATTTGAAGAAAAAGGAAAACTAAAATTACCATTTAATTTTTAGTTTAATATTTATATGGAGTTCTCAAATAATAATAGCCCTTGAAGGCACAGACTCCAACATTAAAAATCAAATCTGAGAAAACGTTTGGTTTAGAAAGCCACAGACAGTTTGGCGTTTATTATGAATTGCCAGTATTTTCTGCACATGAAATAGCTTTTATAAAAATCAATTTCCTGGCTGTTAAGTTCATCTTAGAATAAATTAGCAAAGTATTACATTTTAGAATTAAAATCCCTAGCCTCTATGCTGAAATAATACTTTGTGGGGCGGGTAGTAGCTATGAGAATCCACAGAAGGCAATAAAAGTGCCTTAAACCTTATTAATAAGAATAATTGTTTAATAAAACCATTTTATCTTTAAAATAGTAAGTAGAAATTTAAATAAATTTTATGAGTAGGCGGTAACTTTTCTGTTTAGTGGGTGTGCTTGCTTTGGTCTTATCATTGGTCTTACCTTTCAGTAAGATGGGCCATGGAAATTCTTGATCAAAGTGTGTCGTGCCAGTAAGAGATTGTTGTGATCTCTTCTTACGTTCTCCCAGATGCTGGCCGCCTTCAGATGGAGCAGTTTGTTTGGGTTGTGTATGGCTGCCTGGTCCAGACTGCCATGCTTTTCATCTCTTATGCTGACATGAAGATATTTCAATAGCGTTAGACTCTAATAGTTTTGTCTCCCTTTTAGAAAAGAGTAGGTAGAAGATAAAGGAATTATGGAAATAAAGTAATTGTAAGTAGAAAGTTAAAAGGACCACTTCCCACTTTCAGATAATGAACTGACTGATTTTTACATCTATGTCTCTAACTGAAGGTTCAAAACCTCCTTGCCCAGTTCTTTTTTCTTTTCTTTCTTTTCTTTTTTTTTTTTTTTTTTTTGGTTCCTTTTGGATTGAGGATTGTGATAAGAGCCAACTGTATATTGTTACTGTGTTTTTGCTTATTTGGAGTTTGGGGATTTTGTTTCTTGTTTTTTGTTTGGGATTCTTTTCTATCAGTAAGTAAATCCCCTCCAGCTGTGTGATCGCTGCCTTAGACAACTTTGGGTCTCGGGCCTTTGGTAGTAAGGGAGAACCATAATGCAGTTCTACCATGGTCCCAGCATCTGTTCCTCCTGAGTGAGCACAGCGTCATGCAGGCACCGCCTGTAGTCAGGAAAGTGACTGTGAGACAGGACAGCCGTGTAGTTTGCCTCACTACCTAGGGAGAAAAGAAATGATGGTGTTTCATGTTTTCTTCGTTTCTACAGTGAATAAAAGCGTGTGATCCTGCTGAGTTACAGCTTAAATCTGTGGGGACAAGGTGCTTTCAAATTCCAGATAGAGTTCCCAGGTTTCCTGCTGCCCCATCACCCAAGTGTACTTGTGCATCATGTGTGTGTATGTCTGTGTATGTGTGTGCGAGCTCGAGTGCATGTGTGCATGTGCACGTGCCTGTTAAAGAAGACGTCTTAAACTACAGTATTTGTTTAACCTCCCTAAGAACTTTCAAGGCATCTGTCCTGAAAGCTGCTAATCTATGGTCTAGTGAATTTATATTATATGCAGATAGTAATGAACTGGGAGATCAGTGAACAGCAAGGGTGATACCACATTGCAAAATGGAGGCTTCTCCAGTTGCAGCCCAGGTTGCCTCCTCACCTGTGCTTGTAGGGAGGCAGGAAATGTCTTCTGAAGTCAGTGCTGGGGCTTTTTACATTAGGTCTTTGTGCTGCTGCAGTGATCAGTATCAGACTTGATAAGTCATGTTATCAAGTTAGTTATAGTGTTATTTCAGATCTGAATGTCAGGCTTTGGCTTATGCGACAAAATAAGTTGGGGTTTTGTTTTGATGTGGTAGTTTTGTTTTGTCTTTTAGATGATGTACAAAGATAATATTTGAAAACTCATTGGCATTTGCATACTCAAAGGCTATTCTTTGACTTGGAGTTCTTATAAAATTTTCTTTTATCAAGGATATCAATTTTATTAAGCCTTTACTTCTATGTGTTATTTGTAGAGCATAACGCTGAATTCTATAATGCTGGATTTCTCTAAATTTAATCTGTAAGAGCTAGTGTGGCTTGGTAATTTGGCGTTGTGCCTGTATTCTTTGCCTGTTTTATGGCAAGTTGTATATCCATACCTAAAACAGTACCTCTGGGAGATGAGTTCTAACCATAGCCAGAAGCTCTGTCTGCAGTGGGGATTGCTATGTTTTGTTTACCAGCATGGGTCTGAAGATACCTGGCACTTTACCCTTCTGGCGAGCTCCCTGGGTATTTATTAGAAGTCTTCTGTGTCGGTAGCATTGTTTTTTCACTAGTAAGTTTTCACCATAGAACCCTGAGCTTTCCTCCTGCTAGATGTATGTTTAGAATGCTGCACTCGATAAAGCCCAGATGGAAACCGTAGTGCATGACTTTAAGTCCCTCCTCCAATTTCTCATTGTTCAGGCTTGGATGGTCCTAGATTGATACTGTTTCTCTAATTGTTCGGTCTGACTGCTGCCTGTTGAAGTAGTAATGTGCTTCTGTTCCTTGTGATTCCATGTTTTCCAGGGGTCAGGTTACCTTCCCCATGTAAAACTAAAGCCCAATTATTTGGCCATCGTATTAAAACAAAAGTAACCATTTGTTTACAAGAGATTTGTAAACAAAATCCTTTGAATATTGATATAAAACTATGTTTTAAATTATCTACAACAAAATGTACTCTTTCCAAGGAACTCCAGGTTAGAAGCACTTCCACGGAAAGGTAATTACCGCAGTTCGAGTTCAGTGTAACGTTAATGCTTTTGTGCATTTGCAGTTCAGTCATCTCCATTGGAGCAGAGGCAACTCACACAAATGTACCCTTACTCCAGTCTGTCCCTCACCTCCATTGTCTAAGGTATTGGACGTAGATGCTTATGTGTAATATGTTGAACCTGTCAGTTGCTGTCTTTTTCCTTCTTCACATTTTAAAGTTTGTGTATAGCTGCTCTTTTGCTTTTGGATATATTTTTAATTAAAAAAATCACATGAGAAATGTAATCTGTATAGTGATACTTTAATAAGCACATACTCAATAAACAACTGCAATGATGTCGACAGCACGCCTGGCCTTTTTTTTTTCCTCTCTGGGTGCTCTGTGCTTTCACTTAAGTGAGCATGGGGAAAAGTCGTGTTTCATCATCACAGGCCTGGAAACAACCCCTGACAAGTCTCTGCCATGGTGTTAGCCAATCCTGGTGCCCTAAACATTTGAAAATACTGCTTTTACTGTACTATCTACCTTCTACTCTTTGCATGTACAATATGTATAAAACTTGTTTGCAAATTAGTGGATAACCTGTCTTTAAATATGTTCATTGCTAAAACTAGTTATTGGAATGGCATAGTATCATGCCTTGTTGTGTCATATGATTAGTGTCATAATCAAAGGACATATTTCTTGCTCTTCACATTTGGCATTAACCAGGCTATCTTGTCTCAGCTCAGTCTCATGAGCTGACTGGGCATTACTAGGTAGGCTCACTCATCTCTTACTCTTTTGTCTTTCGGCTTGGGGGAACTTTATTTTTCTAACTGTGTAAATTTAGAGGGATGTCTCTGTTTCAGACTGCACATTGGGAATGGGAAAGAAACTCAAGTCTATTTTGCTCACAGTATATTAAACTCCAGAAGCCAAACTTTTAAGGGCATCGAGTCTGCATCTGACATTTTAATAGCTGCTGTTTGGTTTCTGTCAATCACGTCATTGCACATTAAAATGCACCGACAGAATAAGAGATCTGTCATTCCTTCGTTAAGAAACAGTAATCCAGTCCGAGATTTATAGGCTTACGTCTCAACTGTGTGTTCACAATAAACCCCCCTTCTGTGCAGGAACCAGAGCAAGCCTCCCCGCCAGTCAGTGTTTTCTACTTGCATGTCCCCAATATAAGATTATCAAAGGTTTTCTAACTGAACCACATATAAAATCCTTTTGCCAGCCAAAGCTTAATTTAGGTTGGCAGTTTCCCTTTTTGAGTCCTCTCAGACAAGATCTTGGTTATATCAGAAACACGTAGGCGCTGATGTATTATTAGCAGGCCTGGTGTTAATTAGGGAGAATTACCAGAAATAGTTTGCCTTGTGGAAATTTATTACAGAATCACACTTGACTGATGGCAGAATAGGAGTTGCTGAGAGAGAGCAGCTCCCACCAATAACCACTAATTAATAGGGTGCCAAAATTCCGCAGAGAAGGTTTCATCCCAAGTGTGGGAGCCTCCCAGGGAAAATGGTTCCTGTGCAGTACTTAAAATTTAACAGAGGAAAGGAACCGGACACATGGCTACCTAACAGAATAGCAGGCTGCAGGAGCATTGGGCTCTATGAATGGGGAAGAGCTTAACTCAGTAAGTGCCGAGTTTCACAGTGACCAGCGAGTAAGACAAGCTTATACACTTTTTTGTTTCATGGCCAGATCTCACTATGTAGCCCAAACAAGCCTGAAACTTAAAAATCCCTTCTCAGTCTCCTGAGTCCTGTGAGTCCTTGCTTGTATCATAATGCCAAACTCACGTATATTATTATTTTTAATGTGATGAGTATCTGCTTCCTAACCATTTTATAAAGAGGATTTGACACTCACCATATTATATGTTATTGTACTCTATGTTATTGAGTTCTTACTCTTGGCTCCATGATTTAGAAGCTGTCTGTATAGGTAGTGGGTGCTTAACAGGAAAGGGGTGGTTTTTGCCCTTGAACATGTAGGAAGAGGAGGAGGTACGTCTAATTATGATTGGCACTAGTGGCAGAGCAGGGGGAAGCCCCCTTAAATTACAGCTTGCCAAGAAAGCAATCTTTTTCCCTGTCTATAACTACATGTAATTACTCACAATAAAGCTTGGAGCTGTTGTTTAGTGTAGAAGAATAAAACATTTCCATGTCAGAAAACCGCTGATTACTGACCTCAGGGAGGAAAATAAAACAATTTAGAATTCACAGAGGGTCTAATTTTTCAATTTCACAGTTATGGTAGATGCAGTACCCAAGGAAAACAACTTCTGTGCCAGGCCCAGGGGTTGATTGACACCCTCTCTTCGGGATCCATGTTTGTAAAGACAGTTTTTGTCTCTGTGTCCAATGTATTCCAGTTGGATTCCAAGTTAGTGTTTCATTTCATACTCCATTTGTTCCCTAATTCAAATATAATTTAGATTTTTCTTCTCTCACCCGTTCCCCTGCTTTTCTCTTTGCTTGTCTCTACACACCTGGTGCCCTCCTAATTTACTCCAAAGTCTCTTTGTTTCTGGTATTGAAATGAGCTCTTCTACCTTCAGTGTGTGCCTTTTGCTTCTGACTAATAGATCAACAACAACCTAACTTTTCTCTAGGTCAATGAGAAAAGTGGAAGGCTCTCCAGTGATGTCATAGCGTATTAGTTTTGCAGAAATAGAAATTTTCTTATGTGAGGCCCTGTGTTGGCACCGCCTTGACTCTAGAAGCATTGTCCCTGTTTGCTTGAGAGTTCTCAGTGCCTGACCTGATTGAGGTAGAGAGCAGAGACTCCAAGTATGAACTTCACTGAGTTAAACTGATTCATCCACCTGACACTTGGAATTCATTCTTCTCTGTTAAAGTGTTATGCTACTGTGTAAAAGCTTGCTCCTACCACTTGAAAAGTCTTTTGAAGTTTTAAGAAAATGAATTAGGAAGTTGAAAGGCGGTTTGTTCTTGAGAGGGTTCCAACCCATGCACATCTACCATAGACTGTTTAGTCCTGATCTTGCAAACACTGATGTCTTCAACAAATCCAACATAGAGTATAATAGGGTAAATTAAAGCTAAAAGCAAAGTGCTTTTGCTTACTTGTCTTACATTAGTCTGCGTCCAATCAAAACAGAAGTCACATAGTAATTTAATAGAACTTACAGAATTTGGCTTAAGGAATTATTAAGCAGATACATGATAGCAAAATAAAGATGGAGGTACAGACAAGTCTACAGGATAACATAAAGGGCTGGAGAGTTCAGCAAGAACTTGGCACTAAAGGAAGACCCGAGTTCAGTCCCCAAATCCATGTTAAAAAACAAAACAGTGTCGGGACAGTGTAACTCTTAACACCAAGGAGAAAGACAAAAAAAAAAAATCCTGGGGCTTGCCGGCCAGACAGCCTGGCCTAATCTATGAGTTCCAGGCCAGTGGGAGACCCTGTCTGAAATTATGCATGCAGGAATATAACAGACGTAATAAGTAAATATAAACAAACAAGTAGCGTGTAGCTTGAGACTTCTCGGGGCAGCTCAGTCCCCATGACCTCACACCTTGTTGATGACACTGGTTTCAGCCCACCAAATGAGTGGCTGAAGCCAGATTCCAAGCACAAAGTTACTGGGTGGCTGCACGAGGAGTGACGTGCTACTTTGCACCCAGGCCTGAAATGACAAGAGGCCATTGCAGGTTGTGATGGAATCCAAGCCAGGGATGCGACATCTTGAAAGGCCTGCACCCTGGACTCGAGGCTGAGCAGTGCACCTTCAGACTCCCCACAGGCAGCACCCCAACCAAAGAGGTGTCCCTAGCTGCAGCAGCATAAGCTTTGTTTCTTAGATAACAAAGCTTAACACTTGCTCTGACAAAAGAGAACTAACTCCCTTGAGTCCAGGCCAGTATCCTAGAGCAAACACTGAAGGGGGAATTTGGAACTGGAAGTCAATAAAGTTAGTAACTGACACTGGATTCAAAGGAAAACCAAATTCTCTCTACTAAACTGACTTCCGTAACACGGAAAATCGTGCATACAGTTGAATTGCAAAGCTGCAAACTGAGGCTGAAACTCAGTCTCTTACCAAGCATATTAAAGGCCTGGGCTTAACATCACAGAACAAACAGTTTTGAAAAAGAAATTCCAGCATGGTGTGGGAGCTCACACTTGTAATACACTCAGGAGACTGACAGAGGAGACAGCCTTGAAATAATAGTGTGTCCTTATTCTTGGCCAATCAGGGCTATGAATTAAGACCTTATTTAAGAAAAAGTAGTGGATGGGGGTAGAGATGTGGCTCAATTGGTAGAATACCTGCCTAGAATTTTCTGAAACCCTAGGTTCAAACCCCAGCATAGTAGTACATATGTGTATAATCTCAACACTGGGGAAGTGGAATCTGGGGCTCAAAGTCACCTTTTGTCTTATATAAGATAGCCTGGGATCAGCCTGGGTCTCATGAGGAAAAATGAAGGGACCGTAAAGAGAAAGGAGGGGGAAAGGGAAGCGAAAGGGAAAATACCTTGTTCTTTATTGCCAAAAGTCTTGAAAATATATGTTCAATGTACAGAGTAATTGCCAAATGTCTAGCAGAACTGAATGGTTCTAAATATTAAGAAACTAGTTAGGGGCTGGAGAGATGGCTCAGCAGTTAAGAGCACTGACTGCTCTTCCAAAAGTCCTAAGTTCAATTCCCAGCAACCACATGGTGCTCACAACCATCTGAATGGGATCTGATGCCCTCTTCTGGTGTGTCTGAAGACAGTGACAGTGTACTCACATACATAAAATGAATAAGTATTTTTTAAAAAAGAAAAGGAACTAGTTAGATATGTACTAGGTCATTACCAAAGGATTTTTTTTGCACACATTCATATTTTACCATGATGCTTTTCAGGTATGGGAAGGGGTGAAACATTTGTTACGTAATTGGGATTTGAGTGTACTGAAGTTAACCTCCGTGAACCTCAGTTCACTTTATATGTGCACACAAATCACTTACAGAATCCTCTCCCAGAAGGGAGGTTTACAGTTTCCCTCTGTAGCAGCCTTGTCTAGGCAGGATTTGGATTTTTTTCTGTAGACACATTGTAATTTGTGAAATGTCTTATCTGTCACCTTCGGGAACACTAGTGGTTAAAAGCACTCACTACCTTTAATAAAGTTCACTTTCTTTACCAATAAATTTTATCATACCAATATGATGGATGGTAAGCTAAATATGATGGAGACACACTTTCTCTGAAGGCCAGTTTATGTTATAGTCCAAAACACCGATAGTCATGTGTTTTTAATCCATTTTTTAGAAATAAGGAAATGAAATAGCCCTGAGAAGTTATTTTCTAAAAATATATACCTGTTACGAGGAAAATCTGAGAGTCAAACCTTTTACTAGACTGGGGAGAAAATATATTTACTTTGAGTTCCTCTTACTAATAAGGAGAGTTATTTCTATGCTAGTAGTAATGTTATGTCAAGAAAGCCACGGCTTTTATGGAAGACGCAGCCACGAATGCTGTATCCACCGGACGTGCAGTTGCCTGCTGCACAGATGTCAATATTTGGGAGTCTTGCATTGGACCATCTGTTCTTCAGGAGTATTTGTGATGCGACAGTCCTCTCTGCAATGTGCCAGTTGCTGTCCTTTGTATTGTCACGGCATTTCACAGTCCACACAGTGTGGTGCTAAAAATTCACAGGACTCATGAGAGGCTTGGTTTGAAGTTTTTTAATAATCACATTTGAAACACCAAATGTGATTATTAACTAATTAGAAAACCACAGGAGATGCAGTGAATGTTGCTTCGCCACATTGAAGTCTGTAATGCTGAGTGTAAGATGGTTAGGAAACAAGTCAGCATGGCTGACACCCACTAATGTTACCTTCTGTGTGAGATGAATTTAGATCCCAGTGTGAGACTGAAGAATAAAAGGTGGCAGAGAGAGGAGAATAGTGGGGGGTGGGGGTGGGGGAGCCACATGTATGTGCAGTTACACTGACAAGGTTGCACAGATCCTGATTTTATTCAACTGAAATGAAATCTCTGCTGCATAGTAATAGCTTACACTCTTGCTAAGTCCACAGAGGCATAGCTGGAAAATCCAGCTGCCCACACATCTGTTTTGCATGAGCCCTCAATCATCAGTAGACACTTCTGCCATACGAGTGGATGCCTGGGTAGGATATGGCTGGCTATGTGACTTTCTAAGCAAGCACGCCGGAAGACATTGAAACAAAATTCACGCATGCCGTGTCCCGTGCCCAGAAATTATAGACTTGTCTGGGTGGTGTTAAGGATTTGACCTATTGAGTATGCTCACACCTGCTTCTTACATTCAACTTGTTAATCAGAAAATGAGACATTGTGAAATATGTGAACGGGCTGCTATGACTTAAATCTTAAGTGTTTAGGCTCTTAATCTGGCTGGGGCTAAAATAACACTGTTGGAATCAAGTGCAGTTGGGTCTTACTTCTATTGCGTTCATTATGCTTTAGAGACCTTAACGGCTCGCCCTGAGATCTACAACTTGGTGAGAGTGCCTGCTTGAGCTCCAAGTGGTGATGAAGCATTCTGTTTAGTTACTTGCTCCAAAGTAATATTTTCAGTTTGGCTTTTGAGACAGGAATTTGTGTAGCTCCACCTGGTCTCAGACTTGTTATATAGACAAACATAGCCTTGAATATCTGATCCTCTTACCTCTACCTCCTGGGTTCTGGGATTATAGGTGTCCCCAACCTATGCCAAAATCAGTTGTTTTGTAAGTTGTTTTTTCAAAAGTTCACATACACACACACACACACACACACACACTGTACTTTGATAATATTCCCCTGTTGTCTTCTCATTCCTTTCCCTTCCCGCCCACAATAACCACCTCCTACTTTTACATCCTGCGCATGTGTGCACACATGTGTGTGTGTGTGTGTGTGTGTGTGTGTGTGTGTGTGTGTGTGTGTGTGTGTGTGTGCATGGCCCACTGCATTTAGTTCAGGTGCTACATGATCATGTGTGGGTTTACTTGAACAAGGACAATTCTCAGTAGCAATTCTACTGTGGGCTATCTTTCCCCTTTCCCTTTTTATATGAAATAAAAATCATTGAAGAGTCTCTTGGTAATGATTGTAATAACATTTACTCTTTCAACTAATAAACTGCATATGATGGAGAATCACAGGAATATGATCAAGATCAGCTTAAACTACTGCCAAAGTGGAATCATTAGTAATAATGGAATACAGCAATGGTACCTAAATATACAAGCCATATGCTTATTGGAAGGTCTTATTTAGAAGAACACAGCCCTGGCACTTGAGACTGGGCATTGTGAATGTTGACTACACTCAGGTGAAACTTATGCATAGGTCTCCCACAGGCTGACTAACAATTTGAATCACATATAAACCAATTATTTTTTTTAATTACCAATCAAATTTTACATGACAGAGATGCTGAGCACTTTGGAAGGAGATGGGGAATAGAAAGGTCACAGTGGAAGAAAACTGCCTGCAGAGATTGGCCTCTTCAAATGTTCTTGTACATTGGCCCTGTCCTGCCCTCAGCAACAGAGCCTTTGAGCCAGTACTACCTGCTGGCCTCTCCAGTCTTCCTTGGAGTGACAACCCCAACCAAATTGCTTCAGGGTGTCTCTAGTTCAAACTCATGAAGTGCTCAGCCTAGATTCCTCTAGTAAATAATCAGTATTTCTACACTCTAACATTTCCAGTGCTGGTCGAGATTTCCCAAGGACTAACGACAGTTGGTTGAGGTTTTGGTTTTTGGTTGGTTGGTTGGTTGGTTGGTTGGTTAGTTGTTGTTGTTGTTTTTAAGCTGGTGTTTAGGAAACTTGGAACCTTGGAAAACTGACAGGTGGCTGAGCCTGCATTCCCTTGATGCTCTTGGAAGCGAGATCTTGAGTGTTCAACAAAGGTTATGACATTTAAGTGACATAGTGTGTCTCAGAAACACCAAGAACCCACACAGCCTGTCTACTCGGGAGACAAAGAGGCATCACGCATAAAACAAAAGATCTAACCCTATATTCAGGAAATACGACTTGTTATGGAGTATATGAAAGCACTGTAACTCCTTTTAGTGATTCCTGCATAACTTTCATGTTACCATCAACCATCTATCACAGAGATCTACAGTGCACACATTAGCTGCACAGCTTTGCCTCTAGGTTAAAATCATAGTTGTAATATGGATTTTCCAAAGACATCTGACCATGCGTTACTTTACCCTACGAACACCTTTTCTTCTTTTTCTTTAATTAGTTAAGTAAGTGTGTGTGCAAGTGCACATGTGCATGTATGAGTGAGTATTCGTATGTATGTATGTATGTCTGGTGTGTGTGTGTGTGCCATGGTGCAATTGTATAGGTCAGAGGACAACTCTTTGGAGTCCTTTCTCTCCTGCCACCTTACGGATCTGAGAATCTCAATTTCACCCAAGTTGTCAGTCCTGTCTAAAATTGTTTCTTTGCTGGGTGACTCATCACACAACCTCAAGAAATCCTATTCTACATAATGCAGCTGGGGAAAGCGGGGGTCCTTCCTCTCTCGTAAGGCAGCGGATCCTTGCTGTGCCGAGCTTGGTGTTTTAGATGAGTGGTTCTCAAGCTGGAGAGTACTCAAAGCTGCTGAGAGGCTTGGCTATGCACTACACTGCTGCCTTTAACCCCAGAGTTTCTGAAGTAGGAGTTCTGGAGCAAGACAGGATCTGCCTCTTCCCTTGTGAAGCAGATCCTGCCAGTCAGCAGCCAACTAGTTTTTTGAGAAGGCCTCCAGCACTTTCAGGCAGACCAGCCCTGCCCAAAACAGCAAGTGCCTTGCAGCTCTTGTTTGTGAGAGGCCTAGGCACCTCTCCACACAGCCTGTTTCAGTAGATATGGGGTGTGGAGCAAAGGGGGAATATGCATTTCTAACAATGCCCAGGTGACCTGCTCTGACAAGCACAGAAGGCTTGGGCGTCATGAAATAACCCAACGAGTCCCTCCCTAGCCAACTGGTCATGACTACTATTTCTCTCCTCTGTGTTTTCTAAAATCAGAGAAATCATACATAGAGTTCTGAAAATTAGATGCTTAGAAAAATATAATCTACATTGCAAATTCTACCAGTTTTCTTTGAAGAGTTTAATGGCGATGTGGGCAGCAGGGAGTGGAACAGGGTTGGCAGATCAGGAGTGCCTGTACCAGAAGTCCAAATGCCTGCAATGCCATGAGCCAAAGAAGAGTTTGGAATCTGGTTAAATTTCAAATGACATTGTTTCTTCCCACCATTTTTAGGTGGACCCTATTCTTAAACTTCATGGACCATATATCAGCATCTTTAGTGAAAGTCAAAGGGATGGATTCTTCAGGCTGCTCTAGAAGTGTCTCTACCAGTTCCCACCAGTGCTTTCTTCTTATGCCAGCTAATTTTATGTTAATTCTACCTAAACCAGAGTCATTTTGGAAGAGGGAATCTCAGTTGAGAAAATGCCCCCACGAGTTTGGCTCCTGGGCAAACCTGTGGTGACTTTTCTTGATTGATGATCAATGTGGAAAAGCCCAGCACACTATGGCTAGTGCCACCCCTGGGTTAGTATATCTGGACACCATAGGAAAGCAGACTGGGCAAGCCATGAGAAGCAAGACAGGAAGTAGCTTTCCACCATGGCCTCTGTGTCAGTTCTTGTACGCGGGTTCCTGCCTTGACTTCCCTCAGTGATGGACTGTGACCTGAAACTGTAAACTACAATAAGCCCTTTTCCTCCCTAAGTTGCTTTTGGTCATGGTATTTTATCATGGCAATAGATACCCTAACAAAGGTGCCTCTCTATAAACTCCCTCAGTGGTCCCCACACCGCTTAGGAACTCTTGAAATATCCTTTTCAGAATCCAACATCTGATGAGGCAGGCAGAGAGGACCTGCCATGGACTTTTTGATCGTCTAGCTCAGTGGTTCTCACCCGTCCTAACTGTTAGACCCTTTAATACAGTTTCCCATGTTGTGTTGACCCCCTCAACCATAAGTTATTTCACTGCTACTTTATAACTGTAATTTTGCTGCTATTATGAGTCATAATGTAAATATCTGACATGGAAGAGATTTGAAATGCAGCCACCAAAGGGGTCACGACTCACAGGTAGAGAACCACTGTTTTCGGTAAAGGTAGCTTTAACTTGGAAAACGATGGAATGAACATCAAATTCCTCCGATCCTCACAACCAAAGCTGGCTGCTTACTTTGCTAGGAGGCCTTGTGAATGTCTCCCATTCCAATATGAAAATCACATGTCTGTGGTGTACAATGCCACACCCACTCCAGTGGAGTCTTCGTGACAAGTGGCAGTACAATACATGGCCAATCAAATCCCCACAATGACCCTGGCTTTGTTGTGGGTCCAAAAGTGGCTAGGTTTTGCTTTGAATTGTTATGTATATGTATATCTTTGGCCTTTCCCTGCCTTAAAGCTAAAAAAACCGATTCCCCTTGCCCCACCTCCAAACTGCTGAAACTTGATTTACTCCCAGTGAAAGGAAAAGTTGACCACAGCCATAATGTGTGTGTGTGTGTGTGTGTGTGTGTGTGTGTGTGTGTAGGGGGCGGGGGGGGGGGTGCCCCCGGAGTTGCTTTTGTTTTCTTAGCTGCGTTGTGCAAATGAATTGAAGGTTTAACACTTAGGTACTGTTTGAAGAGGTAACGCAGCAGAGCTCAGAATGGGGTGTCTGGGAACCCTATGGCCACTCTTACTCTAGGCCTCTTCAGTACAGCTGTTCTGAGACCAGAAACGCTAAAAATTTGTTGCCATGGGCTTAGACCCAAACAAACCCATGCCTGTTCTGGTATGTAGATTATGTTCTCCGAGGACAGCCCGTGCCTGCTCACTTATTCCATGTCCGTCTGTGGGACCTCTGGGTTTCAGTCATTCCCGCACCAGGTCCCATTCTAACGCTGCAGCTTGTTATATGATATAGTGCCTTGTCACTTAGCAGCAAGCTCTGGCAAGGTTGAATCAGCCCTGTTCCTCCTGCCTTCCCTGGCTATACTGGGGCCTCTGTCCTCAGGGACCTTGCTGTGGGACCACCTTGCAGGCGTTAATACTTTTCCCACTAAACCTGCTTGGATGGTGGCCAGCATGAATGCTGCATTCAGCAGAGTGATGGAGATCCCAGGATGCTGTTCAGTGCTGAGCCACGGACTCCAAAATTGCTTCTCTCTTGAATCTATAATTTCCCACTTCCCTCTGAGACCACCCCCATTCTGGGAGGTGACTGTCTACTTGGTTTCTTCCAATGCAATGATATCAGCACCTGGCTTTTGAGGCCCCCTTCATCATTGAGAACTCAAAGCAATTTTAAGGCCTAAAAGGTCTTCTAGAAAATGATAGAGTGGAATTATCCTTAATTCACACAGCATGCTAAAGAGGTAGAGAATTCATACACGCCGCTGAGTCAAAGTGTAACCATTGAGTTCCACACAGGTAATTCTCAGCAGAACTCTCTAGCACACACATTTGCTTGTATGCATTCAGTTCCCATGGTTAGGGAACTACACTGGTTCTAGTTCTAGGCAGCTGAGAGAAAAAGTGTTACATGTTCTGCCGTCAGTTTAAGACATGGTGTATGTATAATTGTTCCCCCAGAGAAATCCCCACACCCTGGGATCCTGTAAAAGTTGTATCCATCCTACATGAGCAATGCCTGGTAACAAAACCACTTCACTTGATTTCCCACTCAGAATGGGTAGGAAAGGCTACCGTTTGCACAATGTCACCAGCTCTTATCCCAGAATGCATGTCTGCAAGGGAGGAGAAAGCCTAGGATTCACCCAGATTGCTGTTCCCGTCACTCTGTCAGAAGAACATTAACAACTAATATGCCACTGACACTTGCTTTCTGGGTTAGCAGAAACACAATTCAGGAGAAGAACCTGAATCCAAAAAAGAAAGTTCAGGTATAAGGCTAATAAGGGTGTGGGGCAGACTCTACAAGCCTTGCAGAGCCAGAGGAAGTGAGCCACAAGAGCTTTGGGGAGAAGGTTATTCCAGATTAAAGCTTGGCATGGCCAAGGAACAGCTAAAGCCAGGTTAGCTAGAGGCTACAAGAGTGGGAGGAGACTGGGAAAGGGAGGCCTTAGAGAGGCCACCGATGGGGGCTTGTAGGTCGAATACAGACTGGCTTTGACTGTGATGACGAACAGTAAGGTTGATGATGTCGGTACCCATCGTCCATGCTGTCTGTTTCTCCTCTTATTTTTGAGGCAGGTCTTTGGCAACTGGTAGACCGCATTCCTATGTCTGAATGAGCGGAGGCCTGAGTGTGTGGGTAGCATTACTAACCATCTCTGACTTTTACTGTGATTTGCTCACAGGGCAGGGCTTCCTGAACACTCTATTTTTGGCTTGTAAGAAAAATTATGTAGTTCTCATCCTGACGAAATTTCACAAGTCTGGACTCTCGATAATTTCCGTAATATAAATTTTAGGAGCCTTTAATTTTCCTTTGCTTGTTTCTTCTGTCTCGCTGATGGAAGGGAACTGTTTCTCCCAGGGAGGGCAAGGCTACTACATGGGCTTGGGTGATCCCTTGCTAAAATCAGCTCTTAGGTGGGTGAAAGAGGCTCCCGGGGCAAGGGGGAAAGCTAGCTAGGAGGTGGGAGAATGGATGAGATGTCCCCTTACTGAAGGAAGGGAACAGGAGAGCTCAGAGGCAGGTAAAGGGAATAGCCTCAGCCTTCCTCCCAGAGCTGCCTACCAGAAAACCATTGTGAACTTGAAGTGAATCATGTGTTCTGTTTGTTGAAGTCAACCCCACCTGTTTCAGAGTTCAGTAAAGTTTGGGGGAAATCACACCCTAATTCCCATTTCTACTATTTTCCCTTAGAAAAATAACTCTCCAAAAGCAGATTCAAGGCAAAAGACTGTCTCTGAGGGGATCTTGAATGCCTTTGTTGATAAGAGTGGGCATAGTAAAGGTTTTGCCCTCAGTTTTGCTGTCCTATGGAAAGAGATAAAGACTGTGGACTGAAGGCCTGCCTGGGATTGTTGGCCTTTGTTTAACCCGGCTGACAAAATGGTGTCTCTCCTGCATCCTGCTCTTGGCTTTTGTTGTCTTGACCAGGCAGACAACACTCATGTTGTTCTTCAAACTACTTTCTGGCCACATAACAAAGTTTTCAAAGCTTTACAGACAGTGCTCTTTAAGCACACAAAGACGTTTTATACTCAGGATAATGTTTGTTCCTTTTGGAGTCCAGGTACATCAGGTACACTTGTGCCTTTGTGTGACTAGTATTTATGAGCCCTGAAGGGTTATGAACAATTGGTGATAGGTCATCCCATGGAAGAAAGGATGGCCAGAGCTCTGTCTCCCAGATACCAGCCCCATCCTTTGGCCAGTCATTTGTCAGGCTAATTCCCCCACACACTTCCCTCCAATTTTCTCTCCAGATCACCACCTTTAAGTGACATCATGGGAACTCAGTGCGAATAATCTCTAGAGAAGCCTGTGCTGGACAGATATTGAAATGGATTGCCCCAGAAGGGCATTCCTTATCTCCTCCAAAAGCAGGCTTTGTCACTTAAGCAGGCTTTGACAAGAAACACTCCTGAGCCTTCCTTGTACCTTGTGCCTCAAAATCAAGTCTAGATGTCGCCTCAAGCAGAGTTAGAGCAGAATCAAATTAGCAGCTGGAACTGGGGCCATATTTTGGGTACAAGAGGAAGCAGCAGTAATATGATATCTAGTGATATCTTAATTATTGAAGCTGTTATATTTAAACCGCAGAGTAGAAGAGACTCCTGGTTGTGTCTATTGAAACTGGCGACCATCAAGTATATATCCTTTCCTAAGTCTGTATTATTTTGCACGGACATTTGATCTCCCTGCAGGGAGACCATATGGCTTTATGTGTCAGATGATCTGGGACCCAAGCATAACTTGAAATGTACACAATTTCTCAGAGAGTTGTCTGAATAATTTCACTCTTTCTAACTGACATTAGCTTCTAGTGATGAGAATTGGTCACTTGCAGGGCAGGATGACACAGAGGCATGGTAGATGAAAAGGAGTTTGGATAAGGACAAGAATGAATGCTCCAGGGAAAAAATGAGTTAAAGATGTGACCCCTGGTGGGTATGCCTGGAAGGCAGGGTAGGCAGGAGTCGGCTCTAGATATGGGGAAGTTGCTGGAAGGCTGCAGAAAAAAGAGGGAGCACAGTGAAGGTAAGAAGCAGAAGTGTGGCCGTGCGGCCTCCAGCCTGAAGACAGAGAGAAGCCAATGATCACTCAGGAACTCAGAATTACTATTTTTGGATTTGAAAGATGGAGGTCCCAAATCATCAAATCTTTCAAAAGTAGCAAATGGCAGGACTGGGTCCATCGAGCTCCGACTTCCAAACCCATGTTCTGTCTCCTTTCTGTAGGCATCGTTAGGCTCTGCAGCCAACTCCAGGAAAGTATTGGGGAAGGGGGGCTCAGAATGTGTGATTTGGGCCTTCAAGTAAGTCAGGGCTCTATTATAGTGCCTTATTTCTCAGAATGCCAATATATCATCTCAGAAATGACAACCAGCCAACTGTTCACATGTCCGACCAATGTGAGTTCCTGTGGCTTCCGCATCAAGACTATTTAAACACAAATAGCAGCAGCTAAAGATTAAATCCTCCAAAGATCAGAGTTCTATCTTTTCTGGGGATAGACAGACTTGACAGCTTTGCACTGTTGTGCTTGGCTTTAGGGGTCCAAGGCAGAATCCCCACTCTGCCTGATTGTGGGTAGAAACCGCTGATCTGTTTGTTATGGGCCCCTGGCCTTTCCACTCTGTTTCAGTTCCTGGCCTATTCTGTGGTTAAGGTAACTGTTATTGTGTCAGCACCTTGATTTGATTTACTCATGGAATGTGTGTGGTGTGTGTCCATGTCCTTGTGTGTGTGTGTATGTGTGTTTGTGTCCATGTGTGTCCATGTCTGTGTGTGTGTATGTATGTATGTATGTGTTTGTGTCTGTGTGTGTCAGTGTGTGTGTGTATGTGTGTATTTGTGTGTGTGTGTGTGTGTGTGTGTGTGTGTGTGTGTGTATGTGTGTTGGTGCTCAGGAGTGACAGAAAAGGAGCAGAATGAAATGTGAGCTTTAAGAAGGAAGAAAAATAAAAGCAATAACGGAAGCAGACCTCACACCTAGTACATAATGACAGCCCAGTCTACGGCTGGAGCTCCTTGGTGTTCACCAACCTCCATGCGTGTCTCCTCACTTAACAAGCTGTTCTAGGGAGCAAAGTATTCCTTGTAAGCCAAAGCATCCAGTAAGTGTGTAATGTTAGTGTTGGGAGGTACTGCAGCAGCTCAGGCCAACACTTGTTTTTATAGTTGAAGACAGAAAACCCATCTAGGAAAAGCATTTTCACCCGAGGTTGCAAAGCCGGAGGTCTGCTCTCTTTCAAATATGTGTCATAAATCATCCATACGTGATGGTACCCAAGAATTCAGAGCAGCAGAAGGGTTTGGGATAAAGGCATGATGGCTGATTCTCATCTCTGTCTTTGTGACTCTGTCTGTCTCTCTCCATGCTTTTCTGCCTTCCTCTCTCCCTCTCTTGCTCCGTTTTAAAAATGATTCTTGAAAGGACAATAACCTTTCTGTAGTGGCCCACAGTTCTCCACACAAACCTGTTAGTTTGCACTGACTGAGCTTGGAGCTGGGAACATGTCTGAATTTCTTCCTCCTTGCATTGCTTTCTCCACGCTCCTTGGCAGGGTAGTAGACAGGAGCGCAGGACAATGGCCTAGAACATACAACTAGCTTTTGTTCCCAAGTTTACAAAAGTCTGCAGTGTTGGGGCTCAGATCCAGGGCCTCACACCTGTGTGGCACAAGTCTTTCCTTTGTGCTACACCTCTACACTCAAAGGTTGAACAGTTTTTAGGATCCCACACATTGATTGCTGTCATTTCTGTGGGAATCGTTCCATAAAGGACACTTTAGGTCTAGGGAGATGACTCAGGGATATAAGGACTGAGAAAGCATGGGGACTTGATGTCACATCCACATGATAAAAGCTGCATGTGGTACTGTGTACCTTTATCTCCAATATGATGTGGGAGGCAGAGACGAGGGATTGCTGGGTACTGGCTTAGCTTCAGGTTCACTGTCTCAGAGAAATAAGGTAGAGAGTAATAAAGGAAAACACAGGGCATCCTCCTCTGACTTCTGCACACAGGCATGAGTTCATGTACCTCCAACCACATGCGTATAACACGCATGTACTCACAAGGAAGAACATGCTAACACCAAACCACCCGGAAACATAGCATCTCAGAATGACAGTGTTTCCTGAGTGGGAATGTTGGCCATCTAACCAGGACACAAATGCATGCATGCATAAACGCTGGGGATGTGTCTGACTTTGTGCTGACTGAAGGGACATTTTAACAGTCTAGCATTTGGCTACCTGTGCTCTTAAACAGCGCCCACTGGATCCAAATTGATGTATTTTTATTCTCACCTTGACCCGGCTTTGACTGTTCCTTTGTTTTCATGGTAAATTTTGTACAGAGATTTTCCAAATCTCAAAGAGACTTTGAAAGCCATTCTCACAGCATTTTTCTACACTTTCAGAAATCAACTTGAAATATTTATTATAGTCTGATCTGCCTACCTTTAAGCCCATCCCCAAAGCCTTCCAGAGAGGGGCTGCCTGCCCCCCAATCTCTGGCCACCATGGATTCTGCTTAGCATGAGTGGAGGTGACTTGTGCCCATAATCATGGGTAAGGCAATTATGAAGTCTGACATTATTCTTGGAAGGATTTTAAGCAAAATATCATAGTTCATCAAACCTGTCTGCAAAAAAGCCAACAAGTTCACAGTCATTTATGTACAGAAGGAAAAAATTATGCCTGCCAGACCACCTTCATGTGGGAGATTTGGCCATAAATTTTAAATATCCATTGTGAGAATTATATTACGTGCAAGGAAATCAGCATCCTGTGGTTTTACAAGTGGGCTGTAGAAGGGCATAATGCACAAAGGGCCAGTATGAACAGAGGTGGGAGCAGAACAGGTCTGCAGAAAGAAAGGCATCTTGGCGCCTCCTGGCGCCTCCTGGGAGGCTCAGACATGGTTCCCAAGGCAGATTGTTTTCTGAGAAACAAAATGGTGTTGTGTGGTCCTGAATGCTTTAAGCCCAGAACTACTCCTGGGTTTGGGTGTTTTCTCTGTGTAGGCTGTGTGGGTCATCCTATGTGTCAGCTTGAGAAGAGCCCTGTAAGATGCAGACACTGGCTAGGGAACTCACCCAGTGACTCAGACAGAAGGCTTGGCTAAGTGTATCCTGAGCGATGACAATACCAGGTGGCACACCAAAATGGAAAGGGGAAGTCTTGTGGGTCCACCCCTAGATAAAGAGCTACAGGTAATCAACAATTACTGAGAGAGGGAGACTCAGTCTTCTCCGTGGATGTGCTCTCTACAAGCTTACCTAATACCAAGTGCTCAGGTCAGCCCGAGGAACATACGATACAAGCAATACTAAAGAGACACACAGCAGGTTGCATTTATAGATTTATTTACACACACACACCTTTTAAGAAAAAAAATTAAAGAAAAGGAGGCCATGTGGTGGGTAGGAAGAGTGGGGAGG
This sequence comes from Mus caroli, assembly GCF_978045245.1. Lineage (NCBI taxonomy): Eukaryota > Metazoa > Chordata > Mammalia > Rodentia > Muridae > Mus > Mus caroli. Next base: position 17,825,083 of record NW_028227258.1, read on the forward strand.
AGGAGGAGGAAAAAGGGAAATGATACAATTTTAAAAAGATATTCCCTACTAAGAGTAGACTAATTACAGATGTTATCCTCTGCTCATAATGCTTATAAAGGTGAAGACCTCTCTGTGGACATAGTTGTGGACACCCCATAGAGTGGGTGGGGAGGATTTATGACAACTCTGTGGTGCAGAGTAAAATGTAGAGAAAAATAGGCAGGTGATGTGTCTGCATGGGTCAGGTCACATGCTGCCAAGACTAATGAGTGAGTCCAGTCTTAGAGCTCAGCTCACACTGTGGAAAAAGGGAATCTATTCCTGCAACTTGTTCTCTGATCTTCACATACTGTGGCATGTGTGCATACACATGTTTGTGCATGTACACACACACACACACACACACACACCCCAAATATAGTAAGAAAAGAAGAGTGATAAAGCAGTCTTTCCCTGGAGGCAGAAGCTGTCCTTGTAGGCTTGGTAAGTTGTGGACCGAGTTTCAGCACCGATTCTTATTTGTCTTCTTTCACGACGTGATAGCAAAAAATACAACACATGGCTGAAACAACACATAGTTATTTCTCACAGGCCTGGAGTCAGAGAGGTCAAGGTCAATGCACCATCTAGTTCCCGTTGAAGGACTGTTCCTGGTGATGTCTTCACTTGGGACAGGAGCATCAGCTCATGTCTTATGAAGAACCCTTCCATGCAGTCGTTCATGACATGATCATCTCCATGAGACATCATACCTTGAACTATGACCATACTGAGAGTTAGGGTGTCAGTGCAGGAATATAGAGGCATCTTCCACTCACAGCACTCTTTGATGTGCCAGCTGCCCTTGGCCAGTCTCTGTCAGTGAGAGCTAGCAGTCTAACTCCATGCAGTGGTAAAGGTCTATGTGACCCTGCTGTGACTGTGACCTCCCAGACATTCCTCTTTCTTTTCTTCCTCCCTTGCTTCTTCCTTTCTTTCCTTCTTCACTTTACATTCTAATATCAGCCCTGATCCTTCCAGTACCCCCTCCTGCAGAACCTCCCCATCCCTCCCTCCCTCTAGATATCACCCTCCACTACCCCTCCCTTTACCTCCCCCCGCCCCCCCACACACACTCTGTAACATCAGTTCACTGCAGGACTAGGTGCATCCTCTCCCGCTCAGGCCAGACAACGCTATCCATTTAGGAGAGCAGGGATCCACAGGCAAGGCCTTCCACTCTTTCATGAACACAGTGAAGCAGACACCTCCCCCCCCACCCCCATTTCTCACATCCATCCACAGGACCATAACAGTGTTTCTTTTTCTTCCTACCACAATGGCCTTGACCCACCCCACATAAATACATAGACACTGACATCCCTAGTGGGCAGGACAAGACCCCCACCTCCATCCAGTCACTCCGTATTTGAGGGACAAAAATGTCATTATCTTCTAGCCCTAGTGATCAGAGCAGGAGTCCAAAGAGAATTTTCATCACTAGAAACAAAGTGTTGGTGGGGCTCCTTGATGCTTCTGGGGCTCTGAGGGAAGGATTTAGTACTTCTCCAGCTCCAGGAGCAGAGCACCATCCCTTGGTTCATGATCTTTTCCCAACGAGGACAGCACTGACCCCTCTGCTTCTCTGACTCTCTTACACCTCCTTCTTAAACGACTCTTGTGATGATCTGGGCTACCGGGAGAAGTAAGGAGATTCCCTCTGTCTCAAGAGCCTTAGTGTACCCAGGCATGGTCTGCAGTCCCACACCATGGACCTACATGGAGAGCTGCAAGCAAGAACGGGTGCCCCATGTCATCCGTGGTTACACAGTGAGTTTGAGACTAACATGGAGAATATGAAACTGAGACCCAAAAGCCCGACCAAATCAAGCCACAACTTAAAAAAGAAAAAAAGATCCTTAGTGTAATCACATCTTCAAAACCCAACTTGTTAGGTCAATATCACATTCAAGGTTGTGAACTTGGAAGCTGACCTTGTGGAAACTCATGGTTAGGTAGCCCAGCTACTATCCAGGGTATGTACCCCATTTGTTTTTTAAGACCATTGCGGCCTTGGGAATTGATTCAGAGCCAATTCTAGTTCCATCTACACTCGCTAAAAATACAACCTTAGCAAGGTTGATGCACGGAAGCCTTACTTTTATGATCTGTCGGACAAAGATACTATTCCACACGTCACGGAGTTTTGAAGTTTATAGACAGCAATATGTCGCTGCTTGTACCTGGTGAATCGTTTCAGATAATAGATATAGCCGTTGTTGATGCCTCGCCTTGAGCAGGAAGCCTTGACCAAAGCTTGCACTCCTTAAGTTCTGGACGGTTTTCAGAGTTTTCCTGCATCAGTTTTTCTTCACAAAGATTTTGATATTGACTTGAAAGTTACAGTTTTCATAAAGGAACGTTTCAGAATGCTCTCAGTCCAATCTATTCACAGAG